>NW_024412411.1:12643644-12825363 GCF_014898765.1 Herpailurus yagouaroundi | reverse complement strand
TTTTTTTTTTTTTTTTTTTTTTGTGTGTGTGTGTGTGTCTTCAGTTTCTTTCATAAACTTTCTATAGTTTTCAGTGTATACATTTTTCACATCTTTGGTTAGGTTTATTCCTAGGTATTTTATGGTCTTTGGTGCAATTGTAAATGGAATCGATTCCTTGGTTTCTCTTTCTGCAGCTTCATTATTAGTGTATAGAAATGCAACCAATTTCTGTATATTGATTCTATATCATGCAACTTTGTTGAATTCATGTATCAGGTCTAGCGGGGTTTCTTTTTTGTTGTTGTTGGAATCTTTGGGTTTTCCACATAGAGTATCATGTCATCTGTGAAGGGTGAAAGTCTGATGTCCTCCTGCTTTTTGGATGGATTTTGATGCCTTTTATTTCTTTGTGTTATCTGAATGCTGAGGCTAGGCAATGTTGAATAACAGTAGTGAGAGTGGACATCTTTGTCATGTTTCTTGCCTTAGGGGGAAAACTCTCAGTTTTTCCCCATTGAGGATGATATTAGCTGTGGGTTTTTCATTTATGGCCTTTATGATCTTGAGGTATGTTCCTTCTATCCCTACTTTCTTAAGAGTTTTTACCAAGAAAAGATGCTGTGTTTTGTTAAATGCTTTTTTGCATCTATTTAGAGAATCATGTGGTTCTTATCCTTTCTTTTATTAATGTGATGTATCACACTGATTGATTTGTGTATACTGAACCAGCCCTGCATCCCAGAAATAAATCCCACTTGATTGTGGTGAATAATTATTTTAATGTATTGCTGGATCCAGTTTGCTAGTATTTTGTTGAGAACTTTTCCATACATGTTCATCAAGGAAATTGGTCTGTATTTCTCCTTTTTAGTGGGGTCTTTGTCTGGTTTAGGAATCAAGGTAGTGCTGGCCTTGTAGAATGAGTTTGGAAGTTTTCCTTCCATTTGTATTTTTGGAACAGCTTCAAAAGAATAGGTGTTAACTCTTCTTTAAATGTTTGGTAGAATTCCCCTGGTAAGCAATCCAGCCCTGGACTCTTGTTTGTTGGGAGATATTTTATTACTGGTTCAATTTCTTTACTGGTTATGGGTCTGTTCAAAATTTCTATTTCTTCCTGTTTTGGTAGTATATATGTTTCTAAGAATGTGTCCATTTCTTCCAGATTGCCCAATTTGTTGGCATATAATTGCTCATAATATTCTCTTAATATTGTTTGTATTTCTGTGGTGTTGATTATGATCTTTCCTCTTTCATTCATGATTTTATTTATCTGAGTCCTTTCCTTTTTCTTTTTGGTCAGTCTGGCTAGGGCTTTATCAATTTTGTTAATTCTTTCAAAGATTCTGCTCCTGTTTTCATTGATCTGTTCTACTGTTTTTTGTGTTTGTTTGTTTTTTTTATTTCAATATCATTGATTTCTTCTCTAATCCTATTATTTCCCTTCTTTTGCTGGTTTGGGGATTTATTTACTGTTCTTTTTCCAGTTCATTTAGGTATAATGTTAGGTTGTATATTTGATACCTATTTTCCTTCGTTAGGAAGGCCTGGATTGCTATATAGTTCCCTCTTATGACCGCCTTTGCTGCATTCCAGAGGTTTGGGGCTGATGTGCTTTCATTTTCATTAGCTTCCATGTACTTTTTAATTTCCTCTTTAATTTATTGGTTAACCCATTCATTCTTTAGTAGGATGTTCTTTAATCACCAAGTATTCATGGCCTTTCCAAATTTTATCTTGTGGTTGATTTTGAGTTTCATAGCCATGTGGTCCGAAAATATGCAAGATATATTCTCTTTTTGTACTTGTTGAGGGCTGATTTGTGTCCCAGTATGTGATTTATTCTGGAGAATGTTCCATGTGCACTCGAGAAGAATATGTATTCTGCTGCTTTAGGATGAAATGTTCTGAATATACCTGTTAAGCCCATCCTGTCCAGTGTGTCATTCAAAGCTATTGGTTCCTTGTTCATTTTCTGTTTAGATGATCTTTCCATTGTTGTAAGTGGGGTGTTGAAGTCCCCTACTATTATGGTATTATTATCAGTGAGTTTCTTTATGTTTGTGATTTATTGATTTATAGATTTGGGTTCTTTCACATTGGGGGCATAAATATTTACAATTGTTAGATATTCTTGTGGATAGATCCCTTAATTATGATATAATGCCCTTCTTCATCTCTTGTTACAGTCTTTATTTATTTATTTTTTATTTATTTATTTATTTATTTATTTATTTAATGTTTACTTATTTTTTTGAGAGAGAGGGAGACACAGAATCCAAAGCAAGCTTCAGGCTCTGAGCTGTCAGCACAGAGCCCGACATGGGGCTCGAACCTGCAAGCTGTGATATCATGACCTGAGCCAAAGTCAGACACTCAACTGACTGAGCCACCCAGGTGCCCCTACAGTCTTTGTTTTAAAATCTGGTTTGTCCAGGGGCTCCTGGGTGGCTCAGTCGGTTAGGCATCTGACTTTGGCTCAGGTCATGATCTCGCGGTTCGTGAGTTCAAGCCCCGCATCAGGCTCTGTGCTGAAAGCTCAGAGCCTGGAGCCTGTTTCAGATTCTGTGTCTCCCTCTCTCTCTCTGACTCTCCCCCGTTCATGCTCTGTCTCTCTCTGTCTCAAAAATAAATAAATGTTAATTTTTTTTTTAAATCTAGTTTGTCTGATATAAGGATGGCTACTCCAGCTGTCTTTTGACTACCATTAGCATGATAGATGATTCTCCGTCCCCTTACTTTTAGTCTTCAGGTGTCTTTAGGTCTAAAATGAGTCTCTTGTAAGCAGCATATAGATAGGTCTTTTTTTCTTATTTATTCTAATACCTCATGTGTTTTGATTGGAACATTTAGTCCACTGACATTTATAATGAGTACTGAAAAATATGATTTTTGCACCATTGTGTTGCCTGTTGATTTGGTGTTTCTGGTGATGTTCACTGGTCCTTTCTAGTCTTTGTTGCTTTGGTCTTTTTTGTTTTGTTTTGTCTTTTTTCCACTCAAAGGGTCCCCCTTAAAATTTCTTGCAGGGCTGGTTTAGTGATCACAAACTCCTTAGGTTTTGTTTGTCTGGGAAACTCTTTTTTATTTCTCCTTCTATTATGAATGACAACCTTGCTGGATAAATATTTCTTGGCTGCATATTTTCCAGTTCAGCACATTGAATATGTCCTACCACTCTTTTCTGGCTTGCCAAGTTTCTGTGGATAGGTCTGCTGTGAACCTGATCTGTCTTCCCTTATAGGTTAAGGACTTTTTTTTTTTCCATTGCTGCTTTCATCATTATTTCCTTGTCTGTGTATTTTGTAAAGTTGACTATGATATGCCTTGGTGATGGTAGGTTTTGTTGAATCTCTGTGATTCTTGGATTTTGATGTCTGTGTCCTTCCCCAGAGTGGGAAAGTTTTCTACTATAATTTGCTCACATAAACCTTGTGCCCCCTTTCCTGTCTCTGCATCTTCTGGGACTCCTATGGTTTGGATGTTATTCCTTTTTAATGAGTCACTGAGTTCTCTAAATCTTACATTGTGATTTTTTGCCTTTGTTTCCCTCTTTTTACTGCTTCATTATTCACCATAATTTTATCTTCTAAATCACTAATTTGCTGCTGTGCTGTGTCCATCCTTGCCATTGTGACATCATTTGAGATTGCATCTCAGTTATAGCATTTTTAATTTAGTCCTGACTAGATTTTATTTCTTTTATCTCCACATAAAGGGATTCTATGGTTTTTTCAACCTCAGCTAGTATTCTTATTATAGTGGCCCTAAATTCTAGTTCAGACATCTTGGTTATGTCTGTGGTGAGTAAGCCCCTGGCTGTCATTTCTTCCTGTTCTTTCTTTTGGGGTGAATTCCTTCATTTTTTCATTTTGGAGGAATAATTGGCAAAATAAAAAATTAAAATCAAAAAATTGAAAACAACACATAAAATCAAATAAAGAAAGCTAGATCCTAGGTATGTTTTGGTCTGGTTGTCAGAAGAATAGAGAAAAAATAGAATAGAGAAAAAAGAGAAAGGAAAGGAAAAAAAGGCAAGAAAAAAATTTTAATTAAAAATTATTTATATAATAAAATAGAATCAAATGAAATAAAAGAAAGTAAATGAAAGAATGTAAAATTTAAAAAAATTAAAAAAATTTAAAGAAAAAATACATTTTTTTCTATTTTTGTATCCAAGAATGAGGAAGAAAAAAATAAATAAACAAACAATTTAAGCAAAAACAGAAGCAAAGAAAATGAACAAATAAATGAGCCAGCACACAGAATGAAACCTGAATTAAGTTACATCCAGTTTCCCCTAGAACTGAAACTGCGAAGCCCTGTATAGTCTGTACATTAGGCCGGTGGAGTGACTTGAGCTGGCCTTCTAGGTAATGTGCTTGGAGGACGCAGCTGGGCTGGGCTTGGTGTACCTGCTCCGTTCTCCACTAGGTGGCACTCCTTAGCTTACTGGGGTGGATCAGTGTGTCATGTACACCAGAGAGGTGGAAATGGCTTCACTCAGCTCCCTAGTCTCAGGCACAGGAACTGCACTGTCACGGACTCACAATCAAGTACGTCTCCTTTCTCTCAAGCCTCTATCCGCTCCCCGCCTCTACCGTATATCCAAGCTGTGTGCCTGCCAGGCAGCACCTCCCTCTAGAGTTTTATCTCAGATGGGGTTGTGTTTCAAAACCTCACACTTCAGAGACCCCCGCAGCTTGGACCCACACTGACTCTCGCGCGTAGGGTCTTGCAGAGCAATGGGCCGGTGCTGGCTTCCCTCAAAAAATGTTCATGTGATCAGGCAGTGGCAGAGCTTCAGAGATTATGGCAATCCACAACATAGTTGGCGCCAGGTTTCACTGCACTCTAGCGCCTTTGTCCCTATCCCAGCAAACATGGCTGTTCTCTGGGGTCCACTGGGACCTTGGCCTGTGGGGAGGCCTTATGACCTCTACCAAATGCATTCTAAGTAGGGGAACTGCTTCTCCCCATGTGGCGCGTGGATCCCTCAGACCCTGCTTCCTTCTCCGGGGGGTTCATCCTACTTCCTCACCAGAACACTGCCAGGCACGGAGGTCTAGAATTTCAGACTCTGTGCTCTGCTGTTTATAGAATCCGAATGGTATTGAAACCCTCTCTTTTCCCCCTGTCAATGGTTTTAGGAAACAGATTTCTTGTTTAGTGCCCTGCTAGCATTTTCATTCTTTCTCTTTCTTTCTGTCCAGCTACTATCAGGGTGAGTGCTTTTCTTACATGATCCTTATACACCACACTCTCCCCCTTTCATTTTCTCTGTCCTCTCTCCATGAAATCAGTTCCCTACCCTTTGCAGCTTTTCTCTCCCAGTTTACCTCTCCATACCACGTCTCTGCCAAGTTCTGTGGCTCAAGTTATGTAGATTGTTGTGTTAATCCTCAGATCAGTGTCCTAGGTGTTCGAAAGGGTTTGGTGCTGATCTAGATGCATTTCAGGGTCAAGACAAGCTCATCGTCTCCATGCTGCTCTTCTATCTTAACTCTGTTGGGAATGATTTTTTTTTTAAGTTTATTTACTTGAGAGAGAGAGAGAAAGAGTGAGGTAGGGGCAGAGAGAGAAGGAGAGAGAGAATCCCAAGCAGGCTCCACATTGTCAATGCAGAACCCAATGTGGAGCCTGAGCTTGTGAATTGTGAAATCATGACCTAAGCCTAAATCAAGTGTTGGACATTTAACCGACTGAGTCACCCAGGTACCCCCAGGATGATCTTTAATGTGCTAATATGTAAGTGCTGATGAGCAAGTTTTTAAGGCATTTCCAATACTGAAATTCTGTGTTCATAGAAAAAAAAGTAACCATATATGTTGTATTAATTAATTTCCATTAGATTTTATTTCATGACTTATAATCATAGCTCTGAAGAAATACTGACAGCAATAATAGATACTAATTGCTGAATGCTTGTTTGTACCAGGGTCTCTGTTAAGGGCTTTACAGATATTGTCTCATGTTATGCAACAGCCCTGATAGAGAGGTAGATATTATACCCATTCTATAGGTAAGAAAGCTGAGATTTGAAGAAGTAAGTGACTTTCCCAAGTTACTTAGGTATGACTGGTCAAGTCAGAATTCAAACCCAGTTCTCTGTGATTCCATATATTCTCTTCCTTCCCACTTTTCCATGCTCCCTTTAGTGCACTTAGAAAAATCCAGAGGACAATTAGAATATTAAAATATGTAAGAATTTGATGCTATACGAGAAAGGTCCAGGAAAGGGTGGTTCTCACATCAGACATCAAAATGTATTCCAGTAGATCAAAGACTAGGTGGCTAAAAATTAAACTCATTGTATCAGAAGAAAATATTTGAGTAATTTGTTAAATATATTGAAGAGGGGTAGATATAATACGAAACTCAAAAGCTGAAAAGGAAAGCATAGTGATAAATGTGACTATATAAAACATTTTAAACTTCTGTATGGCAAGAAATAGCATACCAGGGAAAAGTTAACAGTTACAATGCAATGATACAAAATACAAATACCAAACTGAAAAGAATATTTGCAATATTTATCTGAGATGAAGCACTAATATTCTTAAGAGGCAGATAGATTTTTAAAAGAACAAACTACACAAATAAAAAATAGGTGAAATAAGCAAATGGTCATTTTATGCCAAAACAAATTTAAATAGCCAGCAAACATATAAAAAGATGCTTAACTTCATAGTTGTAGACAGGCAAAACTTAAAAACGCAATTGTCTACATATTAGAATGACAAAGGCCAAATGTTATGATATGTGCAATTTTTACAAGACTATGAAGAAAGTCAATCATATCTTATTTGTGGGAGTATAAATTTTTGGACACAACTTGGCAATAGCTATTACAACTTAGTACTCATACCCTTTATCCAAGAACTTTTTGTTACATAATATTTATTGCAGCATTGTTTGTAACAGCAAAATACTGAAACAACCTAAGGGTCTATCAACCCTGTACTGGTAAAATAAATTTATAATGAATAATAGAACACTTTATAACTATAAAAAGGGATGAGACAAGTATAGGAATATGTGAATGAAGAAAGTTCTTTAAAATATATTAGTAAGTAGAAAAAATAAAGGTATAGAGCTATGTGTAAAATACCTTATTTGTATAAAATTTTAAAATTATAACTTTATAAACCTGTTTATATTAACAAGAAGAATAATTGGTAGTATTTATAAGAAGCCATCAAAATGGATAACTGTAGAATAAAAGATGGGGCCACTTTATTTGTATGCTTTTTGTATTGCTTTTTCATGTATGTGCATTATATACATACATTATTTTTTATATCAATATATTATTTGAGCAAAGAGATTCTCCCCTCCCCTTTTTTGCTTTCTTCATCAGTTTCTGTTTATTTAGTGAATAATCATGTGAAAAATTAAGAACAAATTAAAAGAAACAAATAATGCATATACAATCTATGGAATATACTCAGAAAGTGTATTTCCAGGGAATTCATCCTTCAGAAACACCTTCATAAGTGTTTGCAGTAGCAGAAAGCTAGACACAGTCTCAACAACAATAGGGATCCTGTTGAAAAAAATGCTGGTCTATCCATACTGTGTATTGCTGGGCTCCTGTTAAAAAGGTAAAATAGCAGGAGCTGATATGGAAGATGTCCAAGATACATTGTTAAAAACAAAACAGAAACAGTTTATAGTTTATATATATGATATGATCCTACTCACTTAACTAAAAATGTGAAGACATATTACATATATAAAGAAAGAAATAGAAATAAGGCATGTGTGTGCATATACATATAGTAGACTTCTAAAAAGTATACCCAAGAAACTGCTAACATTGGTTACCTCTGGAACTGCAGATGTTAAGAGGAATTTTTTACTTTTCCTTAGATACCTTTCTGAAACATGAGAATTCATTTACCATGATCCTATATTATGTTTTAATAAGAAGTTAGCCCTAATTGTTTGACAAGAGATTATTTGGCCCAGGAAGTTTATGCATTCAGCTTCCTGTAGGCAGGAGCCTACATCTAATTACTTTTCCTGTCCTTTCGGCTGTCTGAGTCATAGTCTGACTCATCCATGCCTAGACAATCTCTGAAATGACTGTCATCTACTAACAAGTAAATCTGGAAATTCTATAGTTCAAAGGAGCTTTACACTCAAAGAGCCTCTCAGTCCTTTCCCTCCAAGGTAGGAGAATATTGAGGCTCAGGACTTGAAAAGATAGTCACTCAGCTGGTGTGTGGCAGTCAGGCCAAACCCAGATCAATGGACTTCTCTAGGTTACCATGTAATCAATGCATTCGGTAAGGATTTCACCAGAATAGAAAGCCAGGGAAGAGGCATGGAAAATTATAAAAGTGGTTAAGGAGGCTTCCACAAAGTTATTATGAGAGGGCTGGGATGGGGAATTAAAGATTACAGATACCCCATGGGGCACCTGGGTGGCTCATTCCATTAAGCATCTGACTCTCCGTTTTGGCTCAGGTCATAATCTCACAGTTTGTGAGTTTGAGCCCCGCATCAGGCTCCGCATAGGCAGTGCAGAGCTTGCTTGGGATTCTCTCTCTTTCCCTTTCTCTCTGCCCCTCCCCCACTTGCATGCTCTGTCTCTTTCAAAAATAAATAAATAAACCTAATAAAAAAAAAGATTGCAAATATTCCAGACCCCATGGGGAAACAGTGGCAACTCCCTATCCACCACCCAGTGTCATTGTCAAAGAGGATTGATGAGAGGCCAAATAAGATGTTATGTTTTACATGCAGATAAGCTGGTCATGTTTTTATTTTTTTAATTTCTTTTTTCTATTTTTTATGGTTGGTAACCAACTTCTCTGTAAATAAAAGGAAGCAGAATTCTGGCATCAACTGCATAAGAATAGCTCTGTGTATGTTAGAAAACTGGACTTTCTGTGTGTTCAGTTCAAGCAGAAAAGCTTCTTGGGGACTTGCCTTGTTCACCTTTGTTCTCCACCCATGATCCCTCTCCTGGGGCAGACACAGAGCCCTGTCGTTGGAAAGCACTCAGTAATTATATTATGTTGACTTCGACTGAATTGATTTGAGAAAGATTTTAGCTTTTACTTCTCATTAAATTTGACTTCAGAATGATTTTTCCCTCTCGGCAGAGTTTTGTGCTTGTTTTTCAGATGTTCTGTTTTTCTTCGGGCGTCGGCCCCAAAATGGGAGTTAGCAACAGCAACATAAACTCCAGGCATTCTTTATTTCATTTTGTCAGAATTCATTCTGGAATTGTACATGAGAAATGGGGCAGTCAGGTTTATTTTGGAACAAGGCTCAGGGCTGTCTAACCAAGCTCAGAATGACAGGACCAGGCATATGACCAAAAAGAGGAATTTGGCAGGCAGCCAGCCCCATTTCATACAATCTACCCAGAACTTCATCTGAATATATTAATCTGTCAGCACATACTCATCTATGTACATTACATGTGTCTCTCTTTATTATCCTGTTTTTCCTCTAATTTTGAAGGCTCATATCCACCCCAGAAATCTAGGAAACTCACAGAGGCATATTAAATGCACATACTAAAATTCTTGTAGACATGCATAGACAGTTTCAGCCGAGTCAGACCATTCTATAAACGCCACAAGATGAAATTTCACATCTTTGCTAAATGAAAGTTGATAAGAGCCTGAAACTTGATAAGTAACACTCAACTGCCTTGGTAGGACGTTAGGGGTTTTGAGGTAGGTGACATAATCTTAGCTTCTCAGTTTGGAGAAGCATGTTTCAACTATCAGAATGATAGGCCTTATGAAATACCCAAATTCTCTGGCTTCCTCTTCCAGGTGAATGGCATTGACCTCCGTGGAGCATCCCATGAGCAGGCCGCAGCTGCACTGAAGGGGGCTGGACAGACGGTGACGATTATAGCACAATACCAACCTGAAGGTCAGTGAGAAACTAAGCTTATAATGTTCTGATACGTTTCTGTGAGAATGTAGACCCACATCTGGTAATCTGTATTAACCAGTCTATACCAACAAGGTTTTTTAAAACTCCCCTATCCTGAAAAATGTGTGTTACATGTCCAGAGAATATGAGGCCTTATTACCCTTAATCTTCCAAGGAAAACATCAGTTAGAAAGTCCTCTTTGAAATATGAATTTAAAAAAAAAAAAACTATCCTCAACTTTATTTATATTCTTATCTGTAGGCACTTTTGTCGGCAATGGATAGTATAAAAACCATTAAGATGGACTAAGAATCAAACTGACATGAGACAGATTAACAGGAGAAAATAAAATTTAATAGCATATGTAAGGGGAATCCACACAGGCATGGAAATTCCAAAGACAGGCAAAATGACATATATATGTCATCCTGAACTATGAAATGGGTGGGGTCTGGGACCTTAGAGGACAGGATTGTATTTCACAGGGCGATGAGAAGAACTGATATTTGGTAATTAGATATTTGTCCTGGCTATACATATACAGATGGATCACTCAGATAAAATTTATCTCTGCTAATAACCATTGTTCTGGGAAAGACCCCCAGGTGAGATCCTTCTATGTAGTTATAGGAGAGACAAAAGTTTCTCTTGAGCCTGTAGGGTCTCCGTTGCCTTCAGCTCAAAATCCACATACCAAAGTGGCACATTCAGTGGGGGCAAGGGGGTGGGAGTGGTTGTCCTGAATCCCTTCAGAAGCAAGGGGGACAGAGAGAACAGACCATGATCAGCAGTCTCTCTCTGTGGCATTAACTTTTATTAACACTAACACGGCTTTTGGTTGTCCTTGATGTAGATTTGTGTGTGTGTGTACTCTCAGCTATAGTATAGCATATGCTACTGTAAACCCTGAAACATGGTGAGATGTCATAAATTGGCTTAGCCAACTGAGACCTGATGAGATATCCTAAATTGCATTAGCCATACCCTGCTTTTTGGTTTGTTTCAACATCTGTTTCTGTGATCAGAGTGAGGCTCAATGAGACAACCGGGATGTTACCTATTGTGTGGTTGATATTTTAGCAAATTTGTATGTAGATTGCTCCTTTGTTAATGAAATGCAGTTAAGCACACCACAGTGGGCTAGACTTTTTACAAGAAAAAAAGAGGAATGTGCTTTCTGTCTTTAGGAAATGTAGTTAATTACCCTTGGCCCACATAGCTCTCAGAGAAGACTATTAAACAGATAAACATGGAAGTACAAGATGCCATTAAGGAAGAGCCTTTATGCCTGTGGGTATAAAGAGCTTCTTTGACCTTTTAAAGTGATTCTCTCTTAATGTCAGTTGGTCTATTGTTCTTTGGAAGACTGAGGTTTGTATCTTGCTTGTGAAGTCTTAGATTTTATTTACCATAATGGTGGCCAACCACATATTTCATGTGAGAATAAAGAAAACATTGTGCTATGTGTATTTTGGAATGTTTCATTTATGTTGCCTGTCTTTAGAATTAGAATTTGCAATTAAGTTATAAAAATATATATTAAATGTTTTCTCCAATTGCCCTGGCCCAGATATGGACAGAGAATGGGGGAAGAGGAGATTTGTGATTATCAAAGATGGATGATGACAACACCAAGGGAAAATGTTCTTCCTGTACAGCTTTGAAAGTCTTTCTACTTAAAAATTAGTAAATGTGTCTTCTAATAGGAATAAATGGCTCCAGAAGTATCAGTTGTAAAACAGAAAATAAAAACATCTGGTTTAGCATAATTTGATGAACAAATTCTACTTCATATAGAGTAAGAACTTTTACATGGGACTTTTCCATTTTCTTTGTAGCTGTTTTCATTCAGTCTCAGACTTTATGCCCTTCACCACTACCTGGCACATGGCAATAAATACCCAGGCTGCTTTCCCATTTCTGAAAAATTTCATCTCAAACACGAATTACAACAATTAGAAGCTTTTGATAGTGAAGACAGCCATTCAAGTGACCTTGAACAGAGTGATTTTTAACTTTAAAGGTTACAGTAAAAGATAAGAATGTCATCATTCTATCAACTTTAATCTTCATCTTAAGCTTCCTTACAGCTTTTGTTTCCTTTAAGCAGTGTACTTAATTTGGATACTATGCTGTGCTTTGTGAAGATGTCTATTCAAAGCAAATCTTATAAATCATATAAACCAATTTTCAAAGTGCTTCTAAAGAAATGTGCAAATGAAAACAATCTTATTTCAAAATGCGAAAGTGCAGATAGGATTCACAGAATGACTTCCCTATTTTAATAGTCTAACTGTATTGTAATTTTTCACAGCTTTAAATCAGTTGGAAATGGGGTAATGTAACATCAAGCAATCATTTTCCCCTCTTTCTAAATTTAATGTGTAACTGAGCCTTAATTTAACTATTACATGAAATGGAAAACTGATTGGATTATTGTTTAGATCATTTAGGAACATTTAAATTCTATGACATTTTTAGGAAATAATGAACAATTTGCCTTTAAAATAACAAGTAAAAAAAGTATTCCATCAGAGTCCATTAGGAAATTCTCACCAGATCCCCTTCATTTGCACCAGGATTATGAGATGTCCATGCTAAGAGAAATTTTATTTACATCTCTTTTGGTAGGTTCAAGAACCAGGCTTCCAGTAAATAAGTTTTTCAGTTCAAAACATAAAAATGCTTTTGTCGGGAGTATACTAGATTCCTTGCTCAATGTTACCAGATATTCAGAAAATTTGGCCCTTCAGACTCATATCCCAAGTCTTTGTCTTTAAGAATTGTTTGTTTTTTATCTTACTGAGGAGAAAGAACTTAGATACATTTAACAGAAATCATTTTCTGATGACACAGAACCAAAATTGTATAATAATGACACCATCTCTAAGAATTTGGGATGTCAGAGAAGGGCTAAACCTGCAGAAGCCAAAACAGTACAAGAGTACTTCATGGAAATGAGGAAATAGGGAAATGGAGCCAGACTCTTAAAAGTGGGTGAGATTTCTATTCTGAAGAGCAGGAAGAAAAAAAAATATCTTGCTAAACTAAGTAAGATCATGAGCTCCATGTGTGCAGACGCACAACCTATATTTTGTTCACTGACAAATCAATTTTCTATGTTATACTTGTTATTAGTGTTTCTTAAAGAGTTGCTGAGCTGATAGATAAAATTTACCTTTCTTTAGTATTCAGTTTCTACTGAAGATGATTGAAGATTGGAGGAATGATTCAGTTTCACTACTTGCATTTTTTCATTTTGGCTTCAAAGCAGAAAATATGTGCCAAACCAGCATGTGTTGCAAAATATAAAACCATTTCCAAATCTGTTTTTCATAAGACTTAGCACATTTTTGAAATAATTATAAATAATTTATAATTATCATAATGTAACAATAAATGTCTTCCTTGGCAAGTTTTACTGTGCAGAGTAAGACCAAAGTTGGGGTAATTTAATCCCTGTTATCTAAATTACTCTATCCATCATCAAATCTTATCCAATGTCTAGTCCTAGGTAGTAGAATTAAAGCCAGATTTGAAGAGTCACATACAAACAATGTTTCTTTCTGGTGGTATGATTGTGATTCATTTATACCAGCCTTTTTTAAAATCCATTTTCTATCACATGTTTACTTGGAAATTAACATGTATTATATTGATATTAGGAAGAAAATAATGAAGTTATTTTCTTTATTTCTTTTTTTAAGAGGATCATTTATCTGATACTTAAAGAATAATCCTACTTTAGCAATATGGGAAGTTAATTCTTGTATAAAACTTCAATTGTCTATATTCAGTTAGTGAAGTTACTCCCATCACTACTTCAAAAAAGGAAACATAATGTCTGCCCTCTCCCTGGCCCACATATATATAAGTGTATATCCCTTTCCCATCCCTTTATAGCCATCTTCCCCATTGCTTTCAGAATTATTTTTCTAAAAAGATATTAGCCCAAGGTGCCTCTGCACAAACTCCATGCCCTTCACAGTATAGTCCCAGCCAACCTCCATGTTCCCTCCCCACTAACCCAACCATCACCCAGCAGCAGCATCTTTTATAGCCCTCCCACTGCTACACAGGACTGCTTTCTGCTCCCCACACTTGGTCCTGAACAGTTTCTGTGCCTTTGCTCGTGTGGGTTTCTCTCCCTGGAATTCCCTTTTCGCCCATTCTACCAATAGGATTCCTACTCATTTTGAGGGCCTGCAGATGTCAATTCCACTATGAGGTCCTCTTTTATCTGCTAAGTCAGTGTTGATTGATTCAGTCTCTGAACTCTTTAGACCTGTATTCAGATAGTTTTTGTGTCCCTTAACATAATTTGTGCATTTCCCGACTCAAGTAAGCTTCTAGAGGGCGATAATTCATTTATCACTCATTTTATGTCCTGTGAGAATTTGCTCAATATGAATTTGACTATGCTGTATTAAAGAGTTATCAAATGGATCTCCATTTGTTTTAGAGGTGCAATATAATATCTTCATTGTGTTGGCAAATAATAGTAAGTGCTTAAGAAATATTTGTTGAATGAATATTGAATGAATGGCGTGGGTTTTTTATATTAGTTACAGAAATGGTAAATGAATCCCCAGATTGGACATGTGGCATTGATGCAGTTTTTATGTGATGCCTTTTTGTTCTTTTCTTAAAAAAAAAAATTCACCCTATTGGATGGTCTCCCTTTCTCCTGCATTGCAGAAAACTACAGCTATTTTTCTATAATAGAACACAAACAAAAATTATTAAAGCTCCAACATTTTTTAAAGTTCCAAAACTTGGGGTGCCTGGGTGGCTCAGTTAAGCATCCACCTTTGGTTCAGGTCATGATCTCGCGGTTAGTGAGTTCGAGCCCCATGTTGGGCTCGGTGCTGACAGCTTGGAGCCTGGAGCCTACTTCAGGTTTTGTGTCTTCCTCTCTCTCTGTGCCTCCCCTGCTTGAGTTCTCTGTCTCTCTCTCAAAAATAAACTTTTTTAAAAACAATAAAATTCAAAAACTCAACTTTAACACCATTGATGAATTTTTAAAAGTCATTGATTATATCCTAATTATACATTGGTCAAAAAGGGTCTAACACAGCATTTCCCAAATCAGATAGGGGCAAATCTTTATAGCATCTGTTGCCTTCTCACTATATAATAATACCTAGATTTACTGTGGGATCACTGACTAGGGCTGAAATCATAAGCTAGCTACCAGATATTCACATGGAGAACCAAGTGAACAGTATAAATTGTTGGATAAAGCACAAAATGGAGACCAACATATTCCTATGAAAGCTACCAATATCATTTTGCCTTTAATCTGACTATTCAGGGCATTGTTTTGGACACAGAAAGGGTTTCACAAAGACCTGCAAGTAGGAAAGAGGTGATCAGTCAGCAAGGTCCCCATCAGTGAGCAGGGATTTGAGTAGACAGTAGAGGGGCTGAGGTTCTCCATCATTTAAGTTTTTATCCAAGTTGCAGTTAGTTAACGTACAATTTAGTTTCTGGTATACAATATTGTGATTCAACACTTCCATATAACACCTGGTTATCCACCTTTTATTCTCTCATAGAATACTTGAGTTCCTGAAAGAAAAACTCAAAGAACAGAGTTAACTGTTCTCTGGAGACCTTCAAATAGGGCCTGGTTTATGAAATTGTGACTGAGTGGCTATGTGGTTCATTTAAACTTTAATTTGGTTAGTAGATATTTTTACTGAACACTTACTATGCTCTATTCATTGTTTTTGGGAAAAGATAAAGCAGTGAACCAAAAATCCTTCTCAAATAAATAGTCAATTTGTCAGATGGTGATAAGTAATGTAAATAAATAGGAAGAAACGTGAAAATGATAGTAACAGAGAAATGTATGGTGAATATAGAAGGCCAAGCTAATCAGTTTATATTTCAGCAGAGACCTCAAAGAAATCTGAGAGGAAGCCATACAGGAATCGGGGGAAGAAATGAATTATTCTAGAGTCTTGGTCTGCCAACTCTGGTCTGTGAAGCAGCAGCATTGATAAAAACTGAAAGCTTGGTAGAAATGCACAATCTCAAGCTCTAATTCAGGCCTCCTAAGTGAGAATCTACATTTTTTCAAGATCCATCGGTTATTTGTATGTACATTAGTTTGAGAAGCACTGCACTAGAATACTTGAGGACCCTGCAGAAATTGTGATTTGTTACTGTGGGGTTGGACTCCCTCTACCTGGAGTACAAGGCAATGTCACATAAGGCTACATCGCTAAGGTTGATTTCTGGCAGGTGTTACTCAATGATTGGTCATGCATCAGTGGTTGTACTAGGGACAGGTCAGGCTGCAGGGAATCTAAGAAGTTCATGTGTCATTCACCTCTACCTTGCCTCTACCTCCCCTCTAAGTATAGATTATCAAGCAAATTCATAAGTCTTGCTAGAACTCCTCATCTCGTGATACAATGAACCTTTTCAGGCTTCATTCCCTTTCATTATGGCTTCTCTGCAAGAGAGTAAAGAAGCAGTGAGTTGGGATGAGGTAAGATTGAACTCCATCCTGATGGTCAACTTTGTGGATCAAAAGAAAGTTATTAAGGCATCACTATAAAGTTTCTTTAAGGAACTTATTATATTTTAAAGCAGAAGCTCATTTCAGTAATCTTTTTTGTTCCTTTTAAATTATGAAACTAATTCAGAAAGAAAAGTACTCATTCTTTTCAGAATGAAGTGAAATTCTGATATTTTTCTGGGTTACTACTCTAAATGAAGTCACAAGCTTAAACCATAGTTGGACACCATCATCTATTTCTCTATAAGGTCAAAGATGTGGTGAAAACCTAAAATGAATATGTAATTTACTCTGAAAAACTATAGATACCTTCTGTACCTAAAGGTTCCCAGAAGTGAAAGTATATACAACATCCAAGAAGCTTACTTAATTCAACCTAAATTTCTTTCTTAAAATCAATGTCTACATAAGTTTATACATATGAATGAGCAGCTGTGGCATGTTGAGATATTTTCTCAGTGCAAATAACTGCATCTTAAATACCCAGGCAATATTCATAAAGTCCAGGTGGAGGTCTTGGTCAGAAATTGCATCACTATCATCAGGGAACATTCAGGATGAGCTTTGGAATGGAAAGTAATGTGTAAGACTCTGGACTAGAAAGAGAAGACCAGTATTCTAGTCCCAACTCTACCCCTAACTGTGTGACCTCATGCTAGTTATTCATCTTTATGAGTTTTCATTTTCTCCCTTAGAAAAGAAAAAGTTAGGATGAATAAAATATTTTCAAAAGAAAGAACCCTCCAGTTACTGAATTCTAGATGAAAGACATGACCCCCAAGTAATATAGAAGTATAAATCCCATTATTTGAAGATCTTGTTGCTAATACTGCACCTTTGTTCTTTGCATTTTTTTGCATTCTTTAAGAAAAAAACACAAAATCTGGTTAACTTGATGTATTCTGTGCAGTTTACCTAGAATCACTGAGAAATGGAAATTAAGAGTTGAAAAAATCCTTAATGATCACCTTGTCCAGCTTCACAGATGGGGGAACTGAGGCTCAGTCAACATCCACATAGGAAATTAATTCGGTATCTTAAAACTTGTCATAGATGCTAAAGTTGAGGCTAGCTAAAGTTGAGGCTAGCTCAATAACTAGTAAATTCCTGAATTCTTTTAATTTACTATAGTAGCTCATCATGGCTGATGACTTAACTAGCCCAAGGAATCTAATCCAATTAGATTATTATGAACAGAAGAGATTTGAAAAATTCTTATGGAACCTCAGGGCATTCTCATGCCCATAATTTCACTTTCATTGCTAGCTTATTACTCTTGTTAATTGTTCTTACTCATGTATCGCAATTGAATGATATATATGAGAGGTTTCAAAGTGTAAGCAATTACTATTAATTTAAAAAATAACCACAATCGGGGAGTATTGATACTTCAAGAAACAGCTCAAATATATTACGCTTTTGGGGCACCTGGGTGGTTCAGTCGGTTAAGTGTCCAACTTCTGCTTAGGTCATGATCTCATAGTTTGTGAGTTCGAACCCTGCATGGGGCTCTGTGCTGACAGCTCAAAGCCTGGAGCCTGCTTCAGATTCTGTGTCTCCCTCTCTCTCTACCCCGCCCCCGCTCACTCACACTCTGTCTCTCACTCTCTCTCAAAAACAATTAAGCATTAATTTTTTTTTAAATATCTTATGCTTTTCCTCTTTCCTACCCTAACTTCTTCATGCAGCATCCTTCATCCATGTGTCAATCCATCCATCCATCATCAATCAGTTCATCCTTAGTGATATTCACATTAGATGATATTCACATTAGATGATATTCACATATCATCTCCAAATATGTTGCATTAAATCTGATTTAATTAATTTGATTCACATATTCTAATTTTTACCAAAATATTAGGAAGGAAGCTTACATACAACTTTATATCACTCTAGAATTTTTATTGCTTAGCTGTGTCTTTCTCCACAACTCTCTCTCATATGGGTACAGGCTCCACCAACACGTACTGCCTCCTCCTGCAACTAGAAATCTCCCAGGATGTCCCTCTACTTATGTATCTTTTTCCTACCCTTCTCCCAGTTGCTTTTTTAACTCCCCAATCTCCAACTAAAACATAACATCACAGAATATAACAGAAAAGATGATTCATGCAAACAGAGTCTGCAGATTTATGTGAGGTTCTCTCTCAGTGATTAATGATGCTGCATATCTTTCTCCATGCTTATACCCCAGTTTGGACGTAGAGTAATGTAATGGGGACAAAGTGAGATATCACTTCCTGACTCAAAAAGTTCTTTTGACCTAATTATTTATCCTGGGAATCCAGTGTTTCAAACTCTTATCAGAGGGGCTAAAAATATTTACAAAGCTGATATATGTCATTTCCCTTACTGTTATACCATCTCTGCCCATAATTAAACATACTGATCTTTGGGTGTCTCATCTTATGATTTTATAATATTTTGAAGGACCCTTGGCATCCAGTGACATAATGCACTCACTCACTAATACTGAAAGAGGCTAAATAAATCTTTGTGCTAGAGACATTTTGACAACCAAAAAGATCTCCTAGATCCATCCCTTGAATTAGCAGCACCCAGATCAAATACATGGAAATAAAGGGTCCTAATCATATTCTTGACTATACAAGTATTACCAGATGAACACAGATCCTCCACTGATAAGGAGTTTCAGGACATGAGAGAACTGTTAAAGAATGTTCCACAGAGACAAGCAGAAGAGGAATACTGGCTAAAACATCTAAAATACCTACTAACCTTACTCCATATTCTCAGTAAAGAATGTAGTTCACCTCCACATTTGTTTGGAAATCCCAGTATATAAGCCAACCCTCAAATTTACTAATGAGTAATGAGACATTTTTCTTGTTACTTCCCTGACTCCACAGCCAATGCTTTTTAACCACGCCCAAGCCACATCACTTTCTAAACAGTGATGCTCTGTTTTGTTAATTAAGATGGTTAGAGAGATTATTTTTAAGGCTCTTTCTGGCTGACATTCTATGAAATTAGAATATGTCATCAAGGAACAATTATTGCAAGCAGGTAATTTTGAGTGTTCTCATTTTATTCCTCACATTTTAAACACATGGAAATTCTGCTTTCACCCACTTGGTGGGAAGGGGAGAGAGATCTATATCTGTGGAAATTGCTCTCTCTGTGTTTAAAAGAATTTGAGCCCCCCCCCAATAATGGCTTCAAATTCAATTCAAGTAGAAACACTTGTTACTTGTTGGGGCTTTTAAGATTAACAATTTATTATATATGATCTCTTCATTTACAGACACATTATAGCCAAAATCTTAATCAGTTTCATAAAGTAAAGTAAATGTAACTACCAAGTTGGGAAACAGATTTATTGGGGGTAAAAAGAAATAATATGAGAAAAAATCATTTTTGATAAATTCAAAAGCTGAATTCTGAATTTAATTCTCAGAATCACAAGTAGTAGCAACTACAGAATGGGAAAGCCAAACCCAGGAAACATAACTATACATCTTTAATGTATACATACATTCCTAATAGATTCCTATTAGGAATATATATAGAGATTCCTAATCCAAATAGGATTCCTGGTAGACTTATTGACTAAGCTATAAAAGAAAAGTATTCAAATTGTACTTTGGTTCAAGATAATCTTGTTTTATTCACTCTGTTTTCTCATATTCGTGTTTCCACAGCTAAGGGTAATTTATTTCCTTAATAAGAGTTGCTGACACGTGGGGGACATAAAGCAAAGGCAGAACAAAAATTCCTTCAGTCAGTCTTCATTCAGCTGATATTTATTAAATGCTTCCAGTGAGTGACACACTGACCTGGACATTGGAGATAGAATGATGAACAAATTATGCATGACCCTTTCCCTGATATACCTACAGTTAGCAGAATAAAATCACACACCAGTGGTTCATACAAGCTCAGGTGAGTGCTCTAGAAAAAGAAAAGGACTTAGATCTAGACTCTCAGAGTCTACATATTCACGTATATTCTTAGAGTATACCGAGCCAGACCAAACCAAAACAGACTAAAAACTCTGACCTAGATAGAGGCTTAAGAAGGCATCCCAAGGAAATAATATTTTCATGAATCTGAAGGGTAAGTAGGCATTAATTTGTCAAAGCAGGGCAGAAGAAGCAGTTGTAAGGAAGAGGAGGGAAACGTATGTGAGAAAGTGGGAGAAATACCATGCGTAAGGAAGTGAAAGAGGGAGGCGTAGGCAGACTATGGAGGACTGGTATTTGGTTCTTTCTCCTGAAAGCAACAGTGTTGAAAAGTATTAAGCCAGAGGCTGGCAGGATCAGATTTTTTCTTCTAAAAAAAAAATAGCTCTGACTGCTGAAAAGAGAATAGGCCAGAAAGTGCCAAACATGCTGGGAAAGACCCGGTTAAAAAGCGCTCATCTGGGTAAAATGGTGGTGGTTGGCTTAGAAGTTGTGGCATAATTGGTGGAGAGGAGCAGACACACTCAGGGGGAAAATGGGGGGAAAGTTGGTGATAAAGTCAACAGCCATACATGTTGGCTTATTAAAATATATAAATTCACCCATTTCATTAAAATATGGCACAGCATTATTGACAATTACAAGACAAATAAACCCGTCAGGGAAAAGCATGTTTATTCAGCTTATACCTTAGTCCCTAATACAGGGCCTAGTTCATAGTAGGCGTTCAATATGAAATTGTTTCATATGAAAAATTTTCAAATTTTCATAAATATAAAAAATAAAAGAATGATGCCAATGAATAAATATATCTATTCTATAGGAACTCTCTCTTCACGTTTTTTATTTTAGCTAAGGCAGAACAAAATATAGATGTCAGAAAAAGAAAGACAGGGAGTTGGTAGCAAGAGAGAGAATAATTAAGACTAGTATGGAGCAGTCACCATATGTCTGATGACATTCTAAAATCTCTGCATATGTTTACACATTTAGATTTCTCAAAAACTTATGATATAGGTTCCATTGCATCACCCATTTGCTCATTTACAGATGAGAAAACTGGGACTCAGAAAGCATAAGTAGTTTTCCCAAAATCAGACAACTAACCAGTAGAGTAAAGCAAGGAGTCATTCTCAGGCAGAAAGATTCCAGAACAGCCATTGCGCTAGACTACTTCTCAAAGGAGAAAGAAAAGGGAACCCGAGTCACATGGTGATAAAAGAATTGGAGAGAAAAAGGCAGGCAATGGAGGGGATATGCAGAATCTAATAAAGGGAAAATGCCATGTACCCAGAGAGAGAGAGGACAGAGGTACAGAAGGGACAAAAGAGTCAGATGGGGAAATAGCGATAAGCTAGGCAAGGTCAGCAGACAGGCAGATCAGAGAGACTCTAGTAATGAGATGTGATCAAGAAGGGAGACAGGCCAATATTGGGTTGTCATAGACCATAGGCCCGGGAGCAGAGCAAGGCTAGTTGAGTGAATTCCGTTTTTTTTAAGTTTGTGGTGTTGTTCTTTTCAAAATATGGGGCAGTTGGGGGCCTGCATTTCAGCTCTGAGAATAGGTGTGGTACAAAGGCAGGTGGAAGGCTCACTATTTACTACATTTTGAGGCCTTAAGTGACTGATAACCTCTCTGAGCCTGAAATTCTTCACCTATAACATAGAGATAATCATATTTACCTTCCAAAGTTTCTGGGAGAATTGGAGAAAATAGATGTAGAGCGTCTAAAATATATAAGGTCGTCAATAAATGACAGCTAGTATCACAACCCCTCAGCAAGCTTATTTGAATAAACAGTGCTCTCCGCACCCCCCACCCCCCACATCCCACCCCTGACTCTAATCAGACATTTGCATTATACTTAGAACTACCTAAGAACACACAAGATCAAAGAGCTTCACAGAGTTTGGTAAGCAGTAGTTGTTAAGAGTTCCTATTTTGAAATCAGATATAGTTCAAATTCCAGCTCTACCATTAACAGCTCTATAACCTTGAACAAATTACTTCACCTCTTGGAATAGCATTCTTTATCTGGAAAATAAAAATTCATACCTTTCTCTTGGCACAATTTTGCAGATTAAGTAAATCAGTGCATGTAAAATGCTAAGCACAGTTCCTGACAAATAGCACATCATCAGTGAGTGGTATATCATTATTATGGTAATTATCAGAAAGACCAGAAAGTCTACAATATATGGTTATTATGTGGAGAAAGAGAGACAGAGAGACAGAGAGAGAGAGAGAGACGGAGGGAGAAGTGGACCCAGAGTGGGAAAGAAAGTTTCAAAAGCCCTTGGGAGTCTGTGGATACAGGTTTTTAAGAGATTTCATGTGGAAATTTATATGGAAATAACTTCCTATGTGGGCATGTCAAATAAATTGTCCTCAGCAGAGTCCTGGGGTCCAGTGACAAAATGGCAGGAACAGAGGGTGGCGGGTGCCAGAAGAAACAGGCTGGGCCCTGGTCTCAATCCCCCTCCACCCAGAGCAGACTTTATTTGTTTTTCATGTTTGGTGTTGGATACATGAAATCTGTCACCAAAAAAACAGTTTTAAGCTGTTTAAGCAGAAGGCAAAAAAAGCTGTTAGAATGAAGGTATGTGTATGGTTAGGATCCAGAAGAGCTATAATCTCACTTAATTTTCCACTAGAATGTAGACTCCACCAGAGCATCAAGTGTTACCTGTTTTGCCTAATGCTTTGTCCCCAAGGCCTAGAATGGTGCCTGGCATATAGTAGGCATTCAGTAAACATTTGTGAATGAATGAACGAATAAGCTGAACAAATGTTCATGCCTTGCAATCGCTCTTGAGCTGCAGTGGCAGAGCAAATTCACTCCCACTGAGATGCCTGTTGGGAGTCACGTTAGATAACTAGAGCTCCCATACATTGATTTTCCATGCTGAAAACATAATTGATCTATGAGAGTAGATTATGTGGTCCCAACATTGATTTTGGCATTGCTGCTGACCGGGCTGCCCAAGACAAAAATGCTCTTTTCCTTTGGTTGTTTGGTATTTGAAAGCAAAAAATTAAGCACTCAAATAGGCATTACTCCAATGAATCTCATACTGGTTTTGAGCATTTTTGTAAGTCTTAGAAACATAAAATCAAATATAAAATATTAACCAGCACACATTTAAGACTTTTCTATTTACAAAGAGCTTTCGCATATGTTTCTCATGCAATCTACACAACTCCAAGAGGTGAATAGACTGGTAATATCATCACTCTAATTTCATACGTAACAAATGTGAAGCTTGGTGAATTTAAGTAACTTGCCAAGGTCATGCTTGTCATAAGTGAGCTGAACTTGTACGCAGGTCCTCTGATTCTGTTTCTCATGCTTCATAGTGTTCTTCAGATGTTCTTTAGCATCATACTGTTTTATAATTCTTTTATCCAAATAAGGATACTTGAATCAATCTAGAATTATCAGGATTTCTGATAAACACATTTTGAGAAAACATATTCATGTTTGTGTGATGGGTGAATGTTTGATGGCGTGTCATTTTAACTTTGTTTTGGAATAGTAATATAATTACATGGATTCAAAAATCAAAATAGTATTGGGGCACCTGGGTGGCGCAGTCGGTTAAGCGTCCGACTTCAGCCAGGTCACGATCTCGCGGTCCGGGAGTTCGAGCCCCGCGTCAGGCTCTGGGCTGATGGCTCAGAGCCTGGAGCCTGTTTCCGATTCTGTGTCTCCCTCTCTCTCTGCCCCTCCCCCGTTCATGCTCTGTCTCTCTCTGTCCCAAAAAAAAAAAAAAAAAATCAAAATAGTATTAAAAGGTATACACTGAGAAGTCTTACTTCTACTCATTTCCTCTCAACCACTCAATCTCATTTCCTCTTGCCCTTCTAGGCAGCCATTTAATTAATGAACAATTTTTTTAAATACAAACAAACTGAAACCATAAAGGAATATAGTTAAATCCTATTTGCAGGTTTTAAAGGAGAAAAAAAAAAAATCCTAATAGCCTGAAGAGTTAAGGAACAAAACATTTTTCTTTTTGAGTTGGGCAACATTTATATCTGCTCCTCATGCCTTAATTAATTTATGTTTTTTAAAGTAAGCTCTATGTGGGGCTTGAACTCACTACTCTGAGAGTAAGCGTCTCCTGCTCTACAGACTGAACCAACCAGGCACCACTATTTCTCACGCCTTAAGATATTTTCCCAGTAAAAAAAAAAAAAAAAAAAAGATATTTTCCCAGTACAGAAATAATTTTATAAATACTAGATTTTCTTTCAATGTGACTATCATAATACCCAATGTGCTATGTAAATTGCCAAGGATCACAAGTTCCAAAAGAAACCTTCACGCAATTGTTCTTTATTAACTGGTATGTTTTTTTCCTAGAAAAATTTGGAGTACTTAATATACTTTAAAGAGGTCACTGGAGTCTGAAGGGATCTATAATCAAGGTTAAAGCCACCCTATTGCCTTGGAAATATGTGCAAGAATTACCTAGTTTCATATAATAGATATCTTCATATAAAGATATTTGTAATCTTTCTTGATTTTGTAATAGGGAATACATAAATTCCTCTTTAAGGTCACTCAGAAGATTCTTTTATAAGGTGATTGATTTCTTAGTTATGTAAATAATCATACCCTACTTTATCCAAATTTTAAATATTTTTGTTTTCTTTTACATATATGTATTTCTTAAAAACAGGTATCATTTATCATGGGAGATTTTTCTGGGAAGAAAATGGAGGAATGTTAGGGTTCTAGTAACAACCCCCAATGTTATAACTTAGCAATAAGCAGCAGAAACACAAAGTGTATTTAAAAGAAACACAATTATCTATAAAACTGAAGAGAAATAGTTCTTCTGGGGAACTATTAGTGAGAAATAATGAAAGTGGAATGTCTACACAAACATCATCAAAACACAGGGGATTCAGTCCAAAGAGATGAAGCTGTGAAGATTTTTGGGGGGAGTGGTGTCAAGGAGGTCATGGAAGGGAGAATGTGTGGAGAAAACTGCTAAGGAAAATCAAATATTTTCAACCCTCTTCCAGATTCAGGAGAAAACATTCCCAAATAGTCTTCTGATGAAGGAATATTTAATCTTCTTATTGGAAGCAAAGAAAGAGAATTTTCTTGTCAATCCTTTATTTGATCATTCTGTGATTATTGATGACATTGATACATTAGGTATGCATTATTGTAGTTCTTTTCTCTGAGATGTGAAATTTCTCTCACAATTTGTGTTTTCTCATTGCAATGCTATAGCTTTGTATTTCCTAAATATAAAGCAAAAAAGTAAAAATTTACAGTGAGCCTGAGACTCTAGAACAAACCACAAATAAGATACAAATAAAATATCTGAGGAAAATCACGTCTCCAGCTACACCTCTCCTTATACTTTATATTCTACTGACACCAAATTGCAAAGTCACCTAACAGGCCTTGATGTTTCATCCTCTGTGATTTAGTTTCTGTCTTCCCAGAATTCCCTTCTTCCTCTGTGTACTTGACAAACTCTTCTATCAAAGAACAAGCTAGAGATCATCTCCTCCAGGAAGCCTTCCTGGCTGCACCACTGCATCCCCAGTACAATACCACTGCTTCCTCCGTGCCAGCTCAGTGTCTAATATTGTTGCATTTTTTTCCCTCAATCTTGTAATTCAAGTAAACAAACATCCAGTCTCTCCACAGAGTATGAGTTTCATGGGGGAAGGGAGTGAACATAGTAGACAGTCAATAAATGTTTGATGAATGACTCAGTCAATCAGTAAAGATTTGGGTGCTAGTGAGAATCTTGAAAATGGGTTGGGACATGTGGAGAGGCTGATACTATTTCTAAATGATAATAAAATGATGATAATAAAAATA
Organism: Herpailurus yagouaroundi; assembly: GCF_014898765.1. Taxonomy (NCBI): domain Eukaryota; kingdom Metazoa; phylum Chordata; class Mammalia; order Carnivora; family Felidae; genus Herpailurus; species Herpailurus yagouaroundi. The sequence goes on along the minus strand of NW_024412411.1, from coordinate 12,799,173 downwards.
CATGATAAGTGTTAGATGGAGGCAAAAGAGGGTTCTTGCTTTATACTATCCTGAAATGTTCACATATGTTAAGGAATGAACTTGTTCAAAGGACTCAGAAAATCACAGGTAAACATGAAGACAGTAGGTAACCACATCTTGTGTGTGTGGGGGGGGGGGTGGCAACAGTCAGATCTCAGTTACTGCCCTCTCCTTTTCCCCACTTCTTTAGAAAGGAGAAAAAGTTCATGGTTATACAACTAGTATAAGCCAAGTTCATGAATTTGATAGCACTTTCTCTCCAAAGCCTCATTAAATGTGTTATATGTTTAGTCTTAGAATCTGTGGAGCTACATTGTTCTAAGCCCTGGGGCTTTAGAACTCTCCTTCGCTCTAAAAGAGCACTTTTCCTAAATCTAGCAAGATGGCTGCTTAATAAAATACACCAAGTGTCTGAGCAATTGAAGGAAGAGAGTGGTGATTATGGTTTAAAACTGGATATAAAAAGAAAGCAGATTACCACTGAAGTGAGGATTTCTGCATGTCATTTGGTTTAAATGGAACTGTGATTAGGAAGAGGAGAAAGACATCTGAAAAGGTCATTACAAAAAATAGTAACAGTTTTGAATTTCAACTAAATGGATAAAATTTGGGACATCACAAATGGAAGTAGTTTCTAAAGCTCTCTACACAAAGCATTTAATGTAAAAAGTACAAATGCCATAGAAAAGTATATGTAGGGGCGCCTGGGTGGCGCAGTCGGTTAAGCGTCCGACTTCAACCAGGTCACGATCTCGTGGTCCGTGAGTTCGAGCCCCGCATCAGGCTCTGGGCTGATGGCTCAGAGCCTGGAGCCTGTTTCCGATTCTGTGTCTCCCTCTCTCTCTGCCCCTCCCCCGTTCATGCTCTGTCTCTCTCTGTCCCAAAAATAAATAAATGTTGAAAAAAAATTTTTAAAAAAAAAGGTATATGTAACCTCTAAAGAGCAACATAGTTGGTTGATAATGAATTCTATCTGAATAAAATAACATCAAGTGTATATAAAATATGTTGTTAACATAATGAACAACTTAGTTTTAGGTAGCAGCAAAACAAGCATAATTATTTAAAAGGAAAAAATGAATTCATCAGTAAATATGAATTATCTTTCTGGCCACAAACATGAGATTATGGATACAATAGACTTAATCACCAAGCCACTAGAAAATAAATATTTGGAAAAAATAAAACTTCTTATAAAGAGAGACAGACAGATGTTTGCGGACAGAGCAGAAGTCTTACATGTTCCTGGTACTTGCTAGCTACCTAATCTTGTGAAAGTTATTTAGCCTCTCTGACCTTTAGATCCTTCATCTGTGAAAAGGAGTTAATAATGCATTCTTATATGGTAATTTGATGAATACATCATAATCATAATTCCTGGCTCATAGAAAGTGCTCAGTAAATGTTAACTACTAAAATAATGAAAACTAATGATGTAAAGTGCCCAGTATATGCCAAGCACTGTTCTAAGTGCTTTCCCTATATAACCATATAATCCCTAAAGCAAGCTTCTGAGGTCAGGGCTATGATTGTTCCCATTTTACAGATGAAGAAACTAAGGCACAGAAAGACTAAAATGACTTGGATCACACAGCAAGGTAGTGTTGGAGCTGTGATTCAAGCCCTGGTCTGACTGTACTGTCCCTGTTCTTGGCCATGATAGCACGCTACTAAAACAACAGCTTGTTTAAATTTCTCCATAGCACTTATCAATCTTACTTGTTTGCTTATGGTATTCTCCCATTTGAAAATAGGCTCCATGAAAATAAGAACCTTGACTGCTTTATTTATTAGTTTATCTTCAGCAACCAGAACAGTGTTAGGCACAGAATAGGTATTCAACAGTAGTATTTATAGCACATTGAATTATAATTGTATTTACTATTAATAAAGAAGAATGTTGGGAAATCATAGAAGATGATGAAAGAGTCCAAAGGAAATATGTGTCAGAAAGTAAGGTTCTAAAAAAGAATATGCAGCATCATTGCTAGTAATGAATCAGAAACACTCCCCAAAATTACCAGTGACAGTTTATTTACAAAATAGAGCCTTGGCAAAATACATAGCACATATGTTTTCCCTCAATTGTTGATAACAGAATTAAAGACAGGCACAGTTTCGTTTTTCCTCATTTTTCAAACTGATAAGAAGGAAGAACACAATCCAGCATTGCCATGGAACACAAAGAAATACCAGACACAAACAAGATTGATTACCTCATAATTCATTGCAAAAAAAAAAAAAACAAACAAACAAACCAACAACAACATTCAGTAAAATCTGCTGAGATTAATCCTAATACCCATTTTGTTTATAAAAAGAAAATATGATAATAGCATTTGCCACCATCCAGATACTGAGGAAAGCGAAATACACTTTATATACTACCAAATGGCCTCAAGATTCCACATGGGCTTACTTGTCATTTATTGCTCACATCTGCAGCCCAGGCAAACCTGCTCTATCACTTCAGAGTGTGTATTTCAATCCTAATTCTGTTGCCTTTGCTTTCCATGGTAGGATCAGGCAATACTTTCCTATCTCTATCCAGCTGGAAAAAGACCAATCATATATTTATCGTTCCTCCTTTGTTCTGGCCCTTTGCTAGTCACTGGGAGCAAAGACATCCCACTCTCAAAGGCTGGAAAAAACCAAGATCTATTTGACTTCCATGTTTGCCTGAGGAATCTGACTACATACCAAATTTAAATCCTGTGTTTGGAAAACTTCTAACCTCTCTGCTACAACTAAAGGCATGTTGTTAGTGGCAGGTACCAGGGTCCAGATGGAGTCTATCATGCACAAATGGACAGTTTTGTGGTTTCTATTCAAAGCGAAGCCCAAATTAAAAACCTTTTCTTCTCTGGATATAAAACAACAATGCGGGAGTCGGTATTTTGATGTCTAAAGTAGCATTTGTATGGAGTTTAAATCTCAAGAGAAAAAAATTTAAAAAAATAATAAGGTTATTATTAGGTCTCCTTTTCTCCTTTTCAAGACAGAAACTAAGACATCAGGAGAATTTACTAAATAAGTCTGCTATTCTAAGTGTTTCAGTTAATTAAACCTTTATTTAACAGTAATTTTAGAAAAAAAATATTTGCTGTTGATTCTGTGTCCTATTAAGGTGTTAATTTTCAATCCCAAAAATTTGAGAGAAAATAGAGACTTTCTAAGAATTGTTTTAAACACTCTGATACAAAAATTAAGTTGACATCTAACTATGAAAATTTCCCTAGAGCTATCTTTAGGCTACATTTTTGAACACCAGGGACCAAACAAAACAGAACAAAACAAAAACAGAAAGTCAGCACATTTTCCCCAACATCAATCAGTTCTTTCTGGCCTGGAAGTGGGGGTGTGGAAGGGAGGGAGATGTCATTTTAACACTATAATGGAACAGGCAGTTTGGGGTAAAGTTTTCAATGGTCTTTCCAGAAACCTGGATCATGTCCAAGTAAAATCCAGGATGTATGCCTTCCTATCTGCCCACACTCACAGGGCAGGCTCACTAGCCTAACTTTTTATGGTCTTTGTCTTTCTTCAAGGCTGGGGCAGACTGCACACATCTGGCCTCAAAGGAGCTGTGATTATAGTGGCTAAAATATTTACAGAGCACCTGCTGGGTAAATAAAGAGGCATTGTAGTGGAGTGGCCTAAGCACAGATTCTGGAGCCAGCCTCCCCGTGTTCCACTTCTAAATCTGTCATTTTTCAGCTGTGAGACCTTGGGCAAGGTACTTAGGGTCTTGGTGCTTCTCCTCATTAGTAAAATGGAGATAATAATAGTAGCTATTTTATAAAATTATTATGAAGGTGAAATGAATTAATATTTGTAAAGCTCGTAGAATAGTGCCTTGAAGATAATAAATCCTAGTTATTGGTAGATAGTGACTCCCATCTAACCTCATAACCAACACAAGGTCAGGGACATTAGACTTCTACCTCCCCCATGCACTCCTCAAGGGCGGCTGACATTTGTGATTTCCATTTCCCTTTAGCTCCACTCATTCAGATTGCTTCTATCTGATTTTGACTGACTAGATGTGGTCATTCATGCAATGGCCATATATTGAACAATTACTAGATATCAGCACTCTCTAGGTCTAGGAGCTGAAGTTAGTAGGGCAGGAAACTGCCTACTACCATCACCCCCTACTCTGGTTTTCCCAGCTTTGCACTGTCCTAGAAGGTGTGGTAGTCGATGCCTAGTTGTATGTATGTTTCTGGCTTTGTGATATTATCGTGATTTTAGATAAACTGGTGTGAGACACACTCCCATTTATTTAGAAATGACCTCTCATTCCTAAATAACTTAACCACAGTTAAAAATCCACCAAAGTAGTTTTCAGAGGCTCTTGCTCAAACGCTTGGCAAGCATTGGCTTATCTTCTGTTCTGAATGCTCTGGGCTTAGGTATAATATCCATTTTATAAATGGAAACATTTTACAAGAATATGAGATCTGATATAAAATAAACACTCGATATATTTCAAAATGAGTTATTAATATAAAAGGACTAGTGGGGTGCCTGAGTTGCTCAGTCAGTTAAGCATCCAACTTCAGCTCAGGTCATGATCTCATGGTCCATGGGTTCGAGCCCTGTGTCTGGGTCTGTGCTGACAGCTCAGAGCCTGGAGCCTGCTTTGGATTCTATGTCTCCCTCTCTCTTTGCCCCTTCTCTGCTCATGCTCTGTCTCCCTCTCTCTCAAAAATAATTAATAATAATTATTAATCTATATAAGTATATATACTTATATACTCCCAGAGAGAGAGGAAGACTAACTTTGAAGGCAGTATTGTAGTGACCAATGAGCCTGACTGGAGAGAAATTTCCAGGCAAGGAGTGGAAATTTGTGGGTCCTGGAGTAATTAACCTTGAATTAAAATGCAACCAATATAAGATGCAGTGTTGTTTTATATTTTATTAATTTTTTTAAAACCTGCCTATTATGATTATAAGACTATAGACATTGACTGTAAGATGCATCTCTTTTTCAGAGATGTAAAAATGTGAAAAAATTACATCTAACAATTGATGAAATATGGTGATCATTCACATTTTCCCTGAAACTCACATGGTGGATAGTTACATGATGCCCCCTGGGCTGTGACATAAGTGAGATGGGTTGTATGTTCTGTGGGACTTTCTATGCATTCATGATAACATCACTCCATCCATTCCTAATCCAGCAAACAATCTGGAATGCAAGAGATTGTAAGCATGAAGTTATTATAAAAACCACCTTGATTCATATTTATTCAAAACCAATACCAAATTTCAGTTCTTTGAATATAGTTACTACCCTGAAAAAATTACTAACATTTTATAATACATATCACCACCAACAATGACATATCAGCAGGTAATAAATTACACCATGCATGAAAACTGATGTCCCAAGCTACTAAAATGGTATTATTGGAAGCCCTTTTTAGGGAGCTTTGCCTTCAGGGTTGACAGGAAGGTTGCTGCTCAAAAAGTCACTTTGGTGGATGGGAAGAGGAAAATAACCTGCTTGGTCTAAACCATATCACAGACCCTGACCCAGATTTTCAAAATTTCTAAGCGGGTGCCACATAATAATACTTAATCTCTGTATTTAAGTTCGCCATTGTCATTATCATGAAAGGAACTGACCATGTCCACAGAAGTTCAGGAACTCACAAGAAGATCCTGATGGTTTTGTCCACCTCAAGGTCTTAAAGGCACTGACTTTGTTGATTAAGTAATACCACCGTCAATGCTGTAGAGTTTAGATAAAAGAACAGAAATCACACTTGCATGGAAAGTCAGTATATCCTCTCTGCCCTCCAAAAATCACAAACCATCTCAATATTATCCATGCTGAGATGATTCAATAGAACATCTTCAGGAACTTCAGGATTCCCCTTCTAATGCCTGCTTGTGGGTTCTGATCTGGGACAGAGCTGGACTAACCTGTAATTACTATCAATGTTGTCATTACTAATTTGGGTTCCTGGGTATCTTTTAGAGAACCGTCCTAGTGAAAAACAGCAGTTTGGCTGGTCCACCTCAGCTACAGGTATAAATTTTACTGTTCACTATGAGCACAAAGCGCTCCAAGGTCCCATATGACATTTCATAATGTTGTGTCAACAGGAACCTCTCCAAGAGAGGGCAGTCACTTCTCAAAGAAATAGGTAGTGTGTCAGGACAAGGGCATGATGTAACTTGTTGAACAATGAATCCAGGGAGGACCCATGAAAATCAAAGTCCTACAACCAAAAATCAATAAAAACAGCTGGAAAGCAAAGGCATTTACTAAAGTCTCCAGAGTCACAGTTGTGTTAATTAAAAGGAAGCCCCAGAGGGTCATGTGAATTTTGAAAAGAGCTTTTCAGTGCCCCCACATGATTGACGTTCCCTTGCTGTTCACCCTGGGTACTTGCTCTCTCCAACCCCAAGAGCATGCTCCTGCATGTGCCTTGTTTTAGAATGTACCCTCCGCCACTCAGCCATCCACTTCATACCTCTTAGCTCCAATCACCTTATACAACCTGTCCTTCAAGAACACTCAAGGCTTCTTCCTCGGTACAGCTCCCTAGTTGCTGTCTTTCTGTCTTTGAAACTATCCTTGTGCTTTATCCATATAGGCACTATGATTTTTGCATAAGAATAATTTATGCACTTCTTATTCTCTCCTTTAAACCAGAATCTTTCTGATTTATCTCTGTGTCTGGAATATATGAGATACTCAATGCATATGTACTTAACTAGTAAATGTAGCAATCAATTAACCACTCAATGAATCATTGAAAATAAATGGACATGTCCTGTGAAGTATATTTTCTCTGTGGCCATTGAGAGCATCTATTTTATGGTTTCTTCTCCGCCAAAAGGTCAGCACTTCTATCCATAAAAATATTATGTTGCAGAGGTGCCTGGGTGGCTCAGTTGGTCAAGCATCCAACTTTCAGTTTTGACTCAGGTCATGATTTTATTGTCTCGTGACTTCAAGCCCTACATCAGATTCTGTGCTGACAGTACAGAGCCTATTTGGGATTCTCTCTCTCTCCCTCTCTCTGCCCCTCCCCCACTCACACTGTCTCTGTCTCTCTCGAAATAAATAAATAAACTTAAAAAGTATATAATGTTACAAAATGATAAACAGCCTAGGAAACTATATAAATGATACAATTGCAGGCAGTACTATGAGTAAAGAGGAGAAAGATACAATCAAAATCAGAGTGATCAACATAAGAAGTAGAACTGGAACTGTGATATTTATTTTTTTTAAGTTACTTTTATTTAAGCCCTTATATTCCAAACACTGAGCTAAACAGATACATACATTGTTCTCTTTAATCTTCAAACAGGCCTCTGAGATACATACCTGCATTCTCTTCATTCTATGGATTAGAAAACAGACTTGGAGAGACTAAGTAATCTACCCCAGACCACCCAGCCATTAAGGGGAAAAGCTGGATTTCATGTATGACTCATGTATGATTTCATTCATACTGTACTGTGCTATAAACCAGCGAGATTTGGATAAATGTGATTAAATAATAAGAGGAAACAGCCTGAGCCTAGATCTGTAAAGTTGTAGAAAGGAGATGTGGCTGGTAAACTCAAGGATCAAGAGTTCGGGTCCACTGAGGGACTGACCAGCAGGGCATTTCTTTGGTACTAATTGAATACAATGTATGTGATTGTGATTTATAAGAAGGAATACATTGGTCTTCCTCCCAGTTTCTGGCAAAAGGCTCCTAAAACCCTTAAAACGTTTTCTTTTGTTATGTTAATGAGGTGACTTTTAGCCCGAGCTTGAAGGGATTGGCTGCCCACTGGAGCCTACCATGTGATTCAAGGGTTGGAACTTTCAGTCCTATCCCTGATCTCCAGGATGGGAAAAGGGGCTGGAGATTGAGGTCAATCCCTAATGGCCAAAGATTTAAGAAATCATTCCATGTAATGAAGCCTTCATAAAAACCCAAAAGGACTGGGGACCGCTTCCAGGTTTGTAAACCAGAATGTTTCACAATGTCACAGTGCAATGTCCCAAATTCCATGAGGACAGAAACTCCTTCATCTGGGGGCACCTGGGTGGCTCCGTCAGTTACACGTCCAACTTCAGGTCATGATCACGAGTTCACGACCCGCATTGGGCTCCGTGCTGACAGTTCAGAGCCTGGAGCCTGTTTCAGATTTTGTGTCACTCTCTATTTCTGCCCCTCCCCTGCTCATGCTTTGTCTCTCAAAAATAAATAAACATTAAAAAAAAAAAAGGAAACCCCTTCATCTCACTGTTGATATGAATCCTTTGATGTTTTTGTACTAAACCAGTTATCTAGTGAGTAAACTGGTTTCTTGAATTCTTTGAGCAGCTTTAGGAAATTAATCAAACCCAAGGAGGGGGTTGTGAGAACTTCTATTTATAGCCAGTCAGTTAGAAATATAGTTAGCAACCTGTACTTGGTATTGGTGTCTAAAATAGAGGACAGAACTGAACCCTTAGTCATACTGTTAATTATCATTAACATTTAATTCATAATATATTAATATTATAATTACTAATATATTAATTATAATTATTATAGAATTAATAACATGTATTTGATGATTTATTAATATATTATTAATAATTATTATCAATAATCTGATGCTATCTCCAGGGAGAGTGTCAGAATTGAATTGAATTGTAAGACACCCAGTTGGTGTTGGAAAACTTCTTGGTAGTATGGGGAAAACCCACACACACTGGAAGTAGTGACCAGAATTTAAATGTGGAAAGGAGTATCATGCATAAGAGTCGGCAGCATTAAATGACAGACTAAGAAGGCTGTACTGTATCCTAGTGAAAACCAACAAAAATAGCAGATTAATCTATTGGAAGATTAGTCTAACAGTTACAGGCATAGTTGATGGGAAGCAAAGAGACCAGTTAGGCTACAGAATTTTTTTATTAAGAACTGCAGAATCTTTCTCCCAAAATAAGAAAAGTTTATAATCAGCAAAAATTTTATTTGAAATTGGATCTTTTTATGGTTACCTCCATATAGCCATTTTCTTACCTAAATTCTATACTAATTATATCCTTGAGTAATAGTTGGTGGACACAGTTGTTAGCTTTCTCTTTTGTATCAACCAAAGTCAATAGTGACAGCAAACATGGTGATCAGTATTCAAGTACAGATGACCTGGCTCCAACTTTTCTGTCTGATGAGGATGGAGAACATGTGAGAGTGGTGTGTGTGTGTGTGTGTGGTGTGGATATGTATGTGGTCAGAGAAACTCTCCAAGAAGTCCCGCAAACCTTTCATGAAACTAGCTCCCTTAGAAAATTCTAGGGTTAACACCATCACAGAATCTCTGGTTCTGATACTCACAAATTATTTATGGTAACTGCCCCTTTGTCCCCAGTATTTGAAAGACTCCACTTTCTTATTTCAACCTCTGTTTAAAGACACTGCTTTCAAACACAATGGGTTGTCCTTATCATTATGCTTTTAGTGGCCATCTTGGATCCTGCTTTGAGTCCCTAGCTTACCTCTGTAAGAAGTACCGTAGAGCCACTCTGGACCATAAAATAATCATTTGTTAAGTGATGACTTTCTGCTTTAAAAAGCTTCAGACTGTGAATAACACAGTCTCATTCAATCCAAATTGTTTGAAATGTGTAAGTTAATAGGAATTCAGTCAAGAAGAGCCAAGGAAATGTCAGAAAGTACGAGAGCACCACCTCTGGAATCAAACTAACCTGGGTTTGAATTCCAGCTCTCCCACTTCCTGTACAGATCTTGGGGAAAAATGTTTAAACTTTCAGAGCCTCAGTATCCTTAGGATGAAAATGAGGATCATATAATACCTCAAAAGTAAGTTATATAAGCAAGATAATACAGACAGAACCTCCTGGTAGATAACCAGGCACAAAATAGATGCTCAGTAAATGGGAGAGATGATGATAATTAAAAGCATAGGTACATTTGCCACACATGTACCTTATGTTTAATATAGAATATATTGGGGCGCCTGGGTGGCGCAGTCGGTTAAGCGTCCGACTTCAGCCAGGTCACGATCTCGTGGTCCGTGAGTTCGAGCCCCACGTCAGGCTCTGGGCTGATGGCTCAGAGCCTGGAGCCTGTTTCCGATTCTGTGTCTCCCTCTCTCTCTGCCCCTCCCCCGTTCATGCTCTGTCTCTCTCTGTCCCAAAAATAAATAAACGTTGAAAAAAAAAATTTAGAATATATCACTTATATTTCTGTACTAGTACTTTATGTATCTGTAGGGCCTAAGACATAGTCTGACACAAAGTATATGCTCAATAAATACTTGCTGAAGAAAGCTGAATGGCTAAATATAACAGTTGTTTTGTTATACACATTATATTTTCTAGTTAAGAATGAACTCTAAGGCTCCCTTAGGATGCTGACTCAGTATTATGGTCCCAGTATTAGATTATAGAGATAGGAAATATTTCTATTTGTTTCTGTTCAAAACTATTTTGCATTACATTTATTGAGTACTTGCTATGGTGTCAGATACTGTCTCAGTGTTTTGTACATATTAGCTCATTTAATCATCATCAGAACCCTATGAGTTATTACCTACTTTTGCAGATGAGGAATCTGAGACAAAGATGTAAAGCAGTCTGCTCAGGTTCACAGCTCACAAGAGGAAGACCCAGGACTCAAACCAGAAAGTCCAGCTTCAGAGCCTGGATTTAAAATTATGATGTTTCTTCATATTTTTTTATTGCTGCTTTGTTTGTTTTCTTTAACACAGAAATTATGAAGTCAGCCACATATCTCAGCCTTTTGAAGCATTTATTAAAAATAAATGCATTTGGCAATATTATGTACTTAGCAATTATATAATTACACGTGAATAGCTGTTTGTCCTCTTTAACACACAAAGCACTGTTAAGTTCATGTCTGAAAAAGAAACATGGGCCCACACAGGCAGTGACAGGCCCCTGTTAGGCATGGCTCTGAAGTATGGTGTGCTTTCTGGATTTCACTCTGGGCACTGAAAGTGCCTCAGCTAACTCTAAGTGGATGGTGCCTTTCCATAATGATGCTTGGAAGTACTCTTTTGTCTCTAGAGTTTATTAAGTTAACCAAAGGATGGGTTGAAAACTAAACATGCTGAGGAGTGAGTGACACAGTTTAATCTTTACAGAAGCAAAAATCTATGCAGTAGAACCTTGATATTTTCCAAATTAATTTCCAATTCTTTGAGCCTAACTGTGAAAGTCCATGGCTTGTAGTAATTTGTAATTTTGTTAAAGGGATGTATAAGAATAAACCTTTAACTAGTAAGAGAGCCTACTGATCACCCAAATCCACATTTTAGGACAGTCTTATTCTCTTCTCATCCTTAATTATGTAACTCCCATGCTTCTCTGTGGGAAAAAAAAAAATACTAATAATGGCTTTGGTCGGGGGCGGGAGGAATGCAGGAAAGACAATGGAAGGCTATTGGGAAAATAATTGTCCTTTGCCAGAAAGGAAAGGATTGGAAAAATAATCTGTCTTTTGTCCCTTTCTCTAGTGGGAAGGGTTGGCAGGACAGCTCTTGTAGGCTAAAATGTTACCTGCTAATTTGAAGACTTTGGCTGATCTGAGGACCGGTGTCTGGGGAATTGCCAGTGTCTAGCAAAGTACAAAATATACGGCTCCCCTGGAACTATAACTGCAGCGAGGTTCTGATGTTAACTACTGCACCCCCTTTCTAGTGATTGCTGAAGTGCCTTGCCTTTATTGGCTGAAGGAATCAGTCACCTTTGCCTTGGTTCTGAGCCAGGGCTGGCCTCTCCAATATCTTCCTACTTTTCGCTGTCTCTGTGCCAGTCTGTTTCCCAGACACATATACTATACATAATTCTCAGCTTTCATGTGTAAATTCAAAGGATATGTAGACTGAGTTGCACTTCACTGCCATGTCTGCATAGCACTATCTGTTTGCTGTCCCACAGACAGTGCGGTCTAGAGAATTGAGCAGTTATGACCTTCTCTCTTCTCGTTGTGCTGAAATTTCCATCATAGCTGTCCATGACTAAACACTTCTTTTTCTGCTGCTGAGACCGTGGGAGCAAACACTTGCATAGATAACCTTGACGTCATGTAGGAAGAGAACCTGATCCCTTCTGTGTGCCAGCAGGAGAGTCTCTCCTCTACAGCTCTTCCTTACCCAGAAGAATATTTTCTCTCCAGTCATTTCCTGTGGCCTCACTGTCTCTCTCTTTCCCCCTTCCTCTCAGAAGCAGAGTTGTCTCTAATGTCTAAATGATCTAATACCTGACCTATAGGGTTTGTGTGGTTAACCATTTCATGTCCACTTACATATTTATTACAAGGCCTCAGTCTCCTAGCCAGTTAATATGTGCTCCATTAATCTATCTTATCAATGACCATTGAATTTGTTTGTTTGTTGAGTCTGGAAAGGTAATAGATTATCCTTACATAGATCCATTGTTTAGAAATCTAAATGTACTTTCTAGATGCATAGAGTCTATTACGTTAACAATGCTGTGTGTGTGTGTGTGTGTGTGTGTGTGTGTGTGTGTGTACATTTTTATTTATATATTTGAGAATATTCAGTTGCAAACCCAGTTGTCATCATCTTCATACCTGGTATTTGCTGCTTGCTTATGAACCTCATCCAGTGGACTGACTTGAATTCTGATAAGCATCCCATATTCTCAGTATCCAGTGAGACTCAATTTTGAGTAGTTTCAGTTTTACAGTCACTAATCCAATACATAATTTATGCTGGGTATGTTAAATATATTAATTGGTAAAAAAATATATTGTATTCTTTTTTAGTTAATTTTACTGTATTTATTTTAACAAGCTACATTAAATAAATGTTGTTTTATGTATATAAAATTACCTTCTTTGCAATAAGGTAAAAGTAGATAAGATCTCACAATATAATAACTTACATTTTGAATGTTAATCATAGACAACATTCATTTAAATTTTCTCATGAACAAACGGACCTGACATGTAAACTATCCTAGTTTTTAGCAGCTAGAAATATATTCTAGTACTCACCCAATGTATTATTACATTTGTCTGGAAGCAAATTAATTTTTCCCCTTTTTTATTGAAAGCTATTATTATAATTAGAAGAATAAATAATTACAAATTAAATTATCACTGGTGTTAATTGCATCTTTTCCATCCTGGGCCTAGACTTTGTCAACATTGTCCCTGTATCTATCTCACATCAAACTCTCTGTGCTATCTTTACTTCTTTTAGCCAGAGTGAACTATTTTCCTGTGAATCCTTCCTCTTGTGTCTTGTGTTTCAGTGAAACACTCATATCTCTTCCTTGACACATTTTGGCCTCACAAGTAAGGCCCTTAACCACTGGTCTTCCTATTCTCTAATCACCAAATCAGGAGCCAGCAGGGCAGACACCAAAGTGAGGAAAGGAATGTGATCTTTCTCAAGAGACTCTTGTTTTATTTAGCAGCAGCCATGACAAGAGCCCTTTACCTTTTCAGTGCAAATGATAAACGTTACTCCTGCCATTTGCCAACTTTAATTAACAGATGCGCTGCTTCTCTATAATATACTGAATGTAGAACATTTCAACACAGCAAATAAACATAATTAAGCAAGACAGAAGTCAGATTCATTATTTGTATTTCAAATCCTCTCATTAAATATACTTGACATTTAATGTAAAGCAAGAACTCCACTGTCTTTCAATGAGTATTTATAAATGAGTGTTTATAACACAGTAGACACTCATTAAAAAGTTAATGTTAGAAACTCTCCCCTCTCCCATTTAAAATAAGTCACCATTGGGGCGCCTGGGTGGCGCAGTACGTTAAGCGTCCGACTTCAGCCAGGTCACGATCTCGCGGTCCGTGAGTTCGAGCCCCGCGTCGGGCTCTGGGCTGATGGCTCAGAGCCTGGAGCCTGTTTCCGATTCTGTGTCTCCCTCTCTCTCTGCCCCTCCCCCGTTCATGCTCTGTCTCTCTCTGTCCCAAAAATAAATAAACGTTGAAAAAAAAATTTTTTTTTAAAAATTTAAAATAAGTCACCATTGATTTTTGTTTAGTTTATTTATTTATTTTGAGAGAGAGAGAGAGAGAGAGAAAGAGAAAGAGAAAGAGAGAATGCATGAGCAGGGGAGGATCGAAGAGAGAGGGAGAGAGAATCTCAAGCTCTGCACTAACAGTGCGGGGCTCAAACTCATGAACCACGAGATGATGCCCTGAGCCGAAATCAAGAGTTGCACTCTTAAATGACTGAGCCACCCAGATGCCCCAACATTGATTTAATAAATGTTTTTTGCTGCTAGTATTTTTCTAAGATAGTCCACTGGTAGAGAATTAAGATAGTCATTTGGATGATTCAGGATAAATTTCTTCCAGTTATAAACTTAGCGTTTTTAACTAAATAAGCTCCATGTTTAGGAAGAAGGCATCTTTAATGGGGTGAGCAAGGAAGAGAGAGAAAGGACAGAGACAAGATTCAGTTGAATTGTATTACTGCCTTCTTTATTTCCCTTTGCATTTGACTCCATAACTGAAAGCTGTGAAATAGACTCTAAATATATAAAATCATTGATGATTTGTGCAGGATTAAAAAGACTTTAATTGTACTCGGTTATGAAATTTCACATTTCTATTGGAAATTCCCTGAACAAACAATCTCTATTGTACAGTATAGAGAAAAAATAATCTAGTCAAAAGGCCAAGATTTGAGAGACCTAGATTTTCCTATTTATTCTGTCGCTAGATGAAACATTTTGGTCAAGGTATTCACCCTTTCTGAATCTCAGTTACTACTACATGGAAATCATACTATATCTCCTTTGTAGATTCGCTGTCTCCTACATGACTATTTCATTTTTCTCCATTTCATACCTTTAAGAACTCCTTCCTTACCATCATCTCAGCTAATGAGCTTGCTTTCCATTTTCCTTTGTGTAATCAAAAGAGAATTTCCACAAGTTCTTACCTATCTACCTATCTGCCTACCTATCTGCATCTGTGAATTCTCTTCTGGTGCTGTAGATGGACTCCCCATGTCTTCTCCTTTATTTTACTGAAGGAGACTTTGATTTAGTAATTCTCTCTCCTCTCTTGTGCTTGTCAACATTTCCTTCTCTGTTAGATCAACCTCTTCAAAGAAAAAATCACACTGCTATGTATCCAATCTTAAAACAATCAAACAAACTTTGTTTCCAACAATGCTTATGGGAAAAATTCTCTTTATGTGTCCAGTTTTTCTTCTTTCATTCTCTCTTGAGTCTATCAGGTCCTCTCTACAGTGCTTCCCAAAACTACTTTGTATTCCCAGTGCCACAAATTACCTCCGTCATCACTTCTCAGTCATCATTTTATTTTCCAACCAAAATTTGATATAGTTGATTATTCTTTTCTCCTTGGAATACTTGTATCCCTTGGCTTATATGACCCACATTTGCATGATTTTTCTGTCTTTTTGGTTTCCAGTTTTCAGTAATTTTTGTGGGTTTTCCCTCACTTCCAAGACCTCTGATTTGGAATGTCCCTAGGCTTAGTCCTCTCATTTATATTCATGACTGACCCCTTGTTGGTCTCATCCAGTCTCCTGGTTCTAGACTCCATGTCTGTGCTAATGAGTCTCATTGCAGTCTCAAGTTGGGGAACCGACACTCTGGTAGGAGGTCCAGATCCATGTTCAACTTCCCATTTGAGTTCTCTTCTTGATTGTCTAATAAGATCTTAAACATAACATCTCCAAAATTGAGCTCTTAATCTTCCACTGTCTACTACCAGCAACTCTTACATTCATTCTCACTTCAGTGGCAATTCCATTTTTCCAGTTGCTCAGGCCAAAAAATCTGGTGTCATCCTTGAATTCTCTCTCTCATACTTCACACCTGGTCCACAGGTAACTTCCATCAGCCATACTTTCAATCTATACCCAGACCTTGATCATTTCTTAGCATCATCATCTTTCCCTCCTAGTGTACATGATGATCATTACCTGAATGCAGCTGACTCCTAATAATCTCTTTGGTGCTGTTCTTCCCCCTTTAGTCTGTTTTCAGCAAGATAGATAATATCACTCTTCTGCTTCAAACCCTTTCTATCCCATTCAGAGCAAAAGCTGTATCCTATCTATTGACTTCTAAATCTTCTGTTACCTCTCCCGTTTCGTTCCTAGCTACTCTTCTTCTTCTGTCTCTACTGTAGTCTTACTGGGCTCCTCCTGTTCCTCTAATACACCAGACACATCTATGCCTCAGGTCCTTGTTGGTACCAGCAAGGAATATTAACCATATGATTGTAGAGTACAGAAGAGAATAGAGCCTCTCTCAGTTGCATCTAATGACACCTCAGAGCAGAGTTTAAAAGTAACTGGAGTCTACATTTATTAAAAAAAGACCTATTGTTCTACATATATCAATTCTTATTAGTCTGAATATTTAACTTACCATAAGACCCTGTTCTCTAACTGTACATGATACGACTGCATTAGGAATGTTAAGGAAATACCGCTCATATTTGTTAATAGTATTACATGTGTGCAGTACCCCCATTCACTGAATACCAATTTGATTCCCATAGAGTCATAGTTCCATAGGAAACATAGAGAAAACTAGGCAATGACACATTCTTTTCCTAAATGAGTTTTTGCTTTAAATCTTAGGTACAGAGAGTAGGATCATATGAAAATCTTTGAGTTCCTATTGATGCTTTAACTTAAAAACTAAAGCAAAGACAGCTTGAGCATTCTTTCTGGTGACCCCTTTTGGTCTTTGTCCATGGTTTTTCTTTAGCACAAGTCAGAGTTCTCCCTCCCTGAGTGTGAAAGAGAACATGGGTGTAATTTGTCCATGACAATCTGATCCCAGAGAATCATGTTTTTTCAATAGCACAGGTGGTTGTAAGTAGGGCAGATTTTTATGATTAATAGCAACATAATTCTTATGAGGAAGTAAATAAATGCTTCACTTATTTTATCTCATAAGGTCAGGCTTTATGACCATTCTGTGTTTGGAATAAAACTTCAGCACAAGATACACCTTCAAAGATAATTTGAAAGTATCTAACAGTTTCCCCCATATGGGTCCCTACGTACACACTGGTATGAAATGATCCTACTCCCTGTGCACAGATAGACATTTACCTAAATGAACTTAGACTCCTTCCAGGGATTTGAAATTGAGTCTTAGAGACGTTCCTCTCTCTGTGTGAGTGATTAAACTCAAAAGATGACGTAAGGCTGGGATGAGGACAGAAGCTGGAGCTGCTGTGTCTGGCGTGCATGTGGAGAAAGTGGGTCTGCTGAGGGAAATCGACACGGGAGAGAAACAAGAGACCATATGGCCAGGGACAGAGACAAGTGGCATAGACAATAACTGAGATCTCCCTGTATTCCTATCAAGGAATCCTTTCAAGGTCAGGCCCCACATCTTTCCCTGGGATCTTAGAGATGACTTTTGTCTACTGACATTAAAATTCCCATTTTAGCTTAAGCAGTTAGAATGAATGTCTATTTTCAGCAAAATTATTCCTGAAAGAGATACTATCATGATGAACACTTTCAAGAAGGCAAAAAAGTTACCTCGCTAGCAGCTATGACACAATTCTGGGGCCTTCCATGCTAATCATAGCCGCAACCTCTCACCAGTGTTGTGCTGCTGGAATTTCAATGGAGTAGCTGACCATGTCTAGAAGGATTTACCTCCTGTGATGGTCAACCCCACAGAAGCCACATGTGGAGCCCAGAACAATGGACTTCATACTGAAGCTGTCACAGTGCCAGTCAAAACTTACATGATGGACCAAAATCTTTGTAGCATTTTTTTTTTCCATTAAAGATTCGACTGTTTGAAAATGTTTTAAAGACAAATGAATCTGGGGGTGCCTGGGTGGCTCAGTTGGTTGGGCATCCGACTTCGGCTCAGGTCATGATCTCACAATCCGTGAGTTTGAGCCCCGCGTCGGACTCTGTGCTGACAGCTCAGAGCCTGGAGCCTGTTTCAGATTCTGTGTCTCCCCCTCTCCTGACCTTCCCCCATTCATGCTCTGTCTCTCTCTGTCTCAAAAATGAATAAATGTTAAAAAAAATTTAAAAAAAAAAAGACAAATGAATCTGGGGGTGCCTGGGTGGCTCAGTCAATTAAGCACCTGACTCTTGAGTTCAGCTCACACTTGTGATCTCACAATTGTGACATGAAGCTCTACATAGGGCTCATCACTGACAGTGCAGACCTGCTTGGGACATTCTCTCTCTCTCTCTGCCCCTCTCTCACTTGCTCATGCATCCATGTGCGCTCTTTCAAAATATTTTACTTTTCAAAATAAGTAAACTTTAAAAAAAGATAAATGAAGCAGGCTTTTTCAAAGGATAGAGAAAATTTTTCTTCCATTTATTTCAGTTCAAATGGAAAAAAACCAAAAAACCTGCACAATTGCTAATTCTCATTTTAGGGGGAAATGGAGAGGGAATGAAGTTGTAGGAATTACATTTTGGAACTAAAATGAAAAATTATCCTACATTTTGTAGTATAATATGAATAGTGCACCTTCAACTGTACACAAAAGACAAAAAGAAAGGTGCAAGCAGTCATTATTTTGAGGTATTTTAAACATTGACTTCTTAATGAAACCATCCCTGACCCTTCCATCTCAGGCAGAGTGATATCTCCTTCTGGGTTCATCGGCCTTTGGGGAATATCCATGTAATTGTCACATGTCACGATAATGATTAGTTTGCTTGTATCTCTCCCCAGCTGCCCAGTGAGCATCCTGAGTAGAAAGTAGGGCCATTAAACAAGAGAGATAATAGACTAAGCTTATTGGAGCAAGGATGGGGTGGGGGAAGGGGAATGCTTGTAGTTCATTTTAGGTTGAAGCTGGGGTGCCTTTGAGACTTGCAGGTGCAAATGTTCAGTTGATTATATGTATCATGAGAACATAATAATGCTCTAAATTATAGTTAGGGATCTGGAAATAATCAGGGTATGGTAATTAAAACCATAGGAATCAATGATGCTGTCCTAGGAGTACACATCAGGTAGAAAAAGAGAAAGCCAAAGGCAGAACCCTAGTGAATATGTTCGAGGGCAGACCATATACTATAAGATGGTATTGTCCAAACCTTGACAGAGTAAATACAGACTCTATCCGAAGGGAGGCAGCATTCCATACGGTTAAAGGTAGGGATTCTGAAACCAGCTTGCCTGGTTGAATCCCGGCCATACCTTTAAATAGCTGTGTGACTTCAGAATTACATGAGTTAATACCTAAAACAATGCCTGGATATAGTAAGCTCTATATAAGTGCTTATAACATAAATTTTTAAATAAGGAAGAGAGAGAATTCTTAAGTAACCCCAAGGTGGCTTGAATTTTTTCTATACATTACTTAAATATATACATCACGTATATATAAGTTATCTATACTTAAGCACTAATACAACCACGAAACTAAAACATGTTTATAGATTAAATATAAATTCAAACTTACACTATTAATTTCATGCAATAGCATAGTTTGTCAAACTAAATAACCATTCTCACCATTAATTATGCTGCTGACTACAGGTTGTTTTGCATTTGGTATCCTTCAATTTCCATGTCTCACATACTCACTCAGTCCTACCACCACTTGTCCATTTTTGTGCAGTGCCCCAAGACAATATTTAACCTTATAATATGTTCTTTTCTCCTCAGTTCAAGACAATTAAAGCAATACCATTTGGTGTCAAGGTATGTTTATGTATATCAGCCACACCCTGATTATTCCCAGATGTCTCTCTCTATTTATGTATCTTGTATATACAAGATATCCATAAAGGTAAAAGGCACCAAAATCTCATGGTAATACTTGGTTAAAGGGCAGTCATCCAGATGATCTAAAATGTGTTTACATCATTATTTAAGATAATCATGAAAACAAAATTTTAATATTCTTATGAAGAACTCATGGATCTTAGTAATGTATCTTTTGGCACCAATCTAAGAAGGAGTGTAGTGTTAAAAATGTTTAAGGAAGAAAAGCCTAAAACACATTCAATTGGTGAGGGCAAGGATCTAGGAAAGGGGGAAGTTAGGGATAAAGTGAGGGAATAATTGAGAGAGTAAGATCTTGGAAGAGACAGGAGGTTTTAGAATCAAAAGCAGAAGTGGAAAGATTCAGGTACGACAGGAGAAGTAAATCCAATGCAAGTTTGTAAATTTAGAGATAGTGCTGCACATCTTTCTCCACCTTCCTCCCCATTTCAAGTTTGGCCACTTGCTGTGTAAATGGACACAACTGACAAAATGTGTTTTGACAGCATCTGGTTAGGTTTTCATTCTACAGTGTGTCTCACAAGCACTGAGAATATATGTGTGGGTTAAATACTGTGAAAAGAACTTCAGGATTAGTAGACATGTTGATCAGGATGCATATGGGAAGCAGACTTGAGTGTCAATATACAGAGCATTTGGGAACTGAAATTGGTATTTTCAGTAGTTTATGCTAATTGCTAATGACAGGTATGTGTATTAGAGCATCCTAGGAAGACAGCTGGCATGGACCCAGGCTGGATTAAAATTCTAAGCAAGGGAAGTGAATTATTTTTCTCCTCAATATAAAAGGTTCTGGAAATTAGTCATTTTAGTTCAGAATGAAATCTGATGGCTACAGGGCAGGCCTGGGCAGCTAACCTAACATAGTTTTAGCTGCTGTGTAGGTGGAATAAAAAACTTCCTGAAACCCTTGTTTACACCAAAGACGGGTGCCAAACAGGTGTCCCAGACTCCCAGCAGTGGTGAATCATAAACATTCATGAGGCATTTCTGTGTCAGTATTCTCAACTATCAAATTAAAGTGGTAATGCAGCCAGAGACTGAAAGGCTGCTTAGGATTTCTAGAATTCAAAAAGCAGATCTCTGGTCAGGATTAAACCATCTGGGTCCAGAACATACTACAAAGCACTCTCTGTTATGTGAGAATGTCTAGGGGGAATGTATATATGTGAGTTGGTCCTTTCTTGATGTGAGAGGATGGTAATGTTGACTTCCACATTCAACAAAAGAAATGAGCTCACATATTTGCCAAAAAGTGATACCTTACAAGCAGAATTCCTTATAAAGCACAGTGCTTGGTTGTATCCCAGCTCTGTTACTCATGTGTCAGATCACAAGTTGCCACGTGATTTGGTCCAAGTTCATGGGGGAAGTGGAAAGCATCCTATGTTACTTGAGAAAGCGATTTAATTCAGGGAGTTAAGTGTTTATAGTATCACTGAAGGATTGGAAGAATAGGAATGAAGAGGCTGTTGCTAGATTGAAGTCAAGAATATACCACCATACTTTCAATCTAAAAATAAGGGGAAAAGGTTTAGAAAGCAGTTGCTATGTCCTTCACCACACAGAACTGCCTCTCAACACCCAATTTTGGATGATCTGGTTGACAGCCAAAAGACAGCAAAAAGATGGCCTCTTTCTTACTTCAGCCTCCCAAATCCAGCAGATAGTAATCTAACAGTGGGAACTTAATTTTCATTATGAGCTGGAGTGGAAGGGAGTCTAGGAAATGTGGTGTTTAGCTTTCTGGCCCCTGTAGTAAGAGAATCCCACAGAAAAAAAGTAGGAATAGATGCCAATGGCTGATTGACTGTACCTAGTACATCATAATAAAAACAGCCAACCTTTATTGAACATTATTTTCTAGGTACTCTACCTATTTTCACTCATGTAATCCTTATAGCAACTGTATGAGGTAATGCTGTTTTTATCCTCGATTTCCAGATGAGGATACTGAATCACGAGAACTTAAGCTAGCCTGCCCAAGGTCATAAACCTTATAAGTGGAGGATCCAGGACTCAAATCAGGCAATATAGTTTCAAAACACCTACCCCTTCATGGAATTGCCATTTATATAATAGCTGATTTTTGCCCTTCATTTAACATCTAACACTTTTGTATTGTTTTATAGATTTAAAACCACAAAATAATTTACAAAAAAAAAAAAAAAAGAAAGTCTCCCAAGCATATGGGAAGTCTTCACAGGAAATTAGAATATTGTCAGAAAGCTCTGGGATGAGCATAGAGTTAGAACAGGAGGAATTAATCAGATTATCATATGAGTTTACATCATTAATCTGACATAGCTTGGTAACTTCATCTTTACTGGATAGGTGAGCCTACTCTGAGATCATAAATGGGTGTGGGTTGGCCAAGCAGGGAATGTAGCAGAAGCACTAACCACAAATTTTTATTACGGATGGCTACTTCTTATATACACCTTCTAAATCATGGTCCTTCTCTTCCTAGGGCTTCAGGCTGTCAGGCAATAATACAATCAACTAGGTTACGTTTTGAAATAGAAATGTGAGGTTTCTTGATTGAAATTGTATGTAAAATGGATGGATCTCCATTATAAAAGGACAGAACGCTATCTAAGCAAAGAAGTACTCTGAAGATCAGCTCCTGGGTATGAGAGCAAAAAATTTAAAACAAAAATGCAAAAGCTCTTTAATTGATAACCTAACACCACTCCTAGGTATGTGTATTTTCAAAGCTTTCTACTGGTTTCTCCACCACACCAGTCATTCCTGCTTGGTCTTCAAATCACATATACATTTACTCTCATTCTCTGTTACCCAACCCCCCCACACACACACACACATTTCCTCTTTCTCTTTCTTTCCCTCTTTCTCTCTCTCTCTCTCACACACACACACACACACACACACACAGACACACACATACATTTCACTACTGGGACAAGTGTGAGGTAATAATTGATTTGAGAAAAAGATTAGGAGTTAGGTGGAGAAGCTTGGTAATGAGGAACCCCACACAGGAGGAAGAGCATGAGAAAAAAGTGCCAGGGGTGCTGGGTGGCTTAGTCAGTTAAGCATCTGACTTCAGCTCAGGTCACGATCTCCTGGTTGGTGAGTTCAAGCCCCGCATCGGGCTCTATGCTGTCATGACAGCTCAGAGTCTGGATCCTGTTTCTGATTCTGTGTCTCCCGCTTTCTTTGCCCCTCCCCTGTTCATTCTTTCTTTCTATCTTTCAAAAAATAAATAAATATTAAAAAAAAAATGTTTAAGTGCCAAAGTCCTAAAGGATCACAACATCTTCTTGGTACAGCATAGGGCTCCTGGTAACTATAGGATTAAAGACAGGAGAGGAAGACAAAGGGAAATGAAATGGAGGAAAGAGGAGGCCCATTTAATAAAGAATGTTGTCAAATAAAGCAGTATCAATATGAAGCCAATGAAGAACTTTATGCAAGAAATGTGCCTGATCTGATTTGAGTTTAAAAAGTAAAGCTCGGGGCGCCTGGGTGGCGCAGTCGGTTAAGCGTCCGGCTTCAGCCAGGTCACGATCTCACGGTCCGCGTCAGGCTCTGGGCTGATGGCTCAGAGCCTGGAGCCTGTTTCCGATTCTGTGTCTCCCTCTCTCTCTGCCCCTCCCCCGTTCATGCTCTGTCTCTCTCTGTCCCAAAAATAAATAAACGTTGAAAAAAAAAATTAAAAAAAAAAAAAAAAAAAAAAGTAAAGCTGGAGGTAACGGGTGGATGGGGGGAGGGGGGTTATTTCTATAGTTCAGGCCAGAGTGAGAGAGAGGGAGAGAAAGACCTGTTATAAAAAAGGATAGTTAAGTTACAGAGGAGACAGTGGAATGCAGGGACATTTCTGAAGTTGAACTGACAGGATTATTTGGGACCTGTTTGATGCAGCAGTTATGAAAAGAGAAGACACAAGAGTGGTAGAGGCTTCTTGGTTGGAAGACTGTGGATGGTAGTCCCATCTACAGAGATGGATAAAAACCACATCCTCCTCTGAGTCAGTCAAGCTTGCTTTTAAAACATAAACTGTGGAATTGCACTTAGGCCCTACCTATCATCTGGCCAAAGTAAGAAGATTGTTTTAACCTTGATTGGACAGATGCATTTATATTTAGGCACTATTAATGCGGTCAGAAATAGAATTATTGACACACATTAAGTACCTGTTCACATAACTCACAAAGTCACATTTTATTTGTGTTGACGTCTTATATCTGTAATAGATTATATGGTACTTAAAGGCAGAGATGGAGACTTCTTTATTTAATTTCTGGGTATCCAGTGACAAATATGTTACATTTCATGGAATTTCATGATACACTGGTAGACTAGGACCAGAGAATAGAGGGACTCGAATCTCCAAGACAGAAAAATTCTAATTCTAATTTTACTGTAAAAATGGCAACATGGGCAATTTTTTATCAAGATAGAAGATATTTTGGGAAGACTCTAAATGTGGTATGTGCCCAATAAATATTATTGATTTACTAGCTTTAAGATGAACACCCAGAAATAAAAGTACATAATGTTAAAAGTAGCAAGAACCCAGCATTGAGTTAGTTTAATCCCTTCAAATGAGAAATGAAGGGCCAGAGAAAGAGAGGGACTTGTAAAAAGAAGCCAGCTGGTGTTGAACTGTGTGATCAGAGTCAAGGCCTTCTGACTCGGTAACTTTCTCTTTCCACTAACGCAAATGATGGAATCTAACTTTGGAAAATAAAGCTCTTCCCCTGAAAAGAAGTCATTTTTTTTCTAGCTTGCATAGCCTATTAGTTTATTCAAAAAATGTTTGTCGGTGCGCCTGGGTGGCTCAGTCGGTTGTGCATCCGACTTCACCTCAGGTCATGATCTCACGGTTTGTGAGTTCCAGCCCCACTTCGGGCTCTGTGCTGATAGCTGGGAACCTGGAGCCTGCTTCAGATTCTGTGTGTCTCTCTCTCTCTGCCCCTCCCCTGCTTGTGCTCTGTCTCTCTCTGTCTCTCAAAAATGAATAAATGTAAAAAAAAAACAACTAAAAAAAAATGTTTGTCAAGTTTCTACTGTTCTAGGTTTTGTCTGGCCCTGATACAGAAATTAAAAGGTGAATAACCCCTATCCTCAAGAAATTCCCAGTCTTTTGAATAAGCATCCAAAGCTCAGTGGGAGTCTAGAGGAAAGAGCACCAGTACCTCAACCTGGAGTGTCAGGGAGATACTTCCCAGGGAAGGGAGGAGGTAAACTGAAATGTACAGGGTAAACAAGAATTTGTCTGATTGACAGATTAATCAAGGGAGGACCTTTTAAAAGAACATCACTGAGGAATACCCAGGTACCCAAGAGTGTGATCAGTTCTGGGAACCACAAGGAGCCTCAAATTTGAGTCTGAGACTGGCGAGGGGTGAGGCTGAACAGGTTTTAAAGGGGACAGATCATGATACACTGTCAAGTTTGAATCTTAAGCTCTAGATATGTCTCCAAATTTTTTCTATCAATAAAATAACCTTGGGGCACTCTCCTTTTGCATGTTTTTTTGTTTTTTTGTTTTTTTTTACCGTACACATATACTGTGTTGAATCTGCAATTTGACTTAGGGAAAATTCTTCATCTGTAAAATAAAATAATGACTATAACAGTAATAATAATAGTGACTAACTCCTGGGATTATTGTGAAAATTAGGTGATTTAACGTATGAAAAATGTTTAGAAAAAAAAAAGTGCGACTTAAAAAGCGACCAATAGGTACTAGTTATTACTATTGCGATTTTACTAATTTAATAATTACTTGCTATAGACTAAGTATTTGTGTCCCCCAAATTCATATGTCAAAGCCTAATCCCCCTTGTAATGGTATTTGAGGGTCGAGCCCCATCAATGGGATTAATGCCCTCATTAAAAAGATACCAGAAAGCTCCCTCATCCCTTTCATCATGTAAGGATGTAGCAGAAAAGGACAGAGTTGTCTATGAACCAGACACTGAATCTGCCAGCACCTTCTTCTTGGACTTCCAGCCTCCAGAACTGTGGGGAATAAATTTCTGTTCTTATAAGCCACTCTATGATGTTCTATTATAGTAGCCAGAACAGACTAAGACATCACGCAATCGCTATATCACTGCATAGTAAGCCAAAAACATTCGCGTGAGTGTTAATTAATAATGGTTCAAAATCTACTGAATCTTCTCATTTGGAAGACTTTTGAACAGGATAAAAGCTCTGTCGACATGTGTTTTTAGTGTGCATACTGTTAACACACTAATCATTCTGGGCAGCAACAATACATAGCAATGAAAAAATGTCCAAGTTCTTAGTTTTTGAATGATCCCTCCATGGCACAATAGTTTTTAAAAACCAATTACTTTCTCACTCATCACTAAAATATCACCTTTACTTTGTACCACAAGGGACAGGAAAAGTATATTTATTTTTACCATTTCTATAAAGTGTTCCTTGAAGTATAGCATACAGACAGGAAAGTATATAAATCAGAAGGGTACACTCATGTTGTTATACAGTAAATACATCCATGTAATCACTACTCAGATCAAGAAATAAGACAGTATGTGTTTTTGCCCCTCCCAATTATTATCCTCTGCTTCTTTCTCAGAGGTAACCACTATCCTAACTTCTAACCCCTTTCAATATTTTTTGCCTAGTTTGAACTTCCAATAATTAACTCATATAATATAGATCCTTTTGTATCTAACTTCTTACACTCAGCTGGATGTTTGTGAGGTCCATATGTTGTTGGATATAGCTGTAGATCATTTCTTTTTATTGCTGTATAGTATCTCATTGTGTGAAATTAATTCAATCATCCATTTCAATATTAATGAATGTTTATGTTACTTCTGGTACTTGACTATTATTGATAACAAATCCATGAATATTTTTGTACATGTTCTTTCAAGAAAAGGTATATATTTAAAGATGAAACTGTTAGAATATAGAGTATGGTTATTAGTTTTAAGAGATATTGCTGAACAGTTTTCCAAAGTGAAAGTGAATTTACAGACACGTATGAATTCTTCATCCTATCCTTCTTCATGTGTGGGGGTGTGACTGAGAGAGACACAGACAGAGAAGAGAGAGGGAAGGAGGGAGGGAGTCTACAGAATTGATGTTTTATTTTGTATTTGAAAATAGTCTACAAAACTAAGTTGGTTTTAGGCATTAACCAAGTCTATTAATCTACCATAGCTAACAGAAATTTAACTCAACCTAATTATCTTGATCATTAAAAGTATCCATATCTACTTAAATTGGTCTTCATTATTTGCTTCTGTTTCCTTTTACAGTTTTAACACTAAATACCAAGTTGAGAAAAACACTGTTTTTAAATAAAATCACAATCTGTTTTATTCAACTAGATATAAAATTTTAGCATTTCATAAATTACATTGGCTCTAGTGTTTAAGAGTGGGCATTCTTCACAAAATGCTATTCATTTAAAGAAGAATAATAGCCAGTGAGAAAAATTGTCAACCCAACTTTCTTTTCTTTCCTTTTTGATATATTAAGCTGCATTTTATTTTGTTGTTTTGTCTTCTGTTCTGTGCTTTTTTCCTCTGTTTTCCATTTCTCTGTTTACCTGCTCCTGCCTTCCTGTGGATTACTTAAACATTTTTAGAATTCTGTTTTGACTTAGCCTTAGAGTTTTTGAATGTCTTGATTTATATAGCTTTTTATTGTTTTCCCTATATATTACATTTTATATATAATATGTTTGTGTGTATAGATAGATAGATAGATAGATAGATAGTTATATAGTCATAGATACACAATCAAAGTCGAAAAAGGTTTTCCTTCACCTAGCAGAGCAGTGTCAGAGGAGACTTACTGAAACACATGATTTAAATAAGATAATATACAGAGTCTTAAAATACTCTAAATGTCCAGGTTTCAATCAAAAAGTGTCACCAGTTTACTAACTTAACTATAGAAACTTTATCTCCCTTTACCCTTCCCATTTATAACATAATTGTTGTAGCTACTGCCACAACATACATTGAGAACCACAACATTGTTATAATTTTTATTCCAATGTCAAATATAATTTAGAAAATTTGGGAGGGGTTACTTTTGCTCTTTCCACATTCAGGATCTTCCTTTTATCATTATATCCTGTTTAGAGAACTTGTTCATTCATCTAAGCTAAGTCCATTGGACTTTTGCGGCCCCACTCCCTTTCTCTACTCCTGGCACTCAGCTACCATGAATGTTAGGTCTGTTGTTACAGCTTCACGTCCTTGAGACGCTGTTCATTTATTTATTTTTTTTTTTTTTATTTTTTTTTTTTTTGGAGACGAGAGAGCACAGGAGCAGGGAAGAGGGGCAGAGGGAGAGAGAAAGAGAGAATCGTAAGCAGGCTCCACACTCATCATGGTCCCACAACTCTGGGATCATGACTTCATCTAAAATCAAGAGCCAGATGCTCAATTGACTGAGTCACCCAGGTGTCCCCATTTTTTTCAGTCTGTTTTATCTCTGTTGTTCAGATTTGATAGTTCCTATTGTTTTCATTACTGTTTTTTAACTGCTTTCTCAGTGTACAATTGACATACAAAAATTGTACGTAGTTAATGTATACAACTCAATGTGAATTCCTATTATTTTATCTTCAAGTTCACTTTGAAGTTTATCTTCAAGTTAGCTGTTGCTCCATCCTGCTGTTGAGATCATCCAAAGAGTGTTTTATTTAAGTCATTGTGTTTTTTAATTCTAAAATTTCCATTCAGTTTTGCCATCTATCATCATTTGTTTTGCTGAGAACTTCTATTTTTCATCTCTTTCAAGCATGTTCGTAATTGCTCACTAAAACAACGAAGTTCAATGAAGTTCAGTGGCTGCTTTAAATCCTGGTCAGAAGACTGTGACATCTGTATCATCTCAGTGTTAATGTCTGTTGTCTTTTCTCATTTGTTGGAGAGCTTCCTGATTCTTAATAAGACAAATGACTTTTGTTGACACCAAACATTTCGAGTATTATAAGACTCTGCATCTTATTTAAATCTTGTCTCAGGAAGCTTCCTCTGCCCCTGCTCTAGTAGGTAAAGGGGATCCTTATTACTTACAGGAGTGGGTGGAGTC
Source organism: Herpailurus yagouaroundi (assembly GCF_014898765.1). Classification (NCBI taxonomy): domain Eukaryota; kingdom Metazoa; phylum Chordata; class Mammalia; order Carnivora; family Felidae; genus Herpailurus; species Herpailurus yagouaroundi. Next base: position 12,770,315 of record NW_024412411.1, on the reverse strand, counting down.
TTGGCTCTCCACTAGAGCCTCCCAGTGGGTGGGGGAGGGTCTCCCTGTTACTACTGGGCTGGAATAGAAGCTCAGAGCCTCCAAGAGAGGCCTCCTCTGTTACCTCCCTCCAAAACAGGGAGGGGTTGGGATACTATATTACTGCCCAGTATGGGTGAAAGTCCAGTCTTGCCACATGGTCTCCATGACACCACAGTCCCACTTACCACCCAGTGGGGATGAAAATCCTGGCTCCCCACTCAGCCTTTGTTGCTGATGGTGGGAATGGAGCTGTAGGTTTTTTGTGCTATTTGATTAGAGTAGAGCTTTTATTGTCTAAAAGTTTTGTTTTGCTAGACGGCTCCTTTTTGGGTCCTTTAGCTAGTGAGTGCGAGCTTTTGAGGGGGCTTTTTTTTTCTCTTTGCTTGCTTATGTTGGCTTTCCTGGGTTGCTAGGTTTTCCAGCATCCAACAACCCAACCTAGAATATACACGGCAGTAAGGGAACCTGGGGGATTCAACACTACTGTGGATCCCTAGGATCTGTGCCAGTCTGCCTCTTTTTACCTTTCAAGGTCTTCTGTTGCTTTATATGTAACATTCAGAATTATTAGTTGTAATCACAGGGAGGAAAGGCAAAAAGAAGTCTACTCCATCTTCCTCGGAAAATCTCATTTTAGTTTAAATTACATTTCCCTAATGACTAACAGAGTTGAGGCAGAACTCTTTTTCATATGTTTATCAGTCATTCAAATATCCTTGATTGTTTCTATTGAGTTATCTTTTTCTTATTGATTTGTAGGAGTACTTTCTATATTCTGGATCAACTTTCTGTTGGTTATATGTTGCTCTGGCTTGCCTTTCGTTCTCTTGGCAATATATTTTGAGAATAAAATTTCTAATCTTAATACAATCAAATTTGTCAACCTTTTTTCTTTATGGTTAGTGGTTTTGTCTATAAATACTTACCTCCATTAACATTGTAAAGCCATTATATTCTCAAGATTTATTGTTTTACCTTTCAAATTTAGATCTATGAACCACTTGAAATAGACCTTGTGAATGATTTGACCTAGAGGTCAGTTCATATTTTTCTCTAGCTATGTTAAATGTGTTTAATTTTCTTTTTAATTCTCTGTGAGGGGAGGGAAACTATCTTCCCTTCTACTGTTCCAAATTCTCTGCTGGGGCTCCTGTAGCAAAAGACAGATTAACAAAAGCACAAAAATTTACTTAAAATTTTTATCTAACATGGGAGCCTTCCTAATGAAATGAAGACTAGAAGAATTTACTACACAGGAGCATTTTATGCTAGGTTTGATGAAAAGTGGAAAGTTGTGAAAAGGTGTGATATGACAAAAAATGTATAAGCTAGGTTTAATAAATTGAGGGAAGTTTAGAAACACTTGTTTATTCATATTCCTCTGTCTTTAGAGAATATGTTTATTCATATTCCTCTGTCTTTACTCCAGGTATAGGGAGGGCACCTCTAATAAGAGGGTCTTAAAACCTGCTTCAGGGGAAGGTCAGAAGGTCTTTCCTGATTCTGTCCATAGAGTGCCATTTTCTGAACCCCATCATCTGCTATGTGGCATATTTCTAGTAACAACATCATTCACAGAGAAGATAAGCAAAATGTAGGTGCTAAATGAAAAATAAAAATGCAGGGTGCCTGGGTGACTCAGTGGGTTAAGCATCTGACTTCAGCTCAGGTCATGATCTTGCCGTTCATGAGTTTGAGCCCTGTGTTGGGCTCTGTGCTGACAGCTCAGAGCCTGGAACCTGTGTCAGATTCTGTGTCTCCCTCTCTCTCTGCCCCTCCCTCACTCATGCTCTGTCTCTCTCTCTCAAAAATAAAAAAACCTTAAAAAAAAGAGAAGAATGCATATTTTCTTATTAGATTTAACACCTCTTAAGTACTTTAACCAATATAACAAGTGAATCTCTATATTATAAAAGATCCTCATGGCCACTTTCCAGCTTTTTGCAAAATGCTGTAAAGATCCTGCAATTCAGATCCTCTTGACTGGGACCACAGAAACTAATGCTGCACACACACAAGAAAAAATAAGACACCAGCAGCAGTCCACGTATTGAATATAGCAAGGCTTGATTTCTGATTTTTAGGAGAAAATATATACTATAAATAGAAGCATTGCTCTTTTTTCCCTGACATGTCCCCTATCTTGTTCACTCCTGTGCTGTGTTCCACTGCCCAGCACTTTGGAGACCACTACTATAAATAGTGGGTAAACTTTTCAAGGATTTTGAGCAGTATTTATGTATTGAAAGTCCCTCTTGATAGCAATGAGGAAGGTGGATCAGATTAGAGCAAGGAGGTTACTGTCACAGTCCAGGTAAAGGAAAAGGAGGATGTATTGCTGTACAGCTGGTGAAGTACTGAGGAAGTAGGATTGACAAGACTTGATAATTAGGATATGATGCCCAGGCATTTGGGGGGATGGAGAACCTCTAAAGACAGCAAATTTCTTTTTTTTTTTTTTTTAATTTTTTTTTTCAACGTTTATTTATTTTTGGGACAGAGAGAGACAGAGCATGAACGGGGGAGGGGCAGAGAGAGAGGGAGACACAGAATCGGAAACAGGCTCCAGGCTCTGAGCCATCAGCCCAGAGCCTGACGCGGGGCTCGAACTCACGGACCGCGAGATCGTGACCTGGCTGAAGTCGGACGCTTAACTGACTGCGCCACCCAGGCGCCCCAAAAGACAGCAAATTTCAAGAGTGAGAGCTCATGACCTAGAATTCTGTCCCTCTTTGTACAGAGTCTGGCTTCCCAGACTGACTGTATCTCCTGCTTTGAGACAGAAGGAAATTGGGACCAAATTCACGCTATTTTAAAGTTTTTCTTCCTAATGCATTTAGTCAAACACAGCCAGCCCAGCTGTACTGTCCTAGACAGGTACATTTCATGTGGACAATAATGCCAGTGTCCCCCATGAGACTATGTAACTAATGTGTGCCTTTGGGGAATGACCTCCAGGGCCAAGCTTGCCCTCTTTAAAATGTAACAACTGGGGGCGGGGAGTCTTGGCTATGTGCTGTACATCACATCATCTCCAGGCAGCCTAAAAGGGTAAATTATAGCATTAATGTGGACAGTAAGTAGTTTGCTAATGTGGGTTCTGGTAAACATAGTAATGGTAGCTGGCTGAGGTTAAAGAGTAGAAGTATATAATTTGTGATGGTGTATGTTTAAACCCCTTGGAAAACAAACCCTTTGGAATCTGAACTTGATCTGAACTTCCTTTTCTGATAGAAGGATCAGGTAGAAGAGAATTGGTATTATCACTGACCCTTTTTCATAAGCTATTCACCCCCAGTCTGGGGGCCCTGAATATGGAGCTGGTGCCAGAGAGCACAAAGCAAAGGGAAAAACATGGAAGTGAAGAAGAAAAAAGGTCAGCATCACTGTAGGACATTGAAGGACATGGGACACATAAAATACTGTCGGGTATTTTGTAGGACAGCATCACTGGAAAAATAACAGAAGATGGAAGTTTGGGGGTCCACAAGAATACTTCAAGAACCAATTCAGTTCACCTAACTCCTTTAGAGACCTATCATATGTCCAACACTACAATATAGAAGATATAATTATGACCAGTGGGTAGATGTTATAGGGAAGTAGATTTCAACTCAAAGTAAAAAAGAATTTTCTCATCTCTGGAATTGTTCAAAAACAGAAAGAACTGCTCTGTTTTATAGTGAGATCTCCATATCTTAGGTATGAAAACAAGATTGTTTCAGAGGAGACCCCTTTACCGGATACAAGTGGACTATTTGACCTCTAGGTAACCATTTCAAATATAAGACTCTGTGAGCAGTCTTCATTTAAAATAAAGCTGCTCTCAACAACCCTGGGCTTCTATGGTTAAGGAGGTGAGTTTAGAGGCACTAGCCTGAACTTTTTCCTTACTCTCCTTTGCCCATGTCATTAGCATAGAAAGTGGAGCAAAGATGGTGATGCTTTATGTTCCACAGAGGGGAGAAACTTCCCAAAGATGAGCCAACTGGAGTCATCAAAGGAGGATTATGAAAAGTCAGGGGTACAAAAGAGAAGGAAAGACTTCCCTGAGGTCTTTTGAATTACTCAAAACTGCTTATTCAGTTGTGCTGGCATATTTGAGAATGCCTTTACATAAAACACTCAGAACTTAGAGATTACTGAATTTGACTTCTAAAAATTTTCTTTAAATGGTGTTATTAAACAATCTGCTTTGTAAATTAAATGGCTGCCCTCTTTATTCACTTGGCTCCAAAATAATAACAGCAAAAAATTTGCTGAGAACTCACCAAGTGCTAGCCACTGTTTAAAGTGCTATAAACAGGTTGAGGTATATAATCCTCATAACAACCCTATGAGATCATGCTAAGGACTGAATTGTGCCCCCTAAAAATCATATAGTGAAGTCCTTACCCCCAGTGTGGTAGTATTTACAGATGGAGCCTTTGGGAGATAATTAGACTTAAATGAAGTCATGAGAGTAGGGCCTTCATGATGGGATTAGTGTCTTTATAAGATGAGACACCAGAGAGCTTTCTCTTCCCACATGTACACACTGAGGAAAAGGCATGTGAGCACACAGTGAGAAGGCAGCCATCTGCAAGCCAAAAGAGAGCTCTCACCAGAACCCCCCTGATCACAAACTCCTAGCCAAAATTTCTATTATTTAAGCTACCCAGTTGATGGTATTTTGTATAGCATCCCAAGCCAACTAATACAGGTCAATACTATTATTATTCTTTTTTTACTTGAGACGACTGTGGGATGAGAGGTTAAGTATCTCAGCCAAGACAGCACACTAGTGACTGAGAAACTCAGATTCTAATCCAGACAGCCTCAATCCAGAGCCCTTGCTAACTTGTAGTATTTGTGTAGTTACAACCTTTACTGCATTTCCCAAGTCATTTCACAACCTAGTTTAATTATTTTTATAATACTGTAATGTAGATAGAGCAGATATTATTGTCCTAGTTTTATAGATAAGAAAATTGGCAGATTGGGTAGAATGGCCGAAGAGAAAATTCAGCAGACCAAGAGAACCAAGAATAGGAGAAAGACAACTAGTAAATTTCTGAACTAAATTGCCGGAATGTCTTCAGATCACATAGATCCAACATCTATGAAGACAGTACTGAATAAATTATTGAATGTCAAATGAATGATCCAAATATAAATCAAAATCCCAAAGTCAAAGCAGTACTGTTGAGAAGAACCTTTTATTCCTAATTATGAATATGATTATTAATCCATTCATTGTTCTATTAACCATTCATTTAATAGTTATCTAGAGTTGACTATGGAAGCATACAGTTCCATCTTTTATCCTTCTCTATTCATTGTTTCCTGAGATGGTGTACTTTTAAATACCTTGCCACTGAATATATTGGTACTTGAAATGCATCTTAAGTAGAAAATAAGTCTTTTGGATACAAGAGAAAAGGAGAGGAAAGCATAGATCCAAGACAGGAAGAAATCTTCTGCCGTTAATCAAAAAAATCATGGTTTGAAAAAATAGAATCAATAAATTTCATTTCTCAAAAAATCCTCTAATTCTTTTTTGTCTGATAAATTGATTTTCTTCCACTCTATCCACTTTTTCTTCATGAGAATTTGCATTTTCAGTAAGAAATTGTAGGAGTATAGTAAAAACTAATCCTGTGACTATTTTATCTATTAAAGGAGTCATATTAACTTTATTCCATCCTGCACCTAAAATCTGGGAGATAAAGAAGCTTAACTGGAATCACAGTAGCATCTCTCTTCTGAGCTTTCTTGTACATCTTATTCTTGAAGAGCCACCGTTTCCATGGCCTGATCTGTTTATTTACTTTCTTCTAAGTGGGTGTGGTCTTTTGGACTCTACAGTGTGATTCATCACTTAATTATAAAATGAGATTTCGTACTAATATTTTATTTCACCTAATAAAATGGTACTTATAGATGGACTTTTGCTTTCTGAGCTAAGTAGGTATCTTGAAATTCTACCACCCACAGTATCCCAAATTCTGTCATGCACAGATGCTTAGTAAATTGAACACCACCATCTATAGAGAGGTAATTAGCCAGCATCAGGGTGCATTGGAATCACTTTATTACACTCTGATTCACCCTTAAATTGTTGTCTTCAATCCACATCATGAGCTAGACAAAGGTATTCTTCATGTTTGGGTGTTTTTTTGTCTTCTTTCTCCTCTCTTATTTTTAAAAAATTTTTTTAATGTTTATTTATTTTTGAGAGAGACAGAGCATGAGCAAGGGAGGGGCATAGAGAAAGAAACAGAACCTAAAGCAGGCTCCAGGCTCTGAGCTGTCAGCACAGAGCCTGACACTGGGCTCAAACTCACAAACCCTAAGATCATGACCTGAGCCAAAGTAGGACGCTTAACCGACTGAGCCACCCAGGTGCCCCATCTTCTCCCCTCTTTCTTCTCCCTTCTCCTTCTTTTTCTTGTCCTTCTTCTCCTCCTTCTTCTTCCCCTCTTCCTCCTCCCCTCCCCTCCCCCTCCTCCTCCTCCTCCTACTCTATCTTCTCTTCCTCCTCTTCCTCATCCTCCTCCTCCCCCCCCCTTCTCCTTCTCTTCTTCCTGTTCCTTCTCCTCCTTCTTCTTCTTCACAATACTTTAGTTTAACTGCCTAGGGAAGAAAAAAGCACTTTAGAGAGCAACCACATTTTCGAAACCAGATGAAATAAAAACAGGAGCAAATCATACACACATATGATTTTTGTTGCTAGGATGTGTCAGCCTCTCTGATTTATTTATTAACCTGTACTGTCTGCAGAAAGAAACTGGACCTTTGAGAGCACCATTGGTAACTATTAAAGTCAAATGCCAAACAAATAAATATCCAATCTCCCCAAAGAAAGGAGTTCCAAAATCTCGGTCTCTGTAAGAGACCTCCATGCCTGAAAACACTTCTCAGAACAGATGCATTTGGCTAATTAGTAATGAAAGCAAACGTTTATATAATATTATATTCCTCTTTGAGGACACTAAAACACAGAAAATCAAAGTAATCTGGCTTAGGGTACATGGCCAGGCAGTGTAAGGGCTGAGACTTGAACTTGAGTGATTTGGCTCAAGCCTATGTTCGTAAATACATTGTGCTTTTCCTTGTGTGAAAATAAAAATCTCATAGTGGCACTGGCAAAGTTATTAAAATAAAACCACTTAGGTTAAACCATATTTGATAGTGCCAGTATTTGATAGTTTTTGACCTTAAAAAATCTGTAGTTTACATTGCTCAACCTCATATTAAGTAAAACAAGTGACTTAGCACACATTGATGAGGCTTTTCTCTGGGTCAGGTTCTGTGTTCTGGCATATAGCTGGAGTCAAAGTGATTATTGATGGCAGAGAGAGAAGCTGGACATCTGAATACTTGCCTAAGTATTTTTGCTAATCTTGATTAGTCATTCAGTTTATCTCCTTGGACCTCAGTCTTTTCATCTGTAACATGAATGGGTCTCAAATTTTCTGGAGCTCTGTCCACTTAGAAAGGATAAAACACCCTATGTCTCATTTTCCCCACGCACTCTCGATTTCTAGTGGCAAACAAACGAGCTGGTAATGAAGAATGCGACTATAAAAACAAATCGTAGGTGTAGGGAGGATTATGTTTGCATATGCCTTCACAATAGGGATATATTTATGCCTATTTACAGATGATTTATCTTTAAGTGTGCATGTGTCTTGAAGCCTAATTGTTACAAAATATGAGGCCAAAATATAGTTAATTAATGCAAATTAGGTATCATTAAGAGTTAACAAAATTATTAATAGCAAATAGAAGGGATGATGGTAAATCTCAGCTAAATTCAAAATCAAAAGCAACAGTACTAAGTGACAATGACAACCAACTTAAGAAAACACTGAGGATTAGTGGCTCTTTAAAAAAGCATCTTTCTCCTGGGGTGCCTGGGTGGCTCAGTGGGTTAAGCATCCAACTCTTGAGTTCAGCTCAGGTCATGATTTCACAGTTTGTAAGACTGAGCCCTGTGTCAGGCTCTGCAGTGCAGCAGCACCTGCTTGGGATTCTCTCTCTCCCTCTGTCTCTACCCCTCCCCCACTTATGCCCTCTCTCTCTCTCTCTCTCTCTCTCTCTCTCTCTCTCTCTCCCTCTCAAAATAAGTAAATAAACTTAAAGAAAAGCATCTTGCTCCCATTTTAGGATTCCTATCTCTCTGCCTGTGCCATAGAAGCTGTGTGACATAGCCAAGCACCATATGGCAGCTACCCTTCCTAGAGGAATACCAAATTAAAGTCCTTAATAAACTCTAGTAGCATACCAATTTCAGTACCAAATTAACAAACCCCAATTCACTTAGTAGTTGCTAGTCAGCAGTTCTTGGTACCATTTGAAAACGAATATGAAACAAATTGAAAATGAATATGAAGTTGCAAGTGCTTTACCTAAAAGAGGCAAAGAGAGTATGTGGCATGTTTGTGATGCCCTCACCTTTTGTTCCTAACTCTCTCCTGTTGACTAATGTTAATAATCAAACTTTGCAAAACCCCAGCTCACAATAAGAAATATATTTACTTTAAAATTCAGGATGCACATACACAAAATCTCCCATTATATCAGTACAGTTTGAGTCCCAACCAGAGGCGCCAAGACAAGCAGGTGAGTAGAGGCTAATACCTAAGCCAAATTCGGTACACATTGTGTGATGCCCTGCATGTGTGTGTGTGACAAATATGTATGTGTATGTGTGTATATATGTGTGTATATGTGTATATATGTGTGTATATGTGTGTGTGTGTGTGTGTGTGTGCGCGCGCTCACAGGTACACACAGTTATAAAATTAAAATTTCATGAGTACTGTTACTAGGTACAATGCCTTTTGATATTTTCTACTAGATTTTTTCTTTTTTTCTTTTTTTTTAATCTTTATTTATTTTTGAGAGAGATAGAGAGACAGAGCACAAGTGGGGGAGGGGGAGAGAGAAGGGGAGACACAGAATCCAAGACAGGCTCCAGGCTCTGAGCTGTCAGCACAGAGCCCAACTCATGAGCCATAAAATCATGACCTGAGCCAAAGTTGGACGCTTAACCGACTGAGCCACCCAGGCACCCCATCTACTCGATTTTTAAAAGAAAAATATGGATCATGATATAATAAGTTGGTTTCACAATCCTCTTATAGGATGTGATTTGCCATTTGAAAACACTCCTCTTAAAGAATGTTGCCCAGATATGTGTCCACTACGACCTCCACAGAGAGCATGGGAGCTGCTTCTTCTGCCTTAGAGGTCTAAAGTTAGATCTTTTCCTCTTTAAACACAAATAAAAGCACATTCCCTTGGATGAATAGTTTTGAAGCTGTGGGTTACAAGAAAAGATGGCAGGAACTGGGGATAGTCAACCTGGAGGAAAGAAGTGATGGCAGTGGAGAGGAGGAAGAAGCCAAGAAAATAAGTGGTGATCCTCCAATATTTCAGTGGCTACAAGGGTAACCAGATGTTGGAAGAACTAGGCATTTATCTAGGACCCTTATGGATGGATAGTCAGTCAGCCTACTGAGCATTTGTTGAGGCCCAGCTACTTGCCAGCTTCTGTGCTAGAGACTACAACTAGAAAAACAATAGCAAATACAGTCAGGTAATCTTTATGCAAAGAAACATTTTTCCAATGATGCCTGATGGCTTACACAAATCTATATTTATGATCCTCAGTATTAAGTTCTTCTGGGTGGTTTTAGTGACTCATATGGCCCCTGGTTTTTCAAGGTATTTGATGTCAATTTCTAAACATGTCTAAGCACTCACTTTTGTGCAGAAAGTGGTTCAGTTATCGAGAAACAGATGCCCCCAGAAGATGAGCTGCAAGCTTACAAATGCAGACAAAACTTGTCCTAAGGATGCTTCTCCTGTATCTTCCTCCCCAGGTGAAACATAAAACTATATAAAAAAGCTTTCATTACAGCTTTAAGGGAGACTTTTTAGAATTCTAGCTTTAGACAATTTTTTTCTGGAGAAAAATCATTATGCTTTCCTTGTATTTTACATTATTCCATTTGCAGGAAAGCATTCATGATAATGAATACATAAATCTTTTCAATATCTTACAAAGTCTGAGTAATGCAATCTTGATTTTACTGCCTTTGGGCTCTCACCAATCTTTTTAAAACTCTAAACTAAATCCATTAGAACTTGTGATCCCCATCCTTTTGCTGTATTCAAAATTCATTGTTAAAGCTTGTTTGGGGTGATCTGTGAGTTTGTTATTACATGTTCAAGTTATAGGAAACAGATTTTGGTTCAATAGAAAATGGATTTTCTAAGTGTAAAGCTACCATGGTAGGTAAGAAGTTTCCCAGTGTGGGAGACATTCAACAATAGTCTAAGTTCACGTTGCATCTGGGTAGAGTGAGGGAGAGATGTTACACAGAATTACTCTTTAGTTCCCTTCCAACCTTGAAATTATGTACTTTGATTAAAAAGTGACTTCAGGGGCGCCTGGGTGGCGCAGTCAGTTAAGTGTCCGACTTCAGCCAGGTCACGATCTCGCGGTCCGTGAGTTCGAACCCCGCATCGGGCTCTGGGCTGATGGCTCAGAGCGTGGAGCCTGTTTCCGATTCTGTGTCTCCCTCTCTCTCTGCCCCTCGCCCGTTCATGCTCTGTCTCTCTCTGTCCCAAAAATAAATAAACGTTGAAAAAAAATTTAAAAAAAAAAAAAAAGAAAAGAAAAAAAAATAAAAAGTGACTTCACCTGCCATTAACTGGGTTCTTTTCCAGAAAAGAGCTTCCTGAACCTGCCTTTTGGAATCATATCCCAAAATACAAAACCATTTATTTCTTAAATAAATGTATTTTTAAAGAATCAGATCTAAATTAATCAGTAAGTGCTATTTGGTCTCTACTGACAACAATGCCACCACCCAGCAAAATCAAATTATAAATAATAGCAACAAATTACTACTAATAATAATTACTAATAGTAAATATCAAATAATAACAAAGTAATACTAACATCAACAATTGGTTTTACATAGCTAAAACCTACTGACTATTGTGTGGCAAATGCTGGACTGTGCTTTTTTTTAAATCTCTTTTTAATGTTCATTTATTTTTGAGAGAGAGAGGGAGACAGAGCATGAGCAGAGAAGGGCAGAGAGAGAGGGAGACACAACACAGAATCTGAAGCAGGTTCCAGGCTCTGAGCTGTCAGCACAGAACCCAAGGCAGGGCTCAAACCCATGAACCACAAGATCATGACCTGAGCAGAAATCAGAAGCTTAACCAACTGAGCCACCCAGGCCCCCCTGGGCTAAGTGCTTTAAATACACAAATTTAATGACAACTCCTATCAGGTGGTACACTCTTATTCTTATTTAATGGGTGAGAAAACTGAGGCAGCACTCAGATGAGGCAGAACCAGATTATGAAGTCAATGAATATGCTAACTCTAGAGAACAAACTCGTAACTACTAATCTATATATAATGACTATTACATAAGTGTTTCTGACTCTTACTAGTGTCTGTTTAGTCATCTAAAGTATTTGGGAATACCATAAACATAATAGTTTAAGTGTCCAATCTTAAAGTTTAAAATATTATGTCATATATTTTTAGCAATGAGAAAATGGTTAATTTATAATACATCTATTCAGTAAAGTTTTAAAGAATCATTAAAATGATCTTGACAAAGAGCCATTAAAACATAGGAAAATATGTGCCATTACAGAAAATGCAATAGTAAAGTGCAAAAATTTTTTGTGTGGTATGACCTCAACTTTGTTAAAAAAAATTCATGGAAGTAAATCCCTTAAATACTCACAATGTTTGGCACTGGATGATAATATCTACTTTTTTTCTAATACTTTTTATTAAAAATTATTTTTCCATGATGAATTTGTATTGTTTCTATGATTAAAAGAAAAAGTTTTATTTTTGGTTCTATAAAACAATTTAATTTTCTCATACAAGTTGCATGGTTTCTTATCTGACATTATGCTACATAAAGTATCATGCTCTGTCTTCTTAAATGAAGATCTCTTTCATATGTTCATTTAGCAGTAAATGGATTTGTATAGAAATGGGCAATGCAGCTTTACTGTAAAGCATCTAATTGTTAAGATGTATAGAATCTGCTGACTCTATTTTGCCCAGAGTTAAGTTTTAAAGACATCTGAGAGACGTATTTATTTGTTTGTTTGCTTATTCATTTATTTATTGAGACAGAGAGAGAGAGAGAGAGAGAGAGAGAGAGAGTGAGCACGAGCTAGGGAGGGGCAGAGAGAGAGGGAGAGAGAGAGAATCCCAAGTAGGCTCTTCACTGTGAGTGCAGAGCCTGATGCACGGCTCGAACCCACGAACCGGAGAGATCATGACTTGAGCCGAAACCAACAGTCAGACACTTAACAGACTGAGTCACCCAGGTGCCCCTGCGATCTGGTATTTTTGAGCTCACAGAGGATAATGAAGACTAGTTAGGCTGGTTTGGAGAACTTAAGGCTAAGTGATATGATTTATAATCAATTTGGGCAATTCCTTCTAAAACCCATAAGCTGTCCCCAGCCCGTAGGGTGTCAGTGCCAACCCTCAGGGGCTGAGGAAGAGTAATTCCTGTATGACCGGGTATTATTAACCTGAGGAGGTTTGGGTGTTTCTTTTTTAGGAAGACCTGGGCTGTCCCAACACAGAGGTTGTTATTGTTTGACATGTTTTTGGAAACCTCTACCCACCCTTGTTGTTGATTCATTAATTGTCACTTAAGTGCCACTTGAAACTTCTGCCTCTTAAGGTCCTCTTTCCCTTTTTGACTTTGGATCTGAGTGGAAACTATCTAGCACCAGACTATGTACTTAGCATCATTTACAAAATAATTCTTAATGCTACCCTTTATGGCACTGAGTGGATAAAGCTAGGGCAAAACATCAGGAGAATTTTAACCTTCTAACTTGATCTACAAAAAAGATGTGCTTTACAAACTTATATACCTCTCTCATGGATGGAACTGTTCCTAACCTAGCATTGTTCAAAAGAATTTATTCAGAGATCTTCACAGTAGAGTACCTTAGAAGCTACCTACCTGCGAGTCATAGTGATCATTCTTGCATTACAGAAGGAAAGAACAAAAATAAAGGCAACAGTATTCTACCAACCTTAATTTATTCCTGGGCAAGTCAGCTGTGCAGTGCTACTTTGCCATCACTGGTTTATAGGCTCTGAAGTCCCCATTCACTTCGGTTTTAAGTTCATGAAAGTGGAAGAACCAGATGGGTTCCCAGGAGCTGAATCTGTTTTGTAGAGGAGGAGTCTGTGATTCAGGCTTAAACCAAGGGTGTTGCCATTATGACATAGGCCGTTACCGAAAGTAAGGTTGGGTTGGCTCCTTGCCCCGGAGCTGTCAGATGTGTCCAGGGACTTGTGCTGAGTCTTTTGTGCTTCATTAAAGCCAGGCCATAAGAAATGCTACACTAGGTCATACCAGTGGTACCATCAGCCAAACAAGGATCTAAAATATTAGAGGTGATATGAGAAATTCTGGAATAAGACTTATGCAGAAAGAATGGGATGGTTGTTAACTCAATCTCTTAAGTTCAGGAAGATTCCCAGAGGCAGCAGTGTTTGAGGGTGTTTTAGAAGAATGTATGAAGTTAGTGGACAAAAAGGAAGAAAGAGCTCTCTGTGAAAAGTCACCAAGTTTTCCAGGAAGAAGACAGTGAGAAGAGAGGCTAACAGAAGAGCAAGTTTGTGAGGCGGTAATATGCTTGGCTAAGAGTATAGGCTTTATGTTGTAGTTGATGAGGAGTCAGCAAAAGATCTTAAGGGAAGAGAAAACATCAGCTTACTATTTTATGAAGAGTTCTTTGATGGTTGGTGTGGCTAATGCATGAAGGGAAGGTGAGAAAAGAGGGAAGGAAACTGTTGGAGAGAGTTTCATTCATGCCAATGGTGGTGGCAATAAAGAGAGACTTACAGACTAGAGAGGCATTTTGGAGATAGAATTGATGAGATTTGGTTCCTGATTAGATGTGAAATCAAGGTATGAGGATGAAGCATGTAGCTTAGATCACTAGGACAACTGTGATGCCATTAAACAGACTTCGTGCCCTCTAAAATCCATGATTTTTTTCTGGAACCTTCTCAAAACGATTGTGTGACTTCAACTGTATAATAGTTCTGTGGCATCTGACATTGGTCACTTTCCAGAGCACTTCCTCTTGTTTGATCTCATTAAATATGTAACTTGACAGATGACAATCTAAAGTAAGTGATTTGGCTAAAATCATCTGCCTGAATCTGCCCAAGGTGGGACTAAGAACTAAGTCTTAGTCTCCCTAGTCTTAATTTTTAAATCAAAATATAAATCTGATAGTTCTTTACCCTGTGCCTCTCACCCTTTTTTCTATTTTGCATGGAAGATACTAGAATTCAGAAAGACTTTTGAATAGCAGAGGAACCAGGGAGCTGTGGAAAAGCCCACAAAAAAACTTAGGAGTTCTGGAGAGGAAGAGGCAGCCAGCAGAGGGGCAAAAATAAGCAAATGCAGTGAGCATCCCAGGCCTTCTGCATGTCAGTGTTTGCACTGCTACAGTACAAAGGCATTCTGTTATACTGGTGTCTCTATAAACCTCATCCCTGCATTCCACATTAGCCCTGGGTGGTGCGAGTAGAAGGTGGGTCAGTTGGTAATGGCAATTACAGTGGTCTCTACTTAAGATAGTCCCTGAGTCCCCCAAGTCTGTTCAGAGGATCCTGTGTGGCTTACTAATCAGCATTATACTCAAAATCTGTCCCTCAGAAATTTCAACCAGGGAATCAGTACATTTGTTGATCATGTTGGATAAGATTACCTATGCAGAAGCTATGAAAATAAGCCTTTCTGTTTGAAAATGGAATCTTCACTGAGCAGAGGAAATGGAGAGTCTTGGTCCTTGCAAACCAGAATTTGTCTATTAGAAATAGTAGAATCATTTCACAATGGTGGGAGACCCATTTTGCAATTATCTTCTGTCCATGTTGGGAAGAGATAAAACACTGGTCTGAGATAAGATTGGCATTTGTGGGCAAGAAGAGAATTTTCATCTGCAGGGGTCATTATTGTCTTTTTCAAGGAGCCAAAAGGGGCAATGGTTTCAGAATGCCGAAAGAGAGAGAGAGAGAGAGAGAGAGAGAACAAGAGAATTCTCAATGAAAACTCCGTAAAGCACTGTTTTCTTTAAGGCAGATGTGATGTCTGTGAGGGTCTGCGATAACCACTTGCTCTAGTGATCAGCTCCCACTTGTGACTGACTGACTTCTAAATGGTGGTCAATTAATTGTACTTCACAGAATCACAATCTGTAATTGTACAGCCTTCATGCTTCTGGGAAGTTTCATTGATTATCTGCCTTCCTTCTAAATTCCTGCCTTCAGGGACTCGTCTGATTTCAGCTTGTTCCCTTGTCCTATAGAACTGTGATTGGCAGGTTTAACAATTAATGGTAAAATAAATAAGCAAAGTATTGCTCCTAAAGAAAATTTTTGACTTTTTTCCCAAATGTTTTTGTATGCAGAGGGGGGAAAGATCCGTACAGGAAAAAGGCACTCCCACACCTGCAGGTGTTTAGTTCTGAACATCTTCTAAATCTTCAAGAAACTGAGCAGATTCAACCTTTAGTCTGTTTTCCTAGTGATAATTTGTTTCTGATGAACACTTTTACAGTTGGTTTTTTAAAATTAAACATTTACACAGAAATGACTCCCTGTCTTAGGTGAGCCTGATTGATTCCTATTTGAGTTTTTTTTTTTTTTTAAATCATAGGATTTTCTAGCCCATGTGCTTTGATATAGAAAATAATAGGGAGAAAGAGTAGGTGGTTACCATGGCCACAACAACATCTGATTTGAGGAAGAATAGACAGGGCAGGGAAACAATGCTATACTAAATGGAATTATAGAGAGGAAATTTAAGTGTATTGGCTCCATTTAGAAACTGATCAGTCAATACATGAACAGAATATCTATATTATGCCTTCAATTCATATACTGTACATATCAAAACAAAAGGGAAATTGCGGCATATGTAAAATTAAGAGTCATTAAACACATTTGAAAAACACCTTCGGGTTAGAATAAAAATTATCATAATTTACAAATTTTAGCTATTCATCCTGAAATATCAAGAAAAGCTTTAAACAGCAAGGTCTTTTTTAAAAGAAAATATTTATTTTGAGAGTGAGAGAGACAGCAAGTGGGAGAGGAGAGAGAGAGAGGGAGTGAGAGAATCCCAAGCAGGCTCCATGCTGTCAGCACAGAGCCCGACTTGGGGCTTGGTCTTGCAAACTGTGAGATCATGACCTGAGCCGAAATCAAGAGTTGGACGTGTAACTGACTGAGCCACTCAGGTGCCCATAAACGGAAAGATCTTGAGCTTAGCATTAGGATATTTTTTTTAGTTCTACAGAAATGAGAAAAAGGGTTGACTTCTCATATTGGAGGGACCAAGTTTCTTTACTTGGTTTTGCCACACAAGAGGAAAAAGGTGAATTTGTTTCCCTAAACCCTCTCTTTCTAAATACTCTTTCTTCCTAAAGGCTGATTAAGCAGGCATTTCCTGGCCTAAGGAAGCCAGCAGATTCTAGCCTGCCAGCTGAAGAATTAACTCTACCTTGTGAAGAACTATGTTTACTCCCTTCTACATTTTAAAAGAAGATACCAGACCAACACTTGTATGTTGGCATTTCCAATACCCGAAGCTAGCTGGAGGGTGGGATGGAATTGGTGGGTAAGAAGTCTTCCTGACTCAGAGCACCTGGGTGGCTCAGTTGGTTAAACATCAGACTCTTGGTTTTGGCTCAGGCTCAGGTCACGATCTCACGGCTTCATGAGTTCGAGCCCCTCATCAGGCTCTGTGCTGACAGAAGGGAGTCTGCTTGGGATTCTCTCTTTCTCCCTCTCTCTCTGCCCCTCCCAAATTCACACTGTCTCTGTCTCTCTCAAATAAATAAATAAACTTAAAAAAATAATAGTAAAGAGGCCTTCCAGGCTCCCTTCAGCAGGCTCCCCAGGCAGGCTTCCACCTACCCTGTCTTTTCAGTGCTAAGGTCTTTTTAGCTGAGAATAGAAAGAAAGAGATGAGGGGAACAGCCAACATCTGGAAAGTGAGTTGTTACTGCCCTAAAAGGATGGCATGGAGAAAAAATCCCATGCCTTAAATTGGCCCTTCTGTGTTGTAAAGCATCTCAAACTAGCTCTGCAAGTAGCCTGAGAAGGTGGCCCCACCTGCCTCACTCCTCAGAGGCTTTGGCCACAACTCAAGAGCTTCAGGAGTGTGTGCTGGCAGGCGGGGTTATACACCAGTACACCTCAGCCAAGAGGAGGGGAGCAGAGCTGAATTTGGGAAGCAGCTGCCTGCTATGCTGAAAACCTCTGGAAACTGGCTAAGGAGCTGCGGTGAGAATCATACTACTTTTCTCAGACCCATTTCTCTTGACAGACCAGTGGGGAATTGTGGCCATTAGAAGGAAAAGAGGATGGCAGGTTCCCCTTCCTTTCCCTTCCTAGAACAGCAGTGCCTGCCATTCCCAGCCCCCGCTGCTCACAGACATCCTAAGGCTGCTCTGTCTTCATATCTGCTGCTCTCTGTGTTCTGAAGGAACCACACGCAGTGAAATTCCTCTTCCTCCACCTCAGTGCGGCCCCCAAACCACACTTCATGAGCTTCATTCACCACTGGTCTCTTCATAGTATGTCTGTCTCCTGTAAGCTGCCAGACTCTTGCTGCTGTATATCATACAGAGAGATTTAGGAATATGAAATTCTTGCTGCTGACTTAAATGGGTTCCAGAAATGCCTGGATGCACGTTGATTTCAGATCAGATATTTGATTTATGCACATTTTGTTCACATATCCAGAGCCTGCTGAGGGATAGCA
This sequence comes from Herpailurus yagouaroundi, assembly GCF_014898765.1. Classification (NCBI taxonomy): domain Eukaryota; kingdom Metazoa; phylum Chordata; class Mammalia; order Carnivora; family Felidae; genus Herpailurus; species Herpailurus yagouaroundi. Next base: position 12,752,445 of record NW_024412411.1, on the reverse strand, counting down.
GAGTTCTAATGCGGGGAGGTAGGCTGGTGTGCATCTCAAAGAACCAATAGACTCATGAGTTGAATCCTCCTTTCACCAATTATAAGCTATGCAACCTTGGGAAACCACTGAAGTTTGTGCTTTCAGTATCGTCATCCATAAATTTGGAACTGTGTCACTAACTTTGTAAGGTTTTTTAAAGATTAGTAGCTGTATATGGAAAGCTAGATTCCAAGATCTTCTAAAGGACAAAGACCATGGTTACCTTATTTAGGGGTACAGGTCACTTGTTGGCAATCTTCATTTAATAGTAAGAATGTCAGTTCAGATCATTCTGTCTGATTTCTAACCCAAGTCCTTCATGGTTAGCTAAGAATAACTGAGTAACATAAGCCTGTTTCTGCATCTGTAAAATCAGTGGTAATAGTAGTAGTATTTCATGGATCTGTGAGGATTTAAAGACATAATGCTTCATATGGAAAGCTCGGCATACAGAAAATACTCAGTAAATGTTAGCTGTTGTTATTATAATGCAGGAATCTGTGGAGCTAGACAATTGACATCCCTAGATGAAATTCACTTCATTTGTTTTTCCCGTTTTTTTGTTTTGTTTTCTTTTAAAAAAAATTTAGTGTTTCTTTATTTTGAGAGAGAGAGAGAGAGCACATGCAAGCAAGTGGGGGGAGGGGCAGGGAGGGAAAGAGAGAATCCCAAGCAGGCTCCACGCCATCATCCTGGAACCTGATTTGAGGCTCGGTCTCACGAACCATGAGATCATGACCTGAGCCGAAACCAAGAGTCAGATGCTTAACCAACTGAGCTACTCAAGTGCCCCTGCTTTTTTTTTTTTTTTTTTTTTTTTGTCTTCTTTTAAATGCAGACGTTGGACAAGATGAATCCTAAGGAGGCTGCTACTTCTTTAACCTCTTTATTCCTAGTTGCATCCACATGCATATCACATAACCCCACATCTTCCTTGGGGGCATAAATTAAAAATTCAAACATTTTTTGATGGAAAAAAAAACTCAATATAATATACATTTTGGACTTAAAAATCATAGCCACTGCGTAAAGCCAGATGTGTCATTTCATATACTACTATGACTTGATTTCCTTGGGAACACAGACTTATAGCCACAGATGCCACTTTGCATATCCATGACTTTGGGGACATAAAGATTTGCATTCAAACACTTTGCACTGGTTTTAAGAAACTGTATTCATACAAGTTGGCTGACAGTGGTATTCGTTAGCATTTCTAGTTTCTGTGTTATTTTTGAGAAGGAACCTTAACCTGTATGTCTGCATTCTGAAGGCAATTAATATGTATCTGGCATTACACCTGAGCTGTTAGCAGCCAGTTTAAAAAGCAGCCCAGAGTCACTCCTCACCCTGCCTCTGGGGTGAGGAACTAGACTTGCTGGGCTAGGAGATTTGCATTCTCCTCAGATGTGCTACTCCCCTGGTCAACACCTCCTTTGCTGCTTTATTCTCTCCATGCCCCCTACCAAATCTGCCTTCCACAATTCCCCTAAATCCTTATGGGTGTTCAGAGCTAGGCTAGCACCCCCATTAAATGTAGAACAATTAATCACAGGTTTTTAGAAAATTAATTTGTTTGCTGTAAGACCACCGAGAAAATAAGGACTGTGTTTTTTGATGCCCAGTACATAATACAGGCAGTCCTTGCTTTGCACGGTAGTGTGATACCATGCATGTCATAATCATGACATCTTAATGATCAGTGATAAACACTACCCTTGTCTGTGACCTCCCAAAACTTTTGTCAAACATTAGAAACTTTCTTTTTGTTGATTACCAAATGGGGAAGAAAGTAAAATAAATGTTTGTTTAGTACACTGTTAACTTGAAGAATTACAAACGTTGAAAATTAAAGTGTTTTATTTCTTTCTATGAAAGCGTAGTTCGGGGCACCTGGGAGGCTCAGTCAGTTGAGCATCCAACTCTTGATTTCAGCTCAAGTCATGATGCCAGCCAGGGTCATGGGATAGAGCCCCACATTGGGCTCTGCACTGAGTGTGGAGCCTGCTTGGGATTCTCTCTCCCTCTGCCCCATTCACATGCTTGCTCTATCTAAAACAAACAAACAACAACAAAAAACAAACAAACAAAAGAGTAGCTTGAATAGTGCTTGCCTTTTTCTTCTCGTTGGTCACAGAACACAATAACTGAGCAAGCATCTTTTCTGTGCTTTGGCAAATTGCCATACTTTTTTCCTAAGTCTGAATCAGCTTTCAACCTTTTATCCTTCACACATTCAATGTTATAAAATATCTCTGAGAGTTCCTTTGATGTGTTTTTTTCACCAGTGTTATTTCCTCTGAAACACCTTTATCCTTTTTCATCCCAACCACTCTCCTCACTTATGTTCTGAAGTTTGCCTTTACTAAGTTCCTCTGGCTGCATATCTGGTGTTTCTCAAAGGAGGACACTGTCAACAGGCCTGTCTGCCATCAGCTGTATCTTCTGTTAATTCCACTGTCCCATGTGAATTTCACTTACAACATTATCCCTTTTTCTTTCTATGCTGCACTCTCATCTTGTCAAATTCCCTCATTCAATTAACCATTCTGGTGAAGTGTCCTATGGGTTTATCACTAGGACCCAAGGAAGTAAAATGACTACATGCTTTGCTGTCCGTATGTGAATGGGACAAGATGTGTGCAGTGACCCATGATGACATACTTTGAAAGGAGTGGCATGTAGGTCACTGATGATGGCATGCATCTGTTATTACGTAGTGATTTGTGGACCAAGAGCCCGTAGCAAGTTTGTACTTTATCCACTCACTGACAGTTGATACACTGTGGTAACTGAAATTTGAATCATGTTGTCAGAGGAACCAGTGTTATTTAATTAAACCATACTGTTGGAAATTCGGGCATTTTGAAACCATGCACATGCACAGCTACTGTTAGTTGCTCATTAATAAATATCTGTTGAATGAATGAATGGGCTTATACATTCACACTGACTTCATTTTGCAATGGCAGTGTCCTAATAGCCTTAACTACAGCTTTGCCCTTCTCTTCCTTCTATATAATATGTCCACAGTAGCAGGAAAATGCATGTCAGCTAAACATTGGCTTTGAATATGTCATTGAACTCTGAGCCTTGCACCTCTTGTGCTAAAGGCCCAGCTCCTAGCTACTTTTTTTTTTTTAATCAAACTTCTCCCTCTGTACCCAGCTTGACCTGTGAAAAAAACTAATCTGATCAACAGATTCACAAACTACTGAAAGGACTCTCAGGTCCCAGGGTAGTTTGTCTCTTTCACTGAAAGAAAGGGATCAGCATTTTGCAAAAGAGCTGTCTTGAGTCTTGCCTTCACAAAGGGTGCTCAGAACCTGTAAGCAGCAGAGAAGAAGGATCTTGTGTTGGTGGAACTTCTCTGGCCTTCTTATCTCACTAAAGTCCAATAATCAAGAAAACCCTAAGTCCATAATTAAAAATGTAGAGGAGACCTTTGGGGAGATGGGGGTGACTCAAAGATCAAGGGTGACTTAGCCCTTGGTCTGAAGGAGTTTACATTCCAACATGGGCTGTGAATCCTGCATACGTGGAAGCCAAAATAGTGATGGTTACCAGCACTGGTTTTGTCTGATATGGGTTCAGGATTGGTTCTGTAACTTTTTTGTCTGATATGGGTTCAGGATTGGTTCTGTAACTTCTTAGCTCAGTGATCTTTCCCAAGTTACTTAGGCTCTCAGAAACTCATTTCTCTAACTGTAGACTGTAATAATTATCTCCCAGGGTTTTTGAGTCTTAAACATGGTAAGGAATGCAATTCACTTAAAGTAGTATCTTTTGTAGAGTAAGAGCTTGGGAAACAGGAACAGTTTTAGTTACTGAGACATAATTCAGGTGGATGTCATTCTTTTCACCAAGATTGTTTTGTCCACAGTGTGTAGGGTTGTGGTTTCTCTATGCAAACATGCTCTATGTTCGTAGGGGACCAAAGACTAAAACCTGTCTGTGTCTCCTGCCCCCTTATCAACTGTCATTTGGTGGTTGAGCGTCTATATTATATTCTGCCTCTGTAGAGTCACACTCATAAATTCTTCTGAAATACCTCTTTTGAGTATGTTCAGAAGCATTTTCAAAGCTTTCAAGAACAAGACACTCTAGTCACAGTGGCAGGGCCTGCTTGCTTCTCTGCTAACAGTACAGCCTATCCTGGAACGACCAGCAGGCCCCAGGGGGACCAGTGCTCTGTGCCCTCACCACTATGTGCAGACACTTGGAGACTTTTTAAGAAAGGCACTGAGTTAGTCACTGTTATGCCTGAATGCTGGCTGGGTGGTGGCTCCTGGTTGTGGCTGTGTGAGGAATTTAAAAAGTGTAGATCCTCCCCGGGATTTGGCTTCAGTGTGTCTGGAGTACAGGTGAGGCACCTGCATTATACAAATGTTTCCGACATGAGATGCAGGCCGAGCTGAGAACTTCTGTTCTAGTGCCTATAGGCGCGAGAGTCTAAGGACAAAACTAGCCCTGGCTGTGGTTGTCTGGCCGTGAATGTGACCTTCTCTTGCCCAGAGACTAGCCTGGCCTGGGAGGTGCAAGCTGGCCCTATGGTCTTTCAGAACTTGGTTGCTATTTATTCTTTTTACTCCAGGGCAACTGTTCTCAGTCAGCATCATCCCTTTATCTTGACTGAACTTTTTATAACAGCTACCTAACTGGCCTCCTGACTTTACCTCACTCTCTTATCCTCTCAGTCCACTCTCTACTCTGCCAACAAAGTCATCTAGCTAAAATGAGGATTCCATTGTCACTGCCCCATCTTCTAGCCACAGAGAACTGGTCTTTGTTTTCAGCACAGGATATTTCTTAAGACCTTCATGCATTTGTTTTCCTTCTGGAACACCCTACCTCCCAATTAATATTAACACCATTGTTTTCATAAATAACAAAATTTTCTTTATTTGAAAATATAATCCTGTGCTAAGTGTTTTCTACACATGCTTGATAGACTCGTAGTGACCTTAGAAGCCTAGTCCTAAAGACCTGCTCTGAGAAGACTTCCCTACCTGCAACTGCCCTTTCCTTTGTGCCCCTAGAGCACTATCAAAGAATTCAGGGTATTGCTTTGTAATTTGCCATTGATGACCCATCTGTCCTCCTAGGGGCACAGGCTGCATTTGTCTTTGTAATCCCTTGGGCAGAATGGGCCACCAGCAGTCATGGGCCACTAGGGGGATTGGGGGAGTGAGTCTGGGGGCAAATCATCTTCAATCTAAAGAGACATCTGGATGCAGATTGTTCATTTGACAGTGGATCAGTAGCCATAATGGTGTCATCATTAGTAAGTCATTTGGGTACAGAAAAGATGCATTCTAAAGGCGCTGCCTTTACACAAGCGGTGTGAGGTAGCATTGGCTTCCAAGGCGTTCCAAAGTGCTCAGCAGACCAGACCTCCCACCACAACTGCTACATTATGGGTTAACTTTGTTTGTTAGCACAGAAGGGCTGAATTGTATTGTGTCATCTATCAGGAAGCTATTTCACCAACAAACTAATGAAAGGCGGTACATTTTTTGTGTGTGCCCTTTTTTTTTTCTCTTAGCCCTCTGTTTTTACAGGCAGAGACTGTAATCAGCTGTCATGATAGCTATAATCAATTAGCTTATGGGCTGTTTTATTCCATCTGGACTAATTGAATAGTTGCTTTTGTTTTTATTTTTGTTTTCCCTCTCTGCTCATTCCTGACTGTTACTATTGAACCATGTAACTAAGCCCCCCACAAAACCATCAGCCACTCCTCTCTCTCTAGCAGCCTTCTTTAAGATGGAGCAGTAACCCATTCATCTCCAGACAGCTTCACATCTGCATTAATAATGAAGGGTTATTCATTTAAAAATTATACTGAAGTGGGTCCTCTGGTGTTAAAGTGAAAAGCAAACATTTAACTCATTGGATGATTTATTTAAATTTAAAATCCCAGAGGGGCACTTGGGTGGTTCAGCATCTGACTCTTGGCTTTGGCTGAGGTCATGATTTCATGATTCATGAGATTGAGCCCCACATCAGGCTGTGGTGGCAAGTGCAGAGCCTGCTTGGGATTCTTTCTCTCTCTCTCTCTCTCTCTCTCTCTCTCTCTCTCTCTCTGCCTCTCCACCACTTGGACTGTCTCTGTGTCTCTCAAAATAAATAAATAAACTTAAAATAAAATAAGCAGAGGATTGCTTTTAGTGAATTTGTATTGGTGTTTGTGTCGTTGACAGCCAGCTCTGCAAATCATGTCTTCTGTAGCTTCAGAGGAAAAATCTTAAGACTTTATAATGTAGAGGGGTAGCCTGTGCATCCTTTAAAATACAGGAGCTCTATTGCACTAAAGAAGTTTAAGCAGAGTGTCAGAGGAGTAGAATTAAAGAAGGAGAGGGGATAGACACCAGAAAAGATTTGTTTCTTTTGAAGCTGAGATTTTTCTTCAGTAAACCACAAGACAGAGATGTTTCCCTGACAGTAAACTTAGAAACACAGTTAAGCAGAGAACTTTTAAGAGTTAGATGAACATTTCAGCAACCATTATTTGCATGTCTACACAATTCCAGATCCTAGGCAAGGACAAAATGGAAAGTAAGACCTAACCCCTGCCTTTAAGGATCTCAAAGTCTAGTAGAAGAAGAAAGATTCACAAAATAACAAACACTGGGGCTCCTGACTGGTCAGTGGTAGAGGATGTGACTCTTGATCTTGAGGTTGTAATTTTGAGCCCCATGTTGGGTGTGGAGATTACTAAAAAAATAATAATGATAATAAATAAATAAACTTTAAAAAACACTATACAGCATTAAAGGGGGCATATAATAGCAAAAGAGAAGAAGTGGGATTAGAGAAAGAAAACATCCCTTTTCCAAAACCTGCTGTTGTGTGCTCAAAAGGAAGTCAGCCCTGACCCTCTGTCTTCAGGTTTCTATCTACAAAATGGGTATAGTCCATGCCAGTGACCTAATTCTTTTTAGAATTCATTTTGGAGAGCAATTAGAAAGGACTCTGAGCTGTTTATACAGCCCTGAGGATACATGTTACATAAAGTCCTTGTTTAAAACATAGTACATGTAAAACAATTGTCATTGAAGTATTCATTAAATTTTGTCACCAACTTCATGTAAAACCCACTGAGGGATCTTGAAGGTCTTGTAGAAAAAAAAAAAAAAAACTAAGCAACATTATTAATTCCACTGATTAGGTAGGGAAAGCCAAGATGTGAGGGTAAGAGACCTGGCCAAGTACCCCAGGACCTGCTACCAAGGCTGCTGGCTCCTTGCAGTCAATTTTAATGACCCTGCTCTCTTCACTTCCTTGTCTCTGTGCTTGGGGCTCTGGTTATAGATTTATTGACATACAGTTTTCTTCTGCAGAGAATTCAAACAAAAACTAGCAAATAAACCAAAGAACTGCGCTCCTGACTTTAGAGATAGGATTCTTTTCATGGAGTTTTAGAATGTATTCAGCAGATCTTCATTGAACATCTGCTAGGTGCTGGGCACGGTATGAGGCATCGGAGGACAAATCAGACACGGTCTGCATCTTCACAGAACTTAGATTCCAATTATGGGGCAATTACAATACAGTGCAATCAATGCCACAGAGGTCTTGCAAGCTACCCATAACTCAGCTTGACAAAACAATCAGAGAAGACTCCCTGCAGAAAAAAAATGTCAAAGCAGAGCTGTGCAATTTTGAGAAATTAGTCTTGAAGAAAAGAAAGGGGGAAGAATAGTAAGTAGAAAAGGAGGACAGCAAGAAGGAATACTCAGCCTCTCCTAGAAGGTGAAAGGAGTTCAGTTGGCAGGAGCATAGACCTGTGTGTGATGGAGTCTGGATTGCTAAGGAGGACCCGGATCATAGAAGGTTTTTTATCCCCAAGCTGGGGTTTGATCTTTAGTCTGAAGGCACTGGGGCCAGTTAAGTGATTTGAAGCAGAAAAGTGACAGGAGCAATACTGCCATTAGAAAAAAATCACTTATCTCTGCTGTGAGCAGAATGGATAGTAGGGAAGATACTTTTTGAGAAGACAGGTATGAAGATTGTTCATCTAAGGGATTGACGGGTCAGAAGTAGGTCTCAGCTGGCTACTGTCTCAGCTCTTTTTTGTGTGAAATACTGTAAGGATTACACTCATGGTCATTCCCAGGCTTTTTGAATAGAAGGACTCTCTTCTTAACTACCTGAGAGTAGTTATATTTTTAGATTTTGGCAATACAGATAATTCTTCATGATACAATAATATATTGAATTAAATTTTAACGAAGGCATATTTAGTCACAGTGTAACCTGTGTACATTTAACATTAAAAGAACATATATGTAGAAGGCATTGATTCAGTCTATGGAATATTCTGTGCCTGGTGGATTTGAGGATTCTTTGTCAAAACACTAGGGATTGTCATGAGTTTTTGATCCTTAAACTTGAACCCAGAGGCAAGAAAGATTTAGAATTGTAGTTATCAGTAGTTAATATGTTAACTAATCCTTTTCTGGAGATTGATACCTATTATTTGTTGACCTTACTGTATTCAGTAGTCTCACATGTACAGCCTCATTTTACTAACAGAGAAATTTATAGCACGGTTTGGCTCCTGACTGACGTTACTTTAATACCTCCTGGTGTTTAATGGATTGAATGTTTGAATTCCAGTTCTACCACCTACCATCAGTGTGATTTGGGGAAAATTATTTAATCACTAGTACTGTTTCCTTATCTGTGAACTGGGTATAATATCTACTACATGAAGTTAGATGATTATTAAAGTAGATAGTGATGTTAAAAACCTGATAAATTTTTTAATGTTTATTTATTTTGAGAGAGAGAGAGAGAGAGAGAGAGAGAGAGAGAGAGAGTGAGAGTAAGAAAGCAGAGGAAGGACAGAAAGGGAGAGAGAGAATCCCATGCAGGCTCCACGCTGGCAGCACAGAGCCCAACGCCAGGCTCAATCTCAAGAACTGTGAGCCATGACCTGAGCTGAAATCAAAAGTCAGATGCTTAACCAACTGAACCACCCAGGTGCCCCAAAAACCTGATAAATTTTAATAAATTATCTTCCCATCATGCCTTCTTTTCCTTTTACCCCTTCCTTATCTCTTTTTCTCCCCATTTCCTCTGCATCTGCCTATATTTTAGTCCCCTCTTTTCATCCTCAAGTTTCTTATTTCTCCTTTTTCTTCATCTTCAGATTTTATTAAACTGATTTTTTCTTGTTTTTAGTGTTGTTTAGGGTTTAGTGCACCTGTATACATTTACATTTGCATTTCCTATCCTTAATTTTAAAGAGCAACCAACAATTTGTTTTTGTTTAATTGCTGAGGAATCAAGTTGCTCTGTATATGTGATCCTCAGTAGAAAAACAATTCCCACTTGCATATGGTTGACCCATTCGTGTATTTTCAGGTCCACCCTGGCAGCTTTACTAAACTCCACATTCTTTTGACCCTCCTCAACCCACTGCCCGAGTTAAAAGACATCAGTTGTCCTACCTAATGCTCTCTTCATCCTTGCACATTTTCAACTGCTCTGGCAAACTGTGTGCCCCTGTCAGAAAACAGTGATGTCAGCCAGCAGTTGATGAAGCAGGTGCAGAATTACAGAAGATGCAATCACCACAGTAGTGTAGAGACAGTTTTTCTAAAGTGTTTCTTGGAATCTATCCATCTCTTATTCTTAAGGCAAATTTACCACTGCATATGAAAATCTCCAGTAAAAGCCTAATGAATTAAACCGGAATAATTTATCTTCTGAAAATACATTCCTTACGCCAAGTTACTAGATAACCACACCCTTTGGCCTAGATTTTAAGGCCCTCCATCCTCTGGTTTCAATCATCATTTCATTTTTTCTTCTTATTGCTCTTGTGGGGACATGAACCCCACATTTAAATATTTCCTTGAACCTTGCCCTGAAAAATACTTTCACATGCCAATCCCCAAGTGCTCCTGTGTCTGTTGTTTCTCTACTCTGGCAATCCCTCTTTTATGCAAACCTCACCCATTCTCTGAGTCTCAGTTCAAGTCCTACTTTTTCTGACCATTTCAAGTTCAAGTGACCTTCTGAATACCTCTAGTGTGGTAGTGTGATTTCCAGGGAAATTTGGGGGATCTAGAGCTGGAATACATTGTCTTCTTTGCAAATTTCTTTACCATTAAGAAGACAGGTAAGAACTTAAAGGTTGTTAAAAGAATTAAAGCAGAAAAACTATTGTGAAAGCTAGCATGTGTAAACTAGCATGATAATCTTGCCTAGTATATACAATTATTGTTTCCTTTTTATATGGTAATTTAATTTGCAACTGAACATATTTAGCAAACACTCAATTCTCTTTTTTTTAATTTTTTTAAAGTTTGTTTACTTTTGAGAGAGTGAGTCAGAGCAGGACAGGGGTTGAGAGAGAGGGAGACACAGAATCCAAAGCCGGCTCAAAGCTCTGAGATGTCACTGCAGAGCCAGACCTGGGTCTCGAACCCACAAGCTGTGAGATCATGACCTGAGCCGAAGCCGGACACTTGACCGACTAAGCCACCCAGGCACTCCAGTAAACACTCAATTATTAAAAATAAGAATGTGTACATTCTATATCATGGCTTCTCAAATGGTAATGTGCACGAATCACCTGGGGATCCTGTCAAAATGCAGATTCTGATTCAGTGGCTCTGGGCTGGGGCTTGAGCGTCAGTGTTTCTAGCATGCTTGCTCATGGACCATTCTTTGATTAACAAGTATGGTCAACCCAAATACAAAGTCAGGTGATAGAAACACCCATGCTGTTAGTCTGCCCTCTCTTGCTGCAGTCTAGACATTTGCACCATGACCATCTTCCTAGTGTCCAATTATGTTTCTTCCTCTGTTTGTAACTTTCTTTACAACTACAAAAGCTGGCTAGCTTGGTACATATCTTGGTCACACATAGCTATTAGTCAGCCTGGGGTGTCAAATGCAGTTATCTCAGAATAAATATAAAATTCAACCGGAAATTTGCAGGGCTCCCACAGGGTGAACTTGATCTACACTGAGGTGCCTGCTACATGACGGTAGTGAAATGAGTCACTTGACGTCAAGTCACAGACAGACGTCATCCTGTTACCTAGAAAGACCTCCTTATGGAGCTAATGATCCCACAGAGGTGTCTAAATGAGGAGAAACAGTGGGAAGCTGAGTATCTGATTACCCCTCAGCAGCGCAGAGCCTCCACTGACCAGAGTGGTCACAGCATCTACAGACCCCGGCCCACATGATCTCCCCTTTAAATAGTTTATCGGGGACTTCATTTTGGCCTTTGAGGAGTTGTCATCTTCTTTATCTAATTCTTCATGTGGGTACAAGGCAAGAAATGATGTGTATCTATTTGGAATTGCCTAGTTTCAGTGTATCGTTCAAAAAGATGTGTCGGTGTGGAAAATGACTGTTGAGGCCATGGTTTTACAGTCCGGCCTATTCATACTCTAGTTGTGAAGACTTTAGGCATGGTACCTAATCTAAGCCTTGGGTTTCACATTTGTCAAAAGGGACTGTTAGAATACATGAGATTGTCCATGTTAAATGTCTGACATAGCCCCCAGCATAGTACCCCACACTTACTAGTTATGGTTATTATGTTATCAATGACAGTTATTCACTTGTGTTATAATGCTTTATTAATATAATATTACATTTTAGTCTTTTTATCGTGGCAAAAGAACATAACACTGTAACCATCTTAACCATTTTAAGTGTAAAATTCAGTAATGTTAAGTATATTCATATTGTTGTACAACATATCTCTAGAACTTTTTCATCTTGCAGCACAGAAATCCTATGTCCACTAAAAACTAATACACTCAACACTAACTATACCCACTTACCTCCCTGCCAGTCCCTTACGTTTTCTTTCTATTTCTGCAGTATATGGATATGAATTCATTCCACATGCCCTCAGCTTCTGGTCACTACTAGAAAAACACATAGAATTTGAAGTCTGAAAATTTAAATACAAGACTAAGCCTTGAATTACACTAACTAACTACATGATGTCCTTATAGCAATTAAAAGCTTTGATTATATCACTCATATCTTCAAATAGGTACATGTTATATAAACTTTATATTATTAATTAGTGTCTAATCATCCCCTGCTCTTTCTAGTACTCCTCCTCTATGTTCCTAAAAATTTTCTGTCTTAGCATTTGGCATGTTGTACTGAAATTATCTGCTTTATGAGTATTCCCCTTGAGTAGACAAAAATCACCTTGAGGGCTGGGGTTAGATGTTATTTCAGACCTAATTTAGCATGTGTTAGACCAGTTCAGGACAGTGTATACACTTTATATTCCTCTCTCATTTGCTTTCATGTGCTCCCAGGAGCCCCATTTTCATCATGTTGCATTTCCCTTTGTTTAACACTCTTCCATAAAAGTCCTTGGCAAAATTCCCACAGAATAATGATTGGTAAGGGGGAACAGACCAATCCAGTGGAGTCAACAATAGGGTACAGTGAAAAGAAGTTTTAAAAAAGAAACGCTAGCCAGGTTTTTTTAGACTATGTCTCTTTTTTCAATATCTACCTAGCTATGCATGTAACTTTCTCCTGTTTTCTCTGCCAAGTGTCTGGAGAGGTCAAGAGCTATCTCATTATCTTCCAAATGATTTGGGGGGAAATCACTTCCATGTACGACAAGCTCTGTTCCTGACCATCTGTATCGACAGCTAATTTAGAGAGTCAATCGTTCACCTTCTGAAGCAGAAGCCAAGACAGTTATGTAATCTGCAGTTCCCTGTTGAAAACAAAACCTGCAGATGCTCAGAAAGCTAAATTAAACTCCTGACTTGCAATGCAGCCACCACACATCATGGGCAGTCTAAGGAGCATTACTACCACCAGGGTGCTAATCACGATGATGCCGAATGAAACGCTGTGTTCATCTTCCAGCCAGTGTGATATAAAGGTTTGCCAAGATTAGCCATCTAGCCACCATGCTGAGGTTGAACTGAACCTTAAAATGTGGTTTGCTGCCTAATGAGGAATCTTGTTTTAAAAAAATTATTATTATTATTATTATTATTATTATTATTATTTTGCAAAATTTGGTCCCGTGTACTTCTGATTTGAAATTTTTTATTTTCTGCTCTGAGGAAGACACTTTCTTAATGAAGGATTGCATGACCTATATTGATAGGAGGGCCTAAGAGAATAATTATTATTGTCAGCTACCCCAGGACTCTTGTTTTTTTTTCTTACCTTTAAGGGAGGAAGGGAATGAACAATGATTGAATACATGTCACATACCAGGCACTCTGTATGTGTCCTTCAAACAAAGCTTCAGGTGAATTTGGGGAAATGGGCAACAGGAACCTCATATTAGAAATTATGAAAAACAGATTCAGTGCCATGAAATAATTTGTTCAGGGTCATTCAAATACTATATGGAAGACTGGGATGCAAACCAGATCTTTCTGTCATGACTCAAAGAAAGTGCCCACCATCTTGGGCATTATCTTCCAGCCACCCAATTTCTCCCTCAGAATCTGGGTTCACATTTCTTCGAATAATGTCATTAAAATAAATCCCAAAGTCTTCAGACTCTAAACTCAAATTATAATTAATTAACACAAACAAGTATGTTAAGAAAATATATAGTTCTATAATAAGAACAAGACAGGAAATATTGAAAAGTGAGCAATTTTTGATACATACTTTTGTATGTATCTCATGTGGTCAAAATATTTAATTTGGGAGGGATATATAAATTCAAATATTAGTTTGTGATCATAATGTCTTGTAAATGAGTCCCAAATTTCTGACCTGGTTTTATGTCATCACACCTGCCATAGGTTATATTGCTGTTTCTCCTATCTGATTATAGCCAGCACTTAAAACACTGATCTTTCTTCCTGTCCAATGGTAGTTAGAAACCTATAATGCATTTACTCATTTTCAGCATGTGTTCTGATGATTCTTACCAAAAGCAAATGTGGCTCACTGCCTTATGTAACATTCAATGAATATTTACTGAGTGCCAGCTATGTGCTAGGTGCTGTCTATCTACTAAGATACTTTGTGTTCTAGAGCTTTTCCCATATGTACTACAGTGGACATTCCAAAGGCCCTTGGATCTAGCTTAAGAATTCCAAGTATACTGTCAATACTAACAGTACAGAATTTCCAATAATGATAATTATAGCTAATATTTCATGTTTGCCAGGTGCCAGGCTCTAATGATGAATGCTTTTGTATCTATCTCATGTAAGCTTCACAACAACCCTATAATGAAAATACAAAATAGTATCATGCCATTTTACAGATGAGGAAACTGTGGCCTGGAAAGACTATTGCTTAGTTTGTTCAAGATCATATAGCTAGTAAGTATCAAGGGTGGGGCTCTAACCCAGGGCCCTCTGACAGAAAGTCCACATTCTTAACCACAATGTACTCTGCTTTCTGGAAAATGCCATTCTGTCAGAGTCAACAAACATGTGCTGGGATATAAAGATGAGTAAGAAATAGTTTCTGCTCTCAAGAAGCACTAGTTCACTGTGAGGAAGAGATACTCAGCTGGGCTCAGCAAGCATTGTGCTTTGTTATATTTCATACACTGCTAAGTCCTGGAGATATAGCATAAAGCATGGGGTAGGCACAATCTCAGCCCTGAAGGAACTCATACTGTGGTTAGAGACAGATACAGAAACAAAACTCTGAAGGGCAACTGATTCCCACTTTTGCTATCCCATTTTGGAGACACTTGGATGTTCATGGGCACTGAGAGAGGCAGTGTCATGCTTGGGCTCTGCAGCCAGTCCCTCAGCCCATCTTCAGTCTACCATTTATTGATAACATCAGGCAGACCACTTAGCTTCTTAAAGCCTGTTTCCTTGTACTTGAAAATCAGGTGAACGTGTAATCTGCTTCATGGAGTTTATTTTGAGGATTAAGTGATAAAACATATTCAGACTATCTATGCATGGTCAAAAAGTATTAGTTACCACTGTTATTATCATTCCCTCATATGGCTTAGAAGAACCTTACAGATGGTGCCATCTTTATGCTCAGTCTTACATCTTTTCTGCCACATTAACTAAAGGTATTTATGTAGCAACCAGCTTTATGCAGGTGTAACCTGACACCACCTTGCCTCAGCGGCCACACCCCTCTCTGCTTTCTGTCCAGAAGTCCACTCACCACTCTGGCATGCACAAAATTTGAAGTGCAACTGAAAGTTGTGTGGCAACTCTTGATAGTTTGTTGTCCGAAGGTGGGAGGGAATTGGTGGGTAGAGGCTCCCCTCCTCATCCTTTAGAGAGAGAGTTCTGAATTGCATTATGGACACTCCTCAGAAGGTCCTGGAGGGATTGAATCCCAGTTGCCCACAAGAGTGCTCAGTAGCCCAATGACATTTGCTTACGTTGTCTTTCCTTCCTTCTCTGACTAGTCTCCCTGGTTCTTCAATCCTCTTTGCTGGGATCACTGCTCAAAATGAAGTATCACATACAAGCCTTTGAATCTGGCTCTGCTTTCTAGAGGATTGTGGAAGTGGACATGGAAGAGAGTGAGAAGGCAGGGAGTGAGAATGAGAGGTTTCCAGACTAAGAAATGGGTCATTGCCACCTCACATATTTGGATCTCCTCTAGAACATGCTTGCCAAGTGGTCAGTCAGCCATGCTTTATATATCCTTTGAAAGGAATGTACTATCTCCATTCCCATTTGCAGACACCTCTATATCCCTGGCACTTTAAACAATACCTGGCATGGAATAAGAGCTTAATAAAGATTGTTGAATGAACTTTTAAATGAAGAAAATTTTGTTGGCTTGTATAATGACTGCAGATCTACCTTCCTTTGCCTTTCAACCATTAGATCTAGTTTTCCACATAAAAAAGCCTTCATGTAATTTTGAATCTACGCAGGTTTCTTTTTCACAAAGAAAAGTCATTGGCAGGGGATCTGTAAGTCTTTTAACGATGCACTTTAAAATAATAATAATGGAAGTAAGTAGGAACTGTGAATGTTTCTACCTTATTGAATTGGTAATAGAAATTTTTTTCTTAGATTTACATAGTATTTTTTAAATGTTAGCAGTATGGAAAATAAAGGAGATTTGGAGTCAGACAATTAGAAGTTTAGTCTGTATGACAATATTTGAGTGACTTTAAGTTTATTTTTTTCTGCTGTGTTATATTTTTTAAAAAATAATAACTTTTCCTCATTATAATGGCATTCCATGTTTATTGTTAAAACTTTGGGATATACTGAGGCCTATAAAAAAAATAGGAAAGAAAAAAAGGATAAAAGAAACGATCTGTAATTTCTACTAGCCAGAGGCAACACTCCTTGACATTTTGGCCAGTCTTATTTGTGTGCCTGAAATATATAGGGCAGGTTATACTATATGTAAACCTTCCTATCCTGGTTTACTTCAGTACAGATCAGCATTTAGCAATGTTATATGTTATAAACATTATTTTTAATATTCGCCAAATTTTTCATGCTTTCAAATGCATTCTTCTCCATACCTCCACTGACCTCCAGAGTTTTACTTACAAAATTAAATATTTTAAAAGACTACTTTCTAGTTAGAAAAAAAATAAAGAAATCAACAAATGATACCTACCAGTTTCATTATGTTAGAGTTTTACCACTTGTTTGTAAATTCTATAAAATTGGTACCATACTGTGTCTAGGAGTTAGTCACCTTTTTCATTTAATAATGTTTTGTGGGCATTTCTTTATGTCATTACCTTTTCTTTTCTTTTCTTCTGTAAAAGTGAATTTTAAAGAGATCTAGGATTCCATTATGGGGATGTGACACTACTGATTTAGTCAGTTTGTCATTATTAAACTTTTAAGTTGTATCTGTTTTTTTCACTACTGTAAGTAATATTGTTATGATCAGCCTTGGGTTAGTTTGTTACCCAAGCCATTTGGATTCCATTATGGGGATGTGACACTACTGATTTAGTCAGTTTGTCATTATTAAACTTTTAAGTTGTATCTGTTTTTTTCACTACTGTAAGTGCTATTGTTATGATCAGCCTTGGGTTAGTTTGTTCCCGGCCATTTATGCTGGACTATACTATAGCTTTTGCAACTTTTTAAAAACCAAACCTTTTCAAGATAGTTGGCATGGAAAAAACAGATTATTTGAAATTATTTTTTTTGTTTTGGCTGAGGTTTTCATGTATATTATTCCATTAATGCTTGGCATTAAATATTACATGTACCTGGGTTAATAAAGTACCATTTCGTTTCTTGGTTGCTAATTTTTTTCATCATTGGGGTTACAGGATCCAGATTATGGGATTTCTGTAAGATTCTCTTTATATTTCATCATAAGTGAGCTTCATTATAAACACATTTGTAGCTTAAAAGAGTAATGAGTTTTTACCAGTTAAAGATACCAGATTAAAAAGCAAGAACATGTGGTTTTCCTAGGGCTGTATGAGAGTTCAGTCCTGTCTATGAAATGCCTGAGCAGCACAGATGTACCATAGAGGGTAATGTATTTTCCTCACTGGGGGCTGGATTGAGGTATCATTATATTATCATTTATAGGGCATTTGATAAGAACTGCAATATCTTACCAGCAGAGTGCATTTGCTGTCTTTCTGTCACATCCTTTCCTAAGTACATCTGTATGGACTACAGAAAAATTGCTTGTATTTAGCAAACCTCATCTGTTAACTCTTCTTTCTGCGCCAGATCTACAGACCTGAAGTAACTTGAAAACTTGTGAAAGGAACTGCTTTAGTTAACCTTTATTGGTCCATGAAGGTCAGCCTTGCTAAGAGAAGCTTTCAATATACTGAGGAGAGAAAGACAGAGATGAGAGTGTTTCCAACCTCAGCTCAACACACAGGAATTAAGAGCTTTCACTGGGTCCAGCCCAGTCAGATCATGGCACAATTTAGAAGTACAAGTTGATCTGGCTTCCTCTACCTCCTGGAATCTTTCTGCCCTGCAGACTCAGAATTCTGTCTCCCAAGGCTGCTGTCCAAATCCCCTACTTTACTTTTACAGGAAGTAATGATGGCGACTATTTGTGGCTCGGTAGTAGATAATTGACATTAATTATTCTAGTCCATGAGATCAAATTCTCCTTTATAGATAAAGAAATGGAGATTTACAAGGGTTAAAAAAAATCCCCACCTCTGTTAAGTAGCAGAAGATATTTGAACCTGTATGTGTCTGGATTCCCCCCCCCCCAAGTTCACATCTTCCTCTTTTTTTTTAATATATTTTTAAGTTTATTTATTCACTTTGAGGGGGGAGGGGCAGAGAGAGAGGGAGAAAGAATCCAAAGCAGGCTCCACACCATCAGCACAGAACCCGATGCAGGACTCAAACTCACGAACCTGAGCCAAATCCAAGAGTTGGATGCTTAACTGACTGAACCACCCAGGTGACCCTCACATCTTCCTCCTTTGAAAAATACATATTTTAATCAATACTGACACTGCTAATCCTTTTTGTGCTGAAGGGAACTAGGTATTTACAAGAAGATTTGTCAGCAAAATAGAAATGGGGGCGGGGGGAGGAATTTACTGATGCATACCTACCCCAAGCCAACATTGAATTTGCAAAGAAGGATAAAGTCCTGGCAAGATCAGGCAAAACACCCTTTCAGCGGGTTTCTTCTAAGGCTGGCAAATGTTGTACAAAATTATCTTTCCACTATAATAATATGGAGCAGTCTGAGGGCAGTCCCCTGGCAGGGCATTGCTGACTATCTTTCAGCTTCTAATTAAAGAAGTTGAGTTGTC
This sequence comes from Herpailurus yagouaroundi, assembly GCF_014898765.1. Lineage (NCBI taxonomy): Eukaryota > Metazoa > Chordata > Mammalia > Carnivora > Felidae > Herpailurus > Herpailurus yagouaroundi. Next base: position 12,733,718 of record NW_024412411.1, on the reverse strand, counting down.
AAACACACCAAATTATAAAAACTTTTTTGTGTACTCAGCCCTCTGTGAAGACAATGAACCTCCTGGCCCTCTCTGGCCTTACCTCTTTGTCTGGCTTATTCGTTCCCTGGACCTCTTCACACCATTCTTCTCACCCCTCCTTTCCAGTGTCTGTGGCCCCCTGTTGCTTTTGTCCCAAATGCCTTATATGTATATCTGTTTTAAGCCCTACACCCCAGCATCACCTCCACCATGCAGCCCCTTCCTCATCCCTGTAGTATCCCTCTTTATGCCCCAGTGTGCCTGGCACTGACTTCTATCCTTCTATCCTATTCCCAATGCCATATTGCTTTCCTTTGTCCATCTCCCCTGCTAGGCTGAGAACTTCCTGTGTACAAGGACTGTGTCTTGGGTTTCCTTTGCCCAACCCAAAGTTTGACCTGAAATGCTCCCTAATCAATGATGGTTTTGTGAATAGCTGAATGAATGAGTAGATGATAATGATAAAGGCTAACATTTTCTGAACATCCACTATATCCCAGGCACTATGCTATGCATCTTAAATATATTATCTCTTTGGATGCCCATAATATCCCTACAAGGTGGGTTATAATTATCTCTATTTTACTGATGGGACAATTAAAGTTCAGCTAGGCTAAGTAACTTGCCTGAAGCTACTCAACTACTGATTGATAGACACAGAGTTTGTGCTCAAATCTGTCTACTTTCTGAGCCACTGTAGCTAACAATATGGCAGTTACACAAGGGGTGCCTCATCACCATCTTCTGGACCCCTGCCTGCTTGGCTCCTTTTATAGAACCTACTTAAAGGAAGCCTCTAACCAAACCAAGGCATCACTTGTGTGCTATTTCCCCAACAAGTGCCTAAAATGGTACTTTTCTGTGTTCCAAATGCTGTGTGTTTTAATCCTAAAGGAACTAAAAATTAGAGTCTTTATTTTGTCAGCCACTTAGCATAACCCCCAGTAAAACACAGGCAATGCTAGAACAATTGTTTGGGTTACAATATCTGAATATTTGTGATTCACTATAATTTCCTACCTTTTGTATCTGATTATTAAATCTTCTTTTTCAGTGCAGATGGGGAAAAAAAACATAGATTATTAATCTTGTGACTACATAAAGGGTTCTCTTCAAAGCCTGTTTTTTATTTTTATTATTCTCATCCCTTTGTGGCATTTCCAACTAATCCACTGAGGTGTATGCTTTAAGGACATTAAAGCATTTTTAGCAACACAGTGAAAGTGACATTTCATTGGCATCTGTTCATCTTTTCTCATGTTTTGTTCTGAGGCATGCCTGTTTTTAAATCACTTGTAATTCTTGGAGTCACGGACAGATTGTGTTTGTGTTGGGAGTTGCAATTCTCTACCTTTCCTTACCCATTAGCCCACTGTGTTATGGTTCATGGGTGAAGGCTCAAATGATATTTCTGGGTGGACAGTTTGCTCTTGATCCCTGGGAACACAGCTTGGTGATTGAGGAGGAAATCAAGACATCATGGACTTTCTGCTTCTAAAACCTCAGTGAAAGTCCAGCAGCCAGCCTCCTACAACTTGTCTTCAGCTCTTTGGGCACCTGAACTGCAAGTAGAAGCCAAGGAAGGGCTCCTTCCCACTCTCTTTCTCAAGAAGAAAAAATAGTCCCCACTAATGTGTATTTATTGCTTGCTACAGGTTAGGCCTCATGCTAAGCTCTTAAAATAGGTTATTCCATTTATTCTTAAAAATAACCCTATGAGGCGCCTGGGTGGCGCAGTCGGTTAAGCGTCCGACTTCAGCCAGGTCACGATCTCGCAGTCCGTGAGTTCGAGCCCCGCGTCAGGCTCTGGGCTGATGGCTCAGAGCCTGGAGCCTGTTTCTGATTCTGTGTCTCCCTCTCTCTCTGCCCCTCCCCCGTTCATGCTCTGTCTCTCTCTGTCCCCAAAATAAATAAACGTTGAAAAAAAAAATTAAAAAAAAAATAACCCTATGAGGTACGTTCTGATTGCTATCCTCCTGTTATTATTTAAAATAATTTAAAATTTGATTTTTCTAAGGTATTTATTGAAAAGTTTTTTCCTGCCTTCTCCCCATCCTCCTCACTTAGCTAACCACCACTTCTAGGCTTTTGTGCATCTTTCTAGAATTTCTTTGCACAAGTACAGCAAACCATATACATATACATATACATATACATATACATATACATATAGATACTTTTTTTTTCTTTTACCACCTTTCTTCCACCCCAGAGGGAGAATCCCATACACTCTGTCCTGCACTATCCTTTATTCACTTATTGATGTGTCTTGGAGATCTTTCTATGCCAGTACATAGGCAGCTTCTCCATTCCTTGTTACAAACACATAGTAGCACACTGCAAATTGTGCCATAATTTTATCATCCCAATTTTAAAGATGAAACCGGGGTACAGAGATTAAATAGCTTTCTTAAAGTCAAGAGAAGGACCTCCAGCCTCTGACCCCAGTGGGCACAGAAATCTAAAGATAACTGACAAATAAATAAAGGCCATAGTGCCCCTTCCTTCTTCAGCAGCCCCATGTGCTGCCTTCTGCCATACTTTCTCCCTAAGGCTATATGCTCTGAGTCCTAGTGGGCACTTCCTGGAGTGGAGCAGCTTGGTGTGCTTTGTTTTCTTCACTCTATCAATTTGACATACTTAGGGTCCTATCTCTCTGTTCATGTCTGCCTTTATTTTGACCCTTTAAATGTTTATTTATTTTTGAGAGAGAAAGAGAGAGAGAGAGGGAAAGTGGTAGAGGGCAGAGAGAGAAGAAAGCAGAGGATCTGAAGCAGGCTCTGCACTGACAACAGCGAGCCTGATACAGGGCTCAAACTCATGAACCATGAAATCATGCATGACGTGAGCCGAAGTCAGATACTCAACCGACTGAGTCACCCAGGTGCTCCTTGTGACCTTTTAGATGTTTGCTCTAGACATCTTTGAAGTAGTTATTTGTGATAAGCCTTGGAGGTTGAGGTTTGACTGCAGGTCCCAAAGTTTCTGATGTTTATGTATATTCACAAAGCTTTCCTTTCCCTGCTAGACCTCTATCTGCAGCCTGCTGTCCACCTGTCAAAGACCTGACTGTCTCGAAAGCAGCAAGAGTTTTTTGATATTTTTGGTCATCATTTAGCAGCCCTCTGCTATCAACTCAATTGATCCCAACTGTCTGGTTCTGAGCTCTTGGCTACAGACCCTGCCTTTACAACCACACTTCTAGAAGGCAACGTAGCATGTAGTGAGGGTGAGATAATTTAGTAAAGGCTGGTAGAACTTGGAACAAAGAAAAAACTCAGTAAAAGTGATGATGATGATCATCATCATCCCTATTTTATAGATAATAGATTATCCCTATTTTATAGATGTGGAAACTGAGGCTCAGAAAGGTTTTTGTTTTGCCAGAGCTCACATTGCCATTAAGTGACTGAGGTGAGATTCAAACCAAGGTCCTTCCCGGGTACAGTTCTCTGTATTATATCATTAAATAGAATTCAGAAGAGACTCATATTACGAAATGGAACATTAAAGCACGTAATTAATAAGATACTCTCCAGGTTCACTCACAAAATAATCTTACTATGAGAAAGGGTTTGTGATTGGCACAAGACTGCTGTGGTTTTCAGCACATTACAATTATATTACAATGGAACACCCACTCCCATTTCTGCAAATCCATCATCCATATATTTATTTCTGTCTCAGAAGTATTTGAAACAAGGTTTTTTAGCCAGTTGTGGAAAGAAAAATTCCCTTTCAGCAATCCTAATTATAATACTAAGTTACCAGACCTGTTATGTGCCAGGCACTATACCAAGCTGTTTACATCTATTATCTCATGTACTCTCCCTGTAACAACCCTATGAGATAGGCATTACTGTTTTCATTTACAGATGGGGATTGAGGCTTAAGTGCAGTTAAGCACCTTGTCCAGGATCCTAACAGTTCAGTAAGTGGCAGAGGCCAGATGTCAGACCCTGTGACCAAAAGCCAGCTTATGACCAAAGTCCCTGTATGAGACAGCTGTTTTACCAGAGCTTCTTCTCCCCAATGGTAGGCAATATGGTGGCCACCTCACATCTGTAACAGGGTACAGAGTCCATGAGCCAGGCCTATTGCCAAGTCCGTTAGAATCATTTCTTACTGGTTAAAGATTCTAAATTACATGTCAGAATTCTTACCAGCTGGATCACAATGCTCTGGGCTTCTCTGTTGAGGAAAAAAAATGTCACAATGTGATGCATGTTTGTTTGTTTTTAATTTCACTAGCACTGTTAGCCCCTTTAATTTTTGTCAAAGGTTAATTACGCATGTGATCTCATTTGTCAAGTCAACACCCTTTCTCAGTAGGCTACTAGTGGAATTCTCCTTCCATACCCCTAACACACTCCATTTTATGTCTAAGCAAGACCATTCCCAAGTATGGTCTTTCCAGACTATACATTTAGAAACCACTTGTTTTATTTAAGGGGTTGGAAGCTATTTCTCTTAATGAATGCTTCCAAAACTGAACTCACCCTGGCTTAAAGAACCAAGTGTGGTCAATCAAAGCCTCTTAAAGCAAATTAGATGCCATCTGCTTCTCAAGACTTTGGGAATGTAGACCTGCTGCTTAGAAACCGTATTTGAATTAATATTACAACAAGCCAGTTGCCTGTTGTTTGATTAATTACTCATGACTTCTTACGTAAAAGTGATTTTTCCTGAGTGAATTCTTTGGATAATTAAATGTCAGGTATGTGTTATTATTTTAGAGTCAACTTCATTTTCTTTCTTTAACAAATAGTATCTGTAGTAACAAATTTGAAAGTGTTCACCTCATTTGAACTTTATTGAGCACCTATTATATGCTAGGTGCTGTTGAAGGTACTTTGGACTATTTGGTAGAAAGAGTAGAACTTTTTCTTATTTCTCCTCCCACAATACAAAATGTTATGCACACTGACCTGTGATTTCTTTGAGGGCAAAGAGCATGCCTTATTCTTATATGGAACACCTGATAATAGGACCTCACCATAGAAAGGTCTTTGTTTTAAGTAAAAGTAAATGACTCCTTGCTTCATCTGCTTTCGTGAAGGGAACTGTTAGCAGTCTTAGATCACAGAAAAGAGCATTCATGCTCCTGTTTGCCGTGACAAAGATCAAAGATGGACATTTGGTAAGATTCTCTATCTCTGGCTCTCACAGTGCTTTGCAGCTCTCTAAAAGCAGTATTACTTCATCTATTGGTGACTGTGCACTCCTTCATGGCAGGGACTTATTCCTCTTGTATTCCTCTTTTTCCTTACTGTGGAAGATGCAATACTCAGCACATAGACACTCAGTCAGTGTTTGTTAAAATGAATTAATCACAGACTGCTTCATTCCCTCTAATTGAGCAGAGACCACACCTTGGCCATTTCTGTTTCCATCTTACCTGTATCGACAGTGTGGTACATATTTTGCACCTAAAGGATGATCAGCAAATGCTGTGGACTTCAAGTTGCATCTTTCTTTTGAGTTCTTCGTAGTACCATGTTGCTTTTTTAGAGCAAGACTCCCAAAAGTATGCATAAAGGAATGAGTGCCTTCCCTGACCAATTAATTAACTTACCCAATGAATGAATAATAATGACCAAATACATGAATAACATGCCTTCTCATATACAACCATAACATGTCTCCCTCTGACCTGACAAATTGGGAAACAGGGGCCAAAAAAGGGAAGGACTCATGTAGGGTTACGTGGAGAGATTATACCGAAGCTGGAACTAGAACCCAGATTTCATTATCTCCAGCCCAAATTTCTGCCTTCTTAGCATCTGCCCTCTTTCTCTTTGTTTACATCCCCACTGCGGCTGCCCGAGATCAGGCCCCATCCTTCCCTCCTGGGACTGTTGCACTCGCCTTCTGACTGTTCCCTGCTGCCAGCCTCAACACCTCCAGCCCAGCCTCCACATGGTTGCCACGGTGATCTTCTAAAGTACAAATCAGATCTTGTTTACTCTGTTGTTTAAAGTCCTTTAGATGTTCCCACAACATTTAGGATAGAGACCACACTCTTTCACATGACCCACAGGGCAGTGAAGGATCATCTCCTGGCCCCCAGGCCTGCCTCTTGTTTCTTTCCCCAGGACCTTATTTCCCAGCTGCGTTCAAGTGTTTACAGGGACACTGTGCATGGCCACCCCCATTCTTCCTGCTTTCTCTGCCCAGACCATCATCTCAACCTGTCTTCTTGGTAGACGTCAGCTTCTAGTATCTTCTACGCAGAGACAGAGGGCTCCTTTGCTGAACTGCCATCCCTGTCCTCTGCCCCTCCCCCACACATACTCCCTCACTCCTCAGAGCTGATCACTAAACAACTCTTCTACCCTAATGGCTATAACACTTCTTTCACTTAGTTTTTGAATACATCTCTCTCTCAGGAGGCCATGAACTCCTTAAGGACAGGGGCTGAGTCTTATTCATATTTGTGTTCCCAGAACCTGGCAGTAGGTCAGGCATATAATAGACACCCCATTACACAGCTGCTGACTCTCTGGAATAAATATAACTTCCATAACCCTTCACAGTGAATTAACTCAACTTATGGTTTTCTTTAAATTAAGCCTCACATGGGATGATAGTTGAATTATGTAAGACTGAAAGGAAGGAGAATATATTTAAAGAAAAGCAGCACTTGAAAATGTCTTGCCTTTATAGGTGGTGAACAAATATTTCATAGCAACCATGGGATAATGTATCAGCCTACTGGTAATACAGAGTGGCCAGAGTGCCACCAAATATCTCTGTGGAGCTGTTCATAACTGCCTCCCTACTGCTTCTCTTTTCAGTCCCTGGTTTGCTGAAAGAAGTCAGTGTGGTTGCCTGTTAGGTGAAGAGAACCTGGGTCACATTCAGATCTTTCATCAGGGAATAGATTTTCAGCTACTTTTCCAGCTCAGTTGTTAAACTCATTCTGCCTGATTTACCAATTGCTGAATTGTTCATTTGTTTATTTATTTGTGATGCAAGTCCCCTGGGCTTCGGGACTAGTTTCAAAATGCTACTGCTCCATCTGGTTTAAACAGAGCATACTAAGAAGAAATAAGAGAAACAATGGGACTGTGAGTTTGAGGGAAAAAAGAAACTTTCAGGCAAGAAGGAAGCAGGGAGAAATTCAGATTCTTTCTTCTTTATGATTCTGTGCTGGAGAAGGGAAGCTGTTTTCAGCAAGAAAGGATGCTTTCTCTCTAGAAGTTCACGTCAGATTCAATGATCTGATATTCAAAATCTATGAGGTCTGAGTCCGTGAATGACTTTATGAATTGTGTTTAGGCAGCCTAGTCTCTGGAGCCCAAGACAGTAGTCTTTGTTCTTCCCTTTTTCCTATCTGTTTCATTATTTTCTCAGGCCCTTCATATGCCTGAGTACAAGCCACCTTGTAGGACACTGCCTGTGGAATGAGCCAAGCGTAGGCATCTTGGCTTTGGGCATTCTGGATTCTCCAGCAGAAGTGCCATTCACTGTGATGAGTGCATTTCATTGGCACAGAGTCGGGAAGGCTATGGTGGTTAGAGACGTGAGCTTTTGGCGACTCTCAGGTCTCAGAGTCCCAGCTCTGCTCCTTGCCACCTAGATGATCATGGAGATGCTGCTTTATTTAACGTCTTTGAGCCTCAGTTTCCTTATCTCATAAGAGGGGCTAGTTTTTAATAACACTAATGTAATAAGCTTGTTCAGAAGATTAAACAAGCAATATGTAAGAACCTCACTGGAAATACTCAGGAATCATTAACTATTTTTATCATATCTGAATGTACTTTCACTTTACACTGGTAAAGTCTTCACAGTGTCCTCCTGAGAGAAAGGGTAGGAAGGCATTGTTGGCCCCATTTGACAGAGGGAAGGGGCTCATAAACCTGAGATCCCCTCTCTCCACAGTAGTTGTTCCCTCTCCACTCTGCCACCTTTTGGTGGTGGTTGCATATCCTCTGTTCACCTTTTCTACAGCATGACTCAGACCTTTTCCTTCTGACAACCAATCTTCTGAATGAGAGACAATAACAATCAAATAATTTGGTGTTATTCGCCAGGAGAGCTAATAGCTCTCTTTGCTTTCTACATTAACAAAATGAAGTCTGCTGTTTTAGAAAGCACTGAGCAAGGGTGGTACATAATCTGATTGAGTCACAATATTTGATTTGTACTGTTTTCCCTTTTTATCAAATAAGAGAATAGGGTACATTGTCCTCCATGAAGGAGAGCAGGACAGAAGTGCAGAGCAACAGTCACAGGGCTGACTGAGTTTTCTCCACACCCTACCAGTGCTCATGGTCTGATTGCATGTTGCCTGCTGTTAATTTGGCCCTTCCTGAGAGGACTGGAGGGGAGAACAAGGATTCAGATCCTGATCCCCTGTTGTGAAAGCTATTTAGAAGTTGCATATGCTCCTCAGACTGTCCAATGACTTTTTGACAGTATTGAAGGAATGGCTGGACCTTTCCTGACCCAGCATAGTCAGCCAATCCATAGTCAATTTATTTTAGTCAATTTGGAAGAGTTAAAACTATAACTATAATATATTAGTTATAATACTAGTTCTTGTAACAATAAAATCTCAAGATGAATAATGGTTTAAACACAACAGAAGTTTGTTTTCTTTTTCATCAAGTCCAAAACTTGTTTTAACTTTTCTCAGGGCAATGATTCAGATACTTTTTTTATGCTGTATGTGGCTCCTCCATCTTCAAATGTGACTTCCAAGTTCAAGGATTAATTTGCATCGAGCTGGTAAGAGAGAGAGAGAACATGAAGTCTTTCAAGGGGAATTGGACCAGGCCCATTCCATGTCATTGGTCAGAACTCACATTCCCTTGGCCAGAACTCAGACACTAGGGCACACCTAACTTCTAGGTGGGGTCTCATTTTGTGCTCCAAGGGAAGAGGAAATGATTTTGGTGAACCAGCCAGTCTCTGCCTCCAAGCAATAATGACAAAAACTAGTATTTATAAAACATTTGCTCTGTGCCAGACATTGTGTTAGCACCTTATCTACATAGTTTTTAAATTCATATACCATATTATTTGCCTATTTAAAGTATAGAATTCATTGGGTTTTATTTATTTATTTATTTTTGGTATATTCACAGAGTTGTGCAACCATCACCATAATCAACTTTCAATCATGTTCAACACCCCAGAAAGAAACCCATATCCATTAGCAGTCAGTCCCCATTTCCTCCCAATCCCTTCCCCAACCTGAGGCAACTACCAATTTACTTCCTGTCTGGATAGACTTGCCTGTATTCTAAACATTTCATATAAGCAGAATACTTATATTCTTTATATAATCCTCACAGCAACCCAACAAGAGGCACATTGTTATTCCCATTTTACAGATTAACAGGGGATCAGGTTGCTAATAAGTTTAAACTCTGTGCCTCACTGAAAGCCATAATACTGAGCTGTATCCCAAGTATAAATCATGCCACGATTTGGAGGGGAAGAGTGGAGGGGGTGTTTGTTTGCTTGCTTTTAGTGACCATCATGGCAAAACTCTGACTTCTTCATGGATGGCCCCTTTACTGAAGTGACAGGCATTTAGGAGCCAGAGAGCTCGAGACTGAAGCCCAGACCTACCATGTTACCAGTGTATACAAAAATCTATGCTCCTTAATTCCTCTCGGATCCTAGTGATATTATCTCTAAAATGGGAATAATATATCTCTGTTTGCTGGGAGGACTCAGTGAGATTAACCCATGTGAAAGCTGTTCCCACAACTTTACACAGTTGATGCCTTGCCAGTGTTAGTAGTTCCTGCTCAGAAGTGAGATTCTGGCTATAATTGGGCAGCCAAAGAAATTATGTTAATGTATCTGGGCCTCCAGAATACTGTCCAGGAAGAAGTTATTGTGCCTTGTATTTTATAGTATCCAGATTACAACCCAGGAGTGGCTGGGACCCTAGGAGGATCTGGCACAATGAGGGGTAGGAAAATGGGACATATTCTCCAGGACAGAAAAACAATGTGCAGAGTCTCATCTGTCAACTTCTGATCTCAGCTGGGCAGAGCCGCTTGTTCTAGGCACCTGGAAAGAACCAGCTGAGCCAGTGCAAGTTTGAAGTTCCTTGGGAAAGAAGATAAGCTGGCTGAGTTTCTGTAGGCAAAGAGCCAGTAATGAGGTTTCCAGCTTTCCATCACATGCCCTTTTCATCACTTTCAGCTCAGCCAGAGACGGCAAAGCCTCATACTCAGGGACCAAGTGTGTATGTGAAAGGCTCAAGGAGATAGTTAGAAAAGAGTGAATTATGCTTTTGTTCCATTGACCCCTTCCCCACCCTATCCTGTCCTTAGCCACCGTAATATTAAAATCTAGGCATGAGAGCACAGAGAAGACAGTGGGGAAGTTGTATTGGTGGTAACTGGCTCGGTCATATCGTCAGAAGAGATCATGAGAGAGAAAAGGCCTGAACTCTCTGCAGGAATACGGACATATTTCAGCCATTAAAATATGCCGTAGAAGCCTCTGGTCCTGCCATTTCCTCACAGAATGGACAAATGACTTATTCTCTCTGAGCCTCCATTTCCATATAGGATTATTACCTGGACAACCATGCAAGCTGCAACCTGCGTAATTCAGGTACCTCCATTCACATGAACTAGGGGTCAGCATATTGTAAACATGTAAAGGGCCAGATCCTAAATATTTTAGGTTTCATGGGCCATATGGTCTCTATTGCAACTGGTCAACTCTGCTATTGTCATGTAAAAGCAGCCGTAGATAGTACATAAACGAATGGGTATGGCTGTATTCCAATAAAACCTTATTTATGGGTACTGAAATCTGAATACTGTATAATTTTCATGTGACTCAAAGCCATATTCTTCCCTTGATTTTTTTTTTCAGCCAATTAAAATGTGAAAACCATTCTTGGCTTACACAGTATACAAAACCAGACAGTGGGCCAGATTTGGTCTGCAGGCCATGGTTTGCAAACTCCCAACATACCCTAAAATATGTTTATTACCCTCTAGAGAGATGCAGTGTGGTGTTCCAATTATTATAAGGATGAAATAAGAAAATATACCTAAAGTGATTAGCATAGTATCTGCTCCTTATAAGTGTTCAGCAAAGAGTTAGTATTACTATTACCCTGTTAAGAAATCTGTCTACTCTCTACTTGCCATGGACATTTGGAAAAGGAGGCGGTCACATTTGGTTGTTTATACACATTTCTACTATATTAAACTGTTATTCTTATTAAAGTGTATATTAAAATTAAAAAATATAAAAACTGGGTTGGACAAGTAATGGCATTAGTCAGCCACACAGTTTTTGGGTTTTGTTTTTTGCTTTTTTCTATTCTTCCTAATGCCCCAATGTTGGCTCTTCAGTTTCTAGATGTGTCTTTAGAACTTGGTCTGTGCTGCTAGGTGCTCCATGAAAAATGAGTTTGGATCTTTCTTTCTAGTATTTTCTTAGTATTCTTCAAAATGAGTATATACATCCCAAGAGTATGCAAGATGATAGCCCTTCTCTCTATATTAATTTTTCATCTCAGCCCTTAAATTTTTGTTCCCATGTAGGTTTTATAATGTACACACTGTGCCATAGCACTATAGCTGTACGTCCGACAATTTGTATAAATATTTATATCATGAGGGTATGTCCTCAAAAAATTTAAAATGATTTCAGCAATCAAATGTTTAAGACATCTGGTCTAGGAGGAAATCACAAGTATTCAATGGGAAACAAGAATTGGTATGAGTGACACAAGTGTTTTTAAGATACGAATTAAGGTTCACTCTGGTGTCCATTTTGTGGCAGGTAGCAAGATAGTTTACATCTTTAATTTCTTTTTTTAATGTTTATTTATTTTTGAGAGAGAGAGAGAGAGAGACAGACAGACAGAATGCAAGCAGGGGAGGGGCAGAGAGAGAGGGAGACACAGAACCTGAAACAGGCTCCAGGCTCCGAGCTGTCAGCATGTATCCCGACGTGAGGCTTGAACTCAGAAACTATGAGATCATGACCTGAGCTGAAGTCTCATGCTTAACCAACTGAGCCACCCAGACACCCCTACATTTTTAATTTCAAAATAACACAACATCTATATTAAATAGGTCCTACCGTCCCCATTTTATAGAAAATGAACAAAGAATCAATTTGGAAAAGTTAAGCAACTTGCAAAGGTCAGGTTGAATGAATCAGGTCTGTTTAACTATAAAGCATGACATTTTCCATTTTAGCCTTCATTGCATTGAAGAAGTTCATGAAAAAAGAATGATCGTTCTTTGGTATTCCTAAACTCTAAAGCTAGTTTTTTCCCCATTACACATTCTTAGGTTATGGAGTGGTAAGTGGATAAAACTCCACTCCCATAGAGATCCATGATCAACTTCTTGTCCCCACCCCCACCACAGCCCTTTGTGTTACCACGCGCTTCTCACTCTGATTGAATATCTCCTTCGTAATTGGACATCTCCTAGTCATCCATCAAGATTCAGCTTAGGGGCACCTGAGTGGCTCAGTCAGTTAAGCATCTGACTCTTGATTTTGGTTCAGGTCATGATCTCACAGTTCATAAGATTGAGCCCCACGTTGGGGTTCTGTGCTGACAACACAGAACGTGCTTGGGATTCTCTTTCTGTCCCTCCCCTGCCTCTCTCTCTCTCTCTCTCTCTCTCTCTCTCTCTCTCTCTCTCAAAATAAATAAACTTTAAAAAAAATCAGCCTAGACATTACCTCTTCCAGGAAGCCTTCTTGACTTTATCCCAAAAGTAAGTCTGATACCTTTCCTGTACACACCTATAGCACTTTAATGAAAGACCTTATTAAATAATCTATGCATTGTGTAGTTAACCATTATCTGCTCATTAATCCCTAGAATGAGAGTCTAGGGAACAGAAAATTTGACCTTGAATATATTGTTCTTCTGGAATCCAGACCTGCAACATACTAGGCCCTCCATAAATACTCATGAAATGAAGGAATTCCTTCTTCATTGATTTGAAGTCTGACATAACTTTGCAAAGAGATGGGTTGAAATTTTGTCTTTACTGAAGTTCCCCAAGACAGGACAAATTAGTGGATATTAATGAGATTATAGGGAACCATATAATGGTAAAATGAAGAAAGCAATCCTTCGTATGTATGTATGAAGGCTTTTTCCTTCTGTATTTCTTAGAAACTAAAGAGGATATACAGACTTAAGTCAATCATTTATATTAAAATCATTTATATTAAAATATATTAAAATTTTAATATTAAAATATTAAAATTTATATTAAAATATATATACACACACACGTATATATATGTTCACAGGTGCGCACCTATATAAATCCACACATATTCATGAGCATGAATTAATAAAAATAGACTACCATAATTTTTATAAACTGTCTATTGGATCACTGCATGCTCAACAAAAGGATAAAGTTCATTAACACTCTTCAGGTTGGCTGATCCTGCAGAGTCATCCAGTTGCTTTAAATCTCCTTCAGTCATAAAGCTACTTCCCTCGTGGACACATAAAGCTTTACCTCTTTCTTTAAAGGGACGTAGCATTTACTGAGAGCTTTGGCAATGTTATAGATACTCAACAGAGGTGATCTCATTTAATCCTCAGATGTTTTCACAGACCCATAAGTCCTGAACGCAAAGAAAATGGATCAAATCAAAATTGTACTCAAATAGAAAATACTCACTAACAAAGCAGGAAGAAGGGAGAGAAGACTAAGAAAAAGTCTGAATGACATTAAATTCAGTTACAAATGAATATTGTTAAATTCAGTTATATAACTTTGTTGCATGGGATTATACAAAATTAATTTATTGGTATTAAAATGAGAGAGTGTGACCATTAGCACAGATTTTTTTATCAGAGCAGGGAGGGGCCCTTTCAGCTGATTGAAAGAAAAGCTTTCTACCCACCACCAAATGTTGCTACATGTGAAGGGCTTTCTTACTTGTTATAAGGGGACAGCATTGGAACAGCTGTTCCTCAACTTTTATAATTCATAGACCAGAAACATTTCAGAACAAACTTTTATAGGCCAACAGAATTACCAGCTTTTTATCTTGCCAATAAAATGAAAAACACAGAAAAAAAAAAAAAGACCAAAAAAACTAAGATCTATTCTCACTGTCATTTCAGAAATAAAAAGACAATTTAATAGCAAAAATAATAGGAAGAAAACAAACAGTAGGAAAGACATAATCTTATCATAAAGGAAGGTCATACACCCTACTGACTCTGCTCACCCTGCTCTGGAGGGGAGGGTAAGGGACAGCCTCTAGGGACCTTTGCCTCTGCTCTGCATAGGTTTGAAGTCACACAGATCCGGTTTAAGTTCAGGCCCTACAAATTCCTAGCTGTGATACCTGGAGCAGCTTTCTCAACTTTACTAAGCTGCATTTCCTCACATGTCAGATGAGGATATCTGACTGACTGTATTAATTTCTTGGGGCTACTAGCCACAATCTGGGTGGTTTACGCAAATGTATCATCTCACTGTTCTGGATCCCAGAAATCTGAAATCAGGTATCAACGTGGCCATCCTCCCACTGAAGGTGCTAGACAACGATCTGTTTCAGGCTTTTCTTCTAGCTTCTGGGAATCCCTTGGCTTTTAGCAGCATGACTCCAATCTTCACGTAGTGTTCTTCCTATGCACACACCTGTGTCCAAATTTCCCCCTATTATAAGGATACTTGCCTTATTGAATTAGAGACCCACTCTATCCCAGTAGGACGACTTCTTAACTGATTACAACTGAGACAATCCTTCTTCCAAATAACCTCACACTCTGAGGTATCAGGGGGTTAGAACTCCAACATATGAGTTTTGGGGGAATACAAGTGAACTCATAGCACTGATCAATCTCATGGAATTGTATCAAAGTCAGTCACAGGACAGGTTGAATACTTTATAAATTACCAGAACAATGTAAGGGTGTTGTTGTTGTTGTTAAGAAAGTTTATAATTGAGGACTTTATGATTTAGGGACAGTAAGAAATTTATGCAAGGATATATAACTAAGAAGCAGTAAAGATAGGACTTTGAACACATCCTTTAATACATATATTAAATACCTATTATGTGGCAAGCCCTGTGCTAGTGCTAGATTCAGCCTTAGACAAAATAGACAAGGCCCTTGACCTCATGGAGCTTATACTCTAGTGGGAGGAAGGAAACGTTAATGAAATAAGCAAGTAAATATATAACACACATTGAAGTAGAGGTAAGTACTATAAATAAAAATAAAGTTCAACAAGTAAGTATAAAATAATAGGGGAAGGGAATAAGCCATACTATGCAGGATGTCAAAGAGTTCTATGAGGAGACATGTGAGCAGAATCCTTCCTGACTACAGAACAGGACTAAATCCTAAGTGAAAGGGGAACCACTCAAGGGAGGTGATTTTTGCTAGTGTCTGATTTTTGTTTTAAAAGAATCACTCCAGTTGCTGTGTGGACAGTAATTTGTAGCAAGGCAAGAGTCGAAATAAAACAGGAGGCGATTATAGAGACGCATGTGAGAGATGATGGTGGTATAGACTGGGGATGGGGAGGAGATGGAGGAAAGATTTGGAATATATTTGGAAGACAGAATTAGCAGCATTTGCTGATGAGTAAGACGTGGGATATAAGATAAAAAGAAGAGTCAAGAATGACTCCCAGCTTTTTGGCCAGAGCAATGGGGTGAATGATTATGTCATTTCTTGAAACATATTGGGAGTACAACAGATTTGGGAGAAGAAAACACAGTCTGGTTTGCAACATTTTAAATATGAAAAGCCTATCAGACAGTCAAGTGGAGATTCCTAGATGTGGTATGCAACTGGGTGTAAAAGTCTGGAGTGCAGGGCACAGGTTGGGACTAGTGTAGGTAGTCTTTAAACTATAGGTGGCATCTAAGCCTTGACTGGATGCTATGGCCTAGCAAGTGAGTGCAAATAGAGAGGTCGAATGATGAGCCCTGGGGAACTATAAATTTGAAATATCTGGAAATGGAGAAGGACCAGCAGGAAAGACTTAGAAGGATAGGTTGGTGAGGTAAAAGGGAAACCAAGGGGGTCTCAGGAACCAAGTAAGGAAGGAGGTTGATTCAGGGAAGTTGTAACTAATTCTGCCAAAGGGCTGGGAAGAAATGGAGTACATGGGATTGTACACTGGCGATTGGTCTTATTAGTGAGCCTGTCATTACTTACTTAATAAAAGCACTTCTGGTGGGATTTTGAAGGTAAATTAAATCAGTTAAGGAGAGAATAGGATATGAGGAAGCAAAAACAGTGAGAATAGGCACTTATATATTATGTTACCTGCTACCTCAGCTTTTTAGACACAGTGGATGTAATAGTTAAGAGAGTAGGTTCTGCAGTCTTAGACTTTGGTCATTATTCTGACTGTGCCTTTTATTAAGTCACCTAACCTCTCCAGTCACAGAGTCTTCATCTACAAAGCAGAGATTATAGTATAACCCATTTGAAAATGCTGTGAGGGTTAAATGTCAATTGCAAGTAAAGTTTAACACATTTCCAGCCCATACTAAGTGCTCAGTAAATGTTACAACTTCCACTAATATCAGCAAAGTACTGATATAGCTTCAAGGCTCCACGCAGTTTGTTGTGTCTGGGAGCAATTGGTAGCATGAGGGGATAATTATGACAGAATACATGTTATGATTATCCTTGACATGGAAACAGAGCAGTGTGTTATAATATAAAAACTATAAACACTTGTCTATATAAATTTTTCATGTGCTGTGTCATGGTGGAATAGTCAGGCAATGTGGGGAAATGGACAGGGAGGACATGGCTCTGGAGGGAATTTTGGGGGGTCATCGTAGATCAGGGAGCTGATTCCATGATTTCCATGGAAAGACTTAGAATAGACCAAGCCTTGTCAGGCCATGTGGTAAATAACCCACACATCAATATATAGGAAGTAAACATTTATCTTGTAAGCATAGTTATCACTTATTTACTCTTTGCTACACATGGTGTTTACACCTGGCCTTTCAAACCATTTAGAAACTCAAGTACCTCTCCCCTACCACTCCCCCCCCCCCATTATGTTGCATACTCCCATTCCTACAGTGCCTAGTATTAAGTACGGTCATGAAAGAGGGGGTGCCTCATCCATGCATATCCCAGACCCCCTTGTAAGATGCATAGAGGGAAAAACAAACAAGCAGGGGATAGTTAATATGTGAACAAATTAACTTGGCCACTGAGCCATTCTCTAGAAACACATAGCTAAGAAAATCCCTCATGTTTAAACCTGCATAGCCTGGAACATTATAGCAGCACCTTGTCCCATAGAAGGCTACCACTGATGTCTCTCAAGGAATATTGATTGCACACATCAAAGATAGCAGTTTCTTATATGGATGGCCAAATGCTAGAGTAAACTGACTTAGGACAAGAGTTTGCAGTGGGACCTTCGAGAAAGAGATACCTGTTTCCTTGCTTGGGACACTTTGACTTAATGGCAGTAGATGTGTAACTATGTGCAAAAACTCATTGTCATTATGAATTTTGTGATGGGTGCTTGTTTGTAACAGGTGAAGTAAGCCTAAGTTGGTCTCACTGTGAACAGCTAACTGCTATAAATATGCTTCCCTGAGCTGGTGACTTCAGTTGACTAACAGTGGAAGTGAAGTGGGAAGGAGCTACGGAGCTGAACAGGCAACCCAGAGCAGAGCCCCAGGCCTGCCATTCTCTGGCAGAGAGTCCCTGTATCCCTGGTGACAGTCTGCAGTCTCTGGGGTTGTTACCCCTTCTTCACAGCAGGCAGATCGGAAGACTCCTTGGCCAGCACCAGCAGACATTTCAAAGACAATTTAAAGGGAAAAGGAGACAGAAATCCAGTTTCCAAAAAGAAGTAGGATAAAAAAAATAGTTAGCAGTTTAGGGGTATGCACTGTAAGTCAGGCACTGTATTTTCTTGATATAGTTTACTTAATCTCACAAGGTAAGAATTAGCAAACCCATTTTATAGATAAAGCAACCCATTTTACAGGAAGCAAGTGGCAAAAGCAGGGTTTAAGCACAAGTCTATTTGGTTCCAAATCCTATAATCTTTTTCTGATTTCTACTAAAGGCC
This sequence comes from Herpailurus yagouaroundi, assembly GCF_014898765.1. Lineage (NCBI taxonomy): Eukaryota > Metazoa > Chordata > Mammalia > Carnivora > Felidae > Herpailurus > Herpailurus yagouaroundi. The sequence goes on along the minus strand of NW_024412411.1, from coordinate 12,715,638 downwards.
ATAGTCAATAAATCTGCTCCCAGTGCTCATCTGTCACTGCTGGGAAAGGGAGATCTGTTCAAGAGTGTGGGCTCTGACACCAGGTTGACTGGAGCTGATTCCAGCCCTGCCACTTAGCAGCTGTGATCCTGCTTAGATTTGTTAACCTCTCTGAATCTCAGTTTTCTCATGTGCCATGTGTTGTTCATGATAATACCTACCTCATAGGGATGTTTTGAAAATTAAGTTAGGCTAAGCACCTAGAACACTGCCTGACATATTAGATGTGCTCAATAGTAGCTATTATTATTATCAATTTTTTCTAGCATTGATATTCAACGAATACAAAGACGTAATGCTGACCTTGTCAGAGAGGAAACGAACAGTTCAGGCACTGCTCTACTCCTCCATGTAGGCTGCCTGTTAATGATTTGGGGCCGATCAATGATACTGTTACTGATTTCTGCATGCCTTCTCATTTTTAGGGCTTCCATGCTGTAGAGGTAGCATAGTAGGATAGAACAACACTGTTCTTGACATCAGAAGACCTGGGTTTGGGTTCAGGCTCAAATCACACATGGAAACTGTGGGCTCTGGACAAGTCACTTTATCTCTCTTGCTATGGGCTCCTCATGTGCACAGCAAAAAGGTGTTCTCGCTAATTGCCAGGGTTCCTTGAACCCCTCAATTTTGGTGAGCAATTGAACAAAGTCACTTAACTTGCCTGAGCCCTGGCAGCTCCCTTATACTGTATACCTCTCCTGGTTGCTGAGAGGAGGCTCAGAGAGAGTGGAAGTGTCTGGTACACTGTGACATGCTATGCAAACATGAGGGCTGATCTTTACGGAACTATGATGAGAATTAACCCTGAATACTATGGCTCCCTATGCCTGTGTTTGAGATGCAGGGGCTTTTTGCATTTTGCCATCTTTGCCTACCCCCTACTGGGTTGGGTGGATCCACCTTAACAAGGTGTGGGGGAACACAAGTGGAGGATGGGGGTGCAATACTGATGGTGGGAAAGCATCTTATTGGTTAATGCTGGTACATCCCAAGCACCAATTACTGTCACTGCTCCCAAAGCTGATATATTTATCAGGATGAGTTACAAGGAAATATATGTACCCAGGGAACGAGGATGCTGCATGGTCACCCCCTGTGATGTAAAATATAAGAGTCTAGGAGGGGCTGTTTTATAATTCATCAGGTTTCGCTAGTGAGTTCTGTCGGAGTCTTAGTTATAAAGGCAAGTGTGAACCGGACGGCAGACAGGAGAACCTGGCACCAAGGAGACGGAGAAGCTGCCTGTGGTGCCTCCTGCCTCCTCCCTGCTTTGTTCCAATAATTTTGTGCTCGGTAAGTTCCCTGGCTTTGCAGCTAATCGTTGTTGTTGAATAAGCTTGGCAAATGAATCTGTAGTTTGGAATATGTATGCACTTGCTGTCATAAGTGTGTGTCAGTGTTTGGGCTTCTGACAAATTCCACAGTTCCTCTTTAATGAGCAAAATAGCTTAAAAGATGAAACAAAACCCGACAAATCAATTATTCACCTTGATCCTTGGAAGGCTGCTTTCTTTGGTTGCTAAAGTTTCTCAGGTTTCATTCTGTCAGTTTCATTTGTTGGAGGAGCTTTGAAAAGAACAAGTCTCTTTGTCATGAAATTGTTTTTCTTAGCTGCCAACAGGAGGTATGTACAGGGTGGTTTGTCCATCCCCACCCCCCAGCTTACTCTCCCCAGCAATCGGTAAATCTTAAAACAGACTGTTTGCCCGGTAACCAGCTCCAACAGAGCTGAACCTGTACAAGACAGGATTCAAATTGCAATCTTTTGTGCAAACAGACCTGAGGGGCTGTGAATAATTGTCATTGCGGAGATTATTGTGAAACTCCGTATGGTGGTAGTCCCTGCATTTTGCCGGGATGGGATCAGAATCCGAAGAGATTTGCATTTGGCATGCTTGTTGATGATGTGGAAAGGGAGTGAAAGAAAAGACCGGTTCGTATGGAAAGAGCTGTACATCGCACCCGTAGGACAAACAAATGCACACGGCATGACTGTTGAATTTGTGTAACTTGTAACTGTTGTCTCTAGTTTCCTATCCCCATTAAGAATACCTGAAGCTGCGTTCTGATCCTCATCTGGGTATGCTCCAGGTCCTCGTTCTGGGTCCTGGCAAGAGGCAGGGGTGAGCACTAACTCCTGGTCAGCTAGCCATAGGAAGTCATTTCCTCCTCTGAAGGAAAGAAACAGAAGCTGTACCTTCCCGGACTCCTTTCTGCTGCGTTCTTTTGCCTCTGTCCAAATTTCATGGAAACCAACAGCTTGACGTACTTTTTTTTTTTTTTTTTTTTTTTTTGGCAGTAGCAGATTTAACTGTGGTGTCATATGGCATATTATATATGGAGAGGAATAGCAAGACATTTTTCTGAATGTTTAAGTGTGTCTGGCTTGTTGACATTTGCTGTATCTCACCAGCAAGGAGCTACTGTCTTCTGAGCGCATAACTGTCTGTTCGAAGTGTTTACCTTATTATGCATAATTGCACTTTCTCTTTAGATGTAGAATCTGTAGATCTGACAAGAACATCTTTATCCTCAAGGAAGCAACTTGTTTTAGCATCTCTTTGAGAAGAATGGATGCATTTATTTTTTACCAGGGACTTAGCTTGCTCTTTGCTTCTTTCTGATAAAAATTTTGGTCATCAGTACCACTATGCTTCCAATAAAGTTACTTCTCCTTTCCTAGTATAGTTTCTGATTGCACCAAAACTTGGCAGATTAGGAATATGGAATATATCTTTTTCCAGGAACACATTTTTCAGGCATATTTCTTTTGTCCATAAATAGCTTTTCCATATTTTCCATTTCTCTGAAGAAGTTCTGTTTAAAAGAGCAGAGGAGTGATGTATTGTGGTTGGCACTTAGGGGTGTGTAACCTGAGACTTGGTTTCTAATCTACAAACGGCTGCCCCACACGGGGTCTGTAAAACGTCTTTTCGTCTTATGTTCAGCTCAAAGCCCTTTGGCTCCAGCAGTAATGATTAAGACAGCAAATTCAGCAAATCATTGCAGGTATAAACAAACATCTGCATCTTATGGTCCGACCAGCTCATGAGGCTCTGTAAAGCTTGGGACACACAGCTGAAGGTTCCTAAAAATGTTAATATATTTTAATGCCAAGAACAATATAGTTATAAAGTACTTTTGCAATGTATTGTACATTGGATTTTATTGTACCACATTTTTGTAAATCATATGCCAGGGCCCGTGGTTTATTTTGTGACAGTATTTGGGTTTTGATTTGGAATGGTTTTATCAAAAAATAAACCAATGTACTGATCTCAATAAACTGAGTTTCTTCTTATTTGGTGGTGGCTTTTTCATCTTCTCCACCCACCAAGAATATGATCTATTTATAGCAGCAAAAGAAAATTTAGCATGAGTTATTTTCAATTAAATTTGCAGGAAGACAAACATGAACTGTGACAAGAACCTTCTGAGAGAGCGCATACACACAAAAACATGTCTCTCAACAAAGGATTAAAAGCCAAAGAGGCATTAACATTTTGCTTACGTGACATATATCATTTTCTTTGAGAGAGGTTGGGAAGGGTGAAGGGGAAGAGGTTTAAAGGAGCTTTTCAGAGCCTGGTTCCAGCCTTGTGGGAGTGAAACGGGCAAGGGTTTGTGTGGCCATGGTGAGCATCTCACTCTCCTTATCTGTCAAATGGGGGAGGGGAAAGTTACCACGATTACACCAGAGAGATGTTGTTTGTAAAGCAAATGGTACGCTGTTTGGCACAAAGGGGACTCAATAAAAGGTAGTGATTATTGTTACAAGTTGAATTTTGTAAAAGAGGTTAACGAAGTCTGATGTTGGTTTTAAAAGAACTATGCACAGTAAATGGGAAGATTATAATTTTTTTCTTGTTAGTAAGATATAGTTCTTACAGCTAGATAATTTATTTCTGTTTTTATTTTGGAAACCTAGTGAAGATGGAGTTATTATTGCCTTTCAGTTTACTTTTAACTAATTCTTAGAATGACATCCAAAGTCCTTACCTTGTTCAAAGAACAAACGATTTCAAATGGGGAGCGTGGAAACAAACTGATGCCAAATAATATATGACAGCCTTCTAAGTTTTTTGCTAAACAAGGGTTAGGTCATAATTCCAGCCCTGACACTGCATTAAAGTACCTGATTATTATAGTAAATATTGTTTATTAAGTCCCATGCAGAGTACTGAATGTCTTACATTTACTTTGCAATTTAATCCTACCACAGCCCCACCAGGTAGGTTTTTGGCTTCCCATTGTCAAATGAGAAAATGAGATGAGTGAAAATCTCATTTAAATACTTCTAATTTAAATTGGCATATGGCAGAATTTGAACTCACACCTGTTTGACTCTAGAATCTAACCTGCGCCCACCATGGTGGAATTATCCGATAGGATTTTCCCCGCTCTACATGGTTCCACTTTGGAATCTTGGCCCTGGATCTGTTTTGATTCTTCTCCCCACATATTTAACCCCTATCAGTTTAAGGGGTTTAAAAAAAAATAATGTTGAAGATTTCCTTTTCCTTCGCTCTCGTTTTTGGTCTACGCCAATCAAGATCACATTTTCCTAAGCTCTCTTTATAATTCTTACCAAAATATAAAACTTAGTATAAAAAGATGTAAAAATTTAAAAGGTCATAAATCGACTAAATTCAAGGTAAGGTTTAAAAGTTACCCTGAATCACCATAGCCCTTTGACCTGGGCAACTTTCCTCTGTGCCTCTAGTTTTAGAGGAGTCTGTTTTGCCAAGAGGTGGGCCCATTTGGATCTTGCTCCCTAGATGACATTTGGAATAAATAGGGTCCCAGAATTTCCTCCCCAAACAATCCTGAGCCAACTTGCAGGAGTTGTACTGTGTGCCCACTCCTGGGTATGAAGAAAAACCAAGAGGCTACTGTTTGCCTGGGAGTGGGGGATGAGGCTGGGGCGATAATTTATCAGAGCTTGGACTCACGAGTTGGGATGGTCACACATCTACATGAAAGCCCTTTGGTGGTGCAGGAAGAAACAATGGCAAAGAAGAGGGGCTGGCCTAGGTCTGAGGGCCTCCACTTGTGTCCTTGTTCTGGGCCCCTAAACTGTTAGGGCAATCCTATCTGTGCTGAAGAATATTTATTTCTATTTCAGAATAGTGACGCTGAAATTCCAGTGGGTTGGTTTTCTGGGAATTTGGTTTGTTTTTGCTTTTGACCTTTTTTCCCATTAAGCCAAAAGAAGTCACTTGAGCAAGAAAGTGATCAAAGCTATGAAGATCTCAGACTAAAAGCTTTTTAAGTTCCATTTTGGAATTGACAGCAACATGATCCATCAAGGCTATGCCTCCAGTTCAGAGGCATAGACTGATTTAGGAAGATGACCTTTAGGGTCAGCTGGATTAAAACTCTCTATCATCTATCTTTTATGCCATTTGAAAGTATAGTTGCTCAGGGAGACTGTTGTTAATTTCAGGTATCCTTCTCTTAGCTCAGTTTTAAATTGTGGTTGTAACCCTTAGTGCTATGAACTAATGGAAGGCTGCCTAAGGGTTCCATGAGGAACCCTGCCTTACAGGCTGTTTCAAAAAGCAGCTAGGGCAACGAATGGCTTTGTGTGGCCTCCCATTATTATCACACCCCTTCTTCTATCCAGGCTTAATGCTCCCACTGGCTCCTTTTCATCTTCTGTTGTATCAGATACAAAGACCTACTTAAGAAGAGCTAACCACCACGAGTTCCAGGCAGCAAAATCTCTGTAATTATTAAGAATCTTGAGGATTTAATGTTTTTTAAAAATTATTTTTAATGCCATGAAAGCTCTGATGCAATTAACAGAGTGATTTTGGGTTTGTCTTCATTACTCTTCATGAAGTAGTTTTCTAGATGCAAAGGAAAAGTACATCTTGGGAAGTATTCCCTAGTGCTAAATCTTACCACCTTGCTTTCCTTAGCTATGAAGCAAGTATAGTCATTCCTGTGTCAAGGCTGTTGGGAGGATGTAAATGAGATAACTCATATCCCAGTAAATAGCTATTCCCTCATCCATGTGGAGGCATCTGGCACAGTAAACACTTAGCACATAGTGTGACTACACTAAATGTTCACTCGGTCTGAAAATATAGTAGTTAAACTGATGACTCTCTGATGACTAAGGTGTGTGCCACATTTATTTTTCTTAGCAGAGGTGGTACTGGGAATGGTCCAGGAGATAAAACATAAACAAAAACAGGACAAAACAGAATTATCATTTAACCTCCACATTGAAAACTCCTAGCAGTATATGCCGTGGGTGGCATAGACGCCATTGATTTTTACTTTCTTTTGTGTACTTTATGTATCTTTTGAAACTTTGTAATGAGCATACATTGTTTATACGATTAGGAAGAAAAAGGAGAAAAAAAAGTTTTAGGGAATTGAATTAAAGTAAGAAATGGTTATGGATAGATTGTGGAAGATATCTGACCATATGGGGAAGTCAAGTCAAATATTTAAAAATATTCAAAATACTTGGGAAAGAGATGTTTCCCAAATAATCCAGATTACCTTATTTTATTTACTTGTTTAGTTTTGGGTGTTTTTTTTTTTTTGTCTATTATTAATCATTTATTAAGCATAGACCAGTGCCAGATGTCCTGCTAGGTACTAAGATTACAAAAATGAAAAATAATCTTTGAACTCAAGGAGTTTATGATCCAAGAGAAATGAACACATGAGCCCACTGTTCTATCACAGTGTGATTCTCACTGTGCCATAACAGGAGCAGGTAAGGTTGCTTTATAGTACAAGTAACAGAAACCATGACTCAATCTGACTTGCTTCATAAAGGGAATGTATTGGTGATTATAACCTAAAAGTACAGCAGTAAAGCCAAACGCAAGAAGTCTGATCCTATGGCTCACCAGGTTGTCAAGAAGTCCATTTCCTTTGGTTTTATCCTGCTTCCTCTTTTGGTATTAGCTGCACCCTAAGACTAACTGCCCTCGTGGTCCCAGGACAGTTGTCAGTGGCTCCTGAGTGACTTGTTTTCTTAGTCATATACAGCCAGAAAGAGATCCTGAGAATCATCAGTATAATTCACTTTGAATGGACTGGCTTACCCATAAACATAAAACCAAATCACCAGCCCCATTCTAGAGCTTAAACAGGATAAAGACAGCCTCCCCATGACCTTATGAGTTCCTAAACAAACTCTAGCACCTGTCACTATTAGGAGGGGATGGTGGTGATGATGGACACTGGCCCAGCATCCAAAGCCATCTTCAACTTGTGATATGTACAATACATAATGTACAAATGTTCACTAGAATTAATGGAAAGAAGGCCAAGCAGATGATGGTGCATGTCCTTAAACTGACTTCCATGTTGAGTAGGGGTTTGCCAAGAGATAAGAAAGAGGGAAAGGCTTCAAGGTAGAGAATAAAAGCTCTCTACAGTAACAAAAACTAACCAGGTAATTGTTCAACACTCTGCTGATCTTTATATTGGCACTACTGCAGAAATTACCAGCCAGAAGCCATCTGTCCAGTGGTATAATTAACAGAAAACCTAACGTCTCAGTTTCACCAAAACCTGTTGTTGCTGATAGCAGTTGGGTTTTAAGCTAAACCACAGTCAAATGTTCTTATTTTTTACAGTGTGACTACAGATTTGGTCAACTTGGTATGAACCTTAAAGTTTATGTCCTCTGGCTCAAAATTATAATACTTTAGCGCTAGACCATACCATTATCATCTTTTTTCTCCCTCTTTGCTTCTGAAACTTGTTCAGGATGGATAATGACTCACCCAATGCCTCAAATTTATTTGCATATTGCTATCATGATATTTGTGAAGCTATAAAATGGGGACACTTTTGACTAGATGTGTTTGCCAGTTGTATGTATATATAACACAGTGAGAAAGAGATAGACTAGAATAAAATATTCATTAGCCAAATATCATTGCTCTATAGCAAAATTAGACTTTGGTGACTTTGTGATTCACAGTCTGTATAATTTATTAATCCTTCAGTTCTTTAGCCTCGGGCAATACTCACCACTTTCCACTTTTCACCCATTTCTTTCCACTGAGGGAATAAGAAGTCTTCTAGATAAGATTTTGGTGGATGGACTTGGTAACAGTTTGCACTAAACCTGCTGGATCCAAATTCCATTAGCTGTGCTTCAGTTGTTTTCCACCTTTGCAGCATAGAAGAGGAAGTGACAAGACTTAATTATTTTCTATAGGAAGCGCACTCATACTGTTCATGGCATCCACATGTAATCATAATTTTTTTTTTTTACCCATGAGGCTTATCTCAATACTGTCAACCTGCCTACCTAATGAGCTTGCACCTAAATATTCATTGGTCTAGCTTCTTTCCAAACAACACTCAATAATGGCAATACACAGAATCCAAGTGTATTTCCTTGGGCCATTTGCTTCTGGTGTAGTGAATCTGTTCAGAAAAATTGCAGCCAGTCTTGGGAAAGGGGTCCCAACCCAGCTGTGTCAGTGAGGAACCTAAGACATACTCAGAAAACATTCTTCAGTCAGAGAAGGCTTCAGTAACCATGTAGGAAATGCTTCCCCGGGACACTGGTTTCTTCCTCTTCAAATGAGACAGCTTTTCAGTACAGAGAAAGAGCAACTAAAGGTAGTGGAAGGATGGTAGATAATGTTGATTGAAAAGCATGTATGGCGCCCAAGTATTAAAAAGTGTCATTATCCCATGACACAACTTTACTTCCCGTTTGCACGAACCAGATAGACTCTTTTTTGTTTTATTTTGAGCTTTAATTATACAAGTAGAGAACTGGCAAGAGAAAATATATTTTGGCTGAATTTCTTACCTCATCAGTAAGTGTTTTGAGTTTCTGACAAATAAGGGGTGCCAAAGAGGTATCGAAGAGACCAGTACTAATATTCAGGCTGCCTTCAGTATTCCTGGTTCTTAAACCACTGAATATTTACATTCTTTTTGGTAAATAGCTTCTCATCTGGGCCCCGTGAGTGCCTCCCTCCCAACTGCTTTAGACCATTCTCCATTCCAGGCCCTTATGCGGGGCTTTCATGCATCTCCAGGACAGAGCAGCTAAAGACCTCATTGATTAACTGAAGATTCACTAAAGAGTTAATGTCTGACACAGCTAGTGTTGAATATTTTGACATCACTGCTGTAGAAGACCCATCTTATTTTTTAAGAACTTATGGCTACAGTTGAGAATAACATTCAGACCCAGAAACAGCATATAATTAAGTGCTAAGATGTTTAAGACAGTCCTGTATGATTTTTTAAAGAGTGATAAAGGAGATAGTTTTTTAGATTGTCTGGAAAGATTGGTCAGGGATTTGGATAGGGTAGGAAGGGCAAGAGCAAAACATTCATTTTATTTATTTATTTAACCAATCATAACTAAATTCCCCATTTGTTTGCTACCACTGTGGGCAAAACACTTTGCACACATTATCTTGTTTACCTCTCATAGTAGCACTATGAGAAGAGAGGAGAAAATAAGGCTTGATAACACAACTAGAAAGTGGTGGAAAGCCCATGCATTATCCATTCTTGCTCATTATATGCAAGGCTTGGCGTTAGGTGCTAGTGTGGTAAATTTGAAGATGTATTTTTTTTTTAACTTGGCAAAGGCTAAAATCAAAATCGCCCCTAAGTGAATGAAAGAGTATTCCTGGATTGTCCACAGTCAAGAGCATCATTTAAAAATATGACTAGATAATACATTTTTAGACTGCTTTCTTCAGTTGTTTCAACAGCAGTATAAAAAGGAGAAATGTGAGCCATAGGAACTAAACTCATTATAATTTGATTATCTAATCTTTCAATATTAATCTTCTTATAATCTTTGCATAGCATAGGAACATTAGAAAAAGCAATAAAGCACAGCCTAAATATTTAGTCTATTGGCAAAGTTTTACTTTCCATCTTTAAATGAAAACTGAAAGAGCGAGACTATTTGTTAACTATTTTACAGCAAATCCAACTTTTTTCTGATTCTGCTTTCCAATTTATGGAATGCATACAATGAGCATGCACTTGCTGCAACTAAATTGTATAGGAAAGTGTACATTTATGGACCCGAGTATGGAATCACTTCCTTTCTTCCCAAAATATCTCACAGTGAGTTTCTTGAGAAGAGGGATTTGATTTCATTTATCCTTCTGTGCCCAGCAACTAGCATGGTTAACTAATAGATACCAGGTAATATATTCTTCAGGGGGGTGAAGACAATGTGGGATTGAGAAGTTGAGGAATAATTTCTAAAGCTGAACCTTGAAGATGATGCAGGAATTTACTACATATGAAGATAAGAGCATTGTAAGGAGATAGTGCATACTGAGCAGTGTTTCCAAAATGAGAATGGTCACGAAGGTTGTATGTTTAAGAAAAGTGAGGAAGACCTCAGTGCCTTTACAGGGTTTTTTGCTCCTGACAACCTATTCTTCTGGACTTCTTTTCTTCCTCCCCTCCCCTTTGTCTTACTCCTGACTCTACTTTTAAAATTTAGACTTCTTCAACAAATAAGAAAGAAAAAAAAAAAAAAAAAAAGAGACATAGGAAGCCACTTAAAAGGCACATCAACTAATTTTAATCCATGAACCTTATTGGATCCAAATTCAAACTAGCTATAAAAAATATTCATAACATTCCTGAGACGGAGATCTGAATACCAACTGGATATTTGGTGATAAGTTGTTGGTGATATTTTAGATGTGATAATAGTATTATGATTTTTAAAATAGAGATACACACTGACATATTCACAGATGAAATGATTTTCATCAGAATAATACAGAAGAGGGAAATGAGTAGGGATACAGATAAACAAACAAATAAAGAAGCATTATTCCTTTTTTTTTAATCTTCCTAGAAGACCTTTCTCTTCCCTCCCTCCCTCCCCACCAGTGGGTTTCATCTTCTTGCTAGATCCCAAATGCTCTAGGCATGTTTTATAATTATCTGTTTATGTGGGTTGCCATCACCAGAAGGAGCTCATTAGTAAGGATCAAGATTTTTCTTTGTCCTCCCATCGACTGGCTCATAGGAGGGGCTCAATAATGTTGGATAGAAAGTTGAATAATAAGTGAGTAGATACAGACCTCCAAGGTCTACATCAGGGTGTGTGATTCAAGCAGTGGGCTCCCCTTCATTTCTCCTACTTTCATCTGATTCCTGAAAAAACAAATCTCAATGCATGTTCTATATACAAAACAGTATTTGCTCATGACTGAAAGCCAGGAATGTTACAGCATAATTGAAACTAGATAATTCACACACTTGCATTTAATATTCATGAAATGCCATGTTGTGAGGCCATGTTCTTAATTAGTGTAAGATAGCATTGTTCCAAACCTGTTTAGTTGTTATAGAGATAAGGCAAATATAAAGAAAAACACTTTCTTTGTATTTAAAAAAAAATTTAATTAAATTATGGTTATCTGACCCTGTTTTGCATGTAAATTTACAAAACTTCTGAGGAGACTTTCATCAACTTCCTTGTTCAAGTCTTATGAGCACTCTTTCAGTCCTTTGCAGGTGCTTATTTTGTACCAGTAGAAATTGCACCTCTAAAAAGCACAGAATGGAAAGTCTGGAGGGGGCTTTGCCAGGATTTACTCAGCTCTCTTGCCCTTGATCCAGACTATGCTGAAGTGCCAAGAGCAACAAAAGTCAGCCTCATTTCTATTGTTTTAAGAAGTTTTTAAGCAAATCAGTAAATCACTAGCAGTATATTATTATTGGAAATATTAATTTACTTATATTGCCAAATTTTTCCCAAATAATATGTATTATATATGTTAACAATAGAAAGGAATCCATCTGTCCCTCAGATTTTTAGTTACCCACCCAGAAACAACCCAATGAGATGAATTTGTAAAAACATGCATGATATCCCCGAGAGAAACCTGTTTCACAGACCAGATGGGATTTTCTATTTTTTTAATAAAATTTCTTCATCTATGACAACACAAACTTGGAATTTCATGAATATGTGCATGAGAGAAAACCCAAAGGGATCTGTTTCCTTCTCTGGTATACATATTCTTTCTAAAACTAAATTACAAATAAGGAATATGTATACCAAGACCTATTATGACACCCAGTAATAAGAACTGAGTATCCATATATAGACCCTTCAGTGGAGTGTGTTATTTTTCTTTTTGTATGTACAAAATCTAGCACAGGGCCTGAAAAAAAAAAAGCAAGGGCTCAGTAAATGTTGACATTTCCTTCTGCTTTTACCTTCTTCAGGGGGCCTTATCACCCACCACCACAAACATCCAATTCATTTTTTGATATATAAAGCAAGTCCAGAAATGATAAAAACCCAGTAACTGAAAAAATAACCATAACTGGCAAGGCTTTGGGGGAATGGAGAAGTTAATCAGACATCTGCTTACCTCTAATCTCCATTGGAATTCATTGGGTGTTAAATACCTGACTTCAACAGGATAAGCTTGTTGGGTTAGGTAGATGGGATATTATACCCACCAAAGATATGTCATTGTCCTAAGACGTGAGAAAAGAAATAATTTAAAGAATAGCTATAAAGTTTGGGGTTTTTTTGTTTTTGTTTTTGTCATCTAGGTAGAGTTCTTTTCACCAGTTGGGTCAAGGCTTGGTATTGAACTGTCTTTCTCTTTTAAACCCATAACCTCTTCCATTGGCTTGCCCTAATAAAGAATTCCATAAATTGCAAGTATTTGTTCTTTCATTCACGTATTCACTTATTTGTGAAATATTTATTTAGTTCTTACTTTGTTTAGCCATATCTGGTACCAGAAAATACATTAAAGCATTTTGAGTTGTTTGATATTAATTTTTTGTTTCTTTAATTTCAAGTTTGGGACAGTTATCTGTCTTTCAATTTCAGGACATAAATGTACTTGTGGGGCCTTCACAATGGAGTTGAAAGAAACAAAGGACCAAAACTAAAAGATTTAAACTTGAAAACCATAAACTGTTATGTTAAAAGTACAAACCATGGTCTGGTTTTAATTAAGTGGGTCTAAGTTTGAAGGGCCAGGGGATTATTCTATTTATAAATGGGTTGTATTCTTCTATGGGCCTTAATTGCATATTGAATATTTATGATATATGCGTACATTTGTCATAGGAATGTACATGTACATAGAGATACATATACATATATGCCTAAGGAAAGAGTACTGTTTCCAAAGGGCACAGAGGTATGGAATGCTTCTTTACAGATTTCTCAGCTGAAGCTTACTCTACACCAATTTGCTTTTATGCGTGGCCTTCTGAATTGATAAGTTACCCTGGAGGCAAGAATATTACTTTACAGCAAAGTAACAGGAATGAATAATTTGACTGGGTTTGAACAAGAGGAGGAAGTATATGAGAGGCAGGGCCATGTCTGTTTTGTCTACCACTCCCAGGACCTAACACTCTGCCTGGCTCATGTTAAGCATTCAGTGAATAAGCAGATTAATTAAGGCAAGCTCAGGATTGGGAAAATATTCTAATAGAGCACTTTGATGGGCCAGGAAATTCTTTGTCCAGGAAATGAAGGATTGTTGCTGTCTGAAGTTTCAATTAAACTCCGCAAACACTTATTGTCTTCTAAGTTCTGCCAGGGACTAGAGATCTAGTGCTGAGTGAAACATATCCCTGAGCTTTAGAAACTCTCATCTAGCAGAAAGACAAATAAATGTACAATTTTACTGCTAATTTATTGTCATTTAATTTATGATATCAGGGTATGAGTACAATTATATTAGTGTTAACGAAATACAGAGGTGACCCAGGGAAAGGAACGATTACCTCTACTTAGAGGGGCTAGGGAAAGCTTCTCTGAAAGGGATGTCTCCACAGTATATTAAAGAATTAAAAGACCAAGAATATCCCAGGTGGATGGAGTAGCCTATACAAAGGCACAGAGATATGAAGCAGCAAGGTGTGTCCTGGGACTCTGTACAGTTTTTTTTGTTGTTGTTGTTCTAAGCTCATAAAATAGGTTGACAGCGCAGAAACAAGTGATAGGCAAGGATAGAAAAAAAAGGGTTGAAAATAGATTTTCTATCCCTGAATTTTTACACCTTAGCAATTGGATGCTGCTATGTGAGTCAGAGGACTTTCACCCTGCCTTCAAAAATCCTACCCTGCTTCAATGACCACCACATCTGTAATGCCAGATATGACCAGTGCTATCCATTTAAATCTCTTCTTCCATGGATTTCGGCTTGAGCTCCATCTTTTTGCTTTTGTTTTTGTTTTTTTCATGTCATCTCCCCAGGAGATTGTAAAGTGAATGGGAAACAGGGACCATCCTTACCTGTCTTTATTTCTGCATATGCCTAGTACTGGACCCTGGACCAACTAGAAGGAAATTAGCTACTCCTGAAGAAAGGATCAGTGATTTCTCCAGCATAGACCCTAAAATTTTTGCATAAGCTAGTTGCATTTCTGGACCAATCACTATGCTGTCCACTCTATTTTTCTGGTAATAAATATTTGTGAAAAACATATGAAAGTGCCCCTTTTAAGATTATGTGCTGAGGACTAGGAAACTAAAATTCAACCCAAACCTCAGGATTCACAAAACTGAAAACAGAATTCTGTTTACAAATGAATTAGAGAATGTATTAACATCATACCGGTCCCATGTGTACCATCCTCCAGCAGGGTACATCAAACTGAATGGCATATCCTTAGACAGCTTTAGTTCTAATAAGTGTAGGTAGAACAGAGTTTGCATATCACCTTTAAATGACAATAATTCTATTTCAAAGGGCAAATGAATGAAAAATGCACTTGAAAACTCTGAATCCACTGAGAAAAGGTAATCTGATCTATAATGTAGACAAAAGACAAAAGTTTACTTTAAGAAATTCTTTCTTGAAATTTCCTTTATTCATGTTTTTCTATATTTCATTCTTTTGATATATGCCTATAAATACATGCAGTTTTAATTATCAAAAGGGAGATATGCCTTTGATACATACAAGGGTGACCACACATTCCAGGTTGCCCAGGCCAGTTCGAATGTATGTCTGAATTTGGAAGAAGATTATTGACCATAGGTAGACAAGGCTACAGTGAGATTATTGTGTTGTTTAAAATCTGATTGGAGAGGAAATGAAAGGGTCTTCATTCTTCATTTATATTTATAGGTTGGATGGGAACTGGCATAGTAGGCTGAAGCCCTGGCTTTGAATTGTGTCCCTTCCACTTGCCAACAATGTGACTTTGGGAAAGTCACGATCCTCTCTTGAGTATCTGTTCTTCTCAGACCATGATGGAGTCTTGTGCTCAGCACAAGGATCACTTTATTACAGAGTTATAATTAAATTGTTCTAGAGGTAACCACTTGGGGAACAAAACTCTGGAAACTTTATCAGATAAAGATTAGTTGAAGAAGTCATGGATGCTTAGGTTTATGAATAAGAACAGCAAATACCATGACCACACTATTCAAATACAAGAGAGCCTCTTAAGGAGATGAGAGATTATAAACTTACTTTATATAGTTGCAAGGGGCAGAAGTAGATCTCATAGAGGAGAAATTAAAGGAAAGAGATTGCACTCTTTGATAATGAGATCTGTCTAGCAATGGATAGGTTAATCTAAAAAACAGTGCTAATGAAAGCATGAAGCAGAAAATTGACATAAATGTTTATAAAAAGCGTGCAGGAGATCGTGGGTCAAGCTGGGCAGGACTCTGAGAAAAATCCCAGTGGAATGTGATAGTTCTTGTCTTGTCTCCCAACACCATGCACCCTTGCGTATTTCACCTTCTTGTCTTTTTCACTCCTTTGCTTATTATTGTATCCACATTGCCTAACACAGTACTTGATGTAGTTAGGTAACCCAGGAATTGCTGAGGAATGAAGAAGAGCCCATCTCTTCCCTCCTAGAACCAACTCTACCAGCTTCTTCCATACAAGATTCTCCCTCACACTACAGTTCTAGTTTTATCAGCACTCAGTGCCCTCCCTCTGGTTGCTTACAGTTTTGTCTTTTCCAACCTAAGCACCAGTCATTTATATGCACACATTTTATTTTTCAACACTTTTAAGGTTCCAAAATTCTATTTATTTATTTTTTCCTTCTCTGACAACATTTTAAAACTGGGTCACCTGGGTGGTTAAGTTGGTTAAGCATCTGACTCTTGGTTTTAACTCTGGTCATGACCTTGAGGTTTGTGAGTTCCAGCCCCCCATCAGGCTCTGTGGTGGCAATGCGGGACCTGCTTGGGATTCTCTCTCTGCCTCTCTTTGCCCTTTCTCGGCTTGCTCTCCCTTTCTCTCAAAATAAATAAATGAACTTTAAAAAAATTTAACATAGACCAATAAAACTAAGCACTAAGTTTCTATTTATTAAAAGCTTGTTGTAGCCAATTACCCTGCTGGATGGAGGAATTTTGGGCCATGCAAGAAAACATGTTTTCTGCCCTGAAAGTCTAGTTGCAACTTAAGCTATAAACGTAGGCATTCATCGTGCCTGCCATATCTCAATAAAGCAAGAAATATTAACTCTGATTGATGGGCTTTCAGAAGAGGACTTTTTCAAACTGAAAGACTCAGAATATTCAGAAAGCACACTTACTTCAGTTATCTATTAAAAGAAAATTTAGTCTGGATCATAAGAGAAGTGGGGGACACAGGCATTGTAAGCAAGATTGATATACTTTCCAATCTGGTATTTATTTATTAATTCAACAAATATTCATTAAAAATCTGTTGGGTGCGAAGCAGAGGCTAATACTGTGAGTTTTCTGAAGTTGAGTGGTTTTCCCTCAATTAATCCAAAACTATCCATGACCTCATTCATTTCTACAGCTTTAACTACTACCTCTTAGCATGCAAAAGGCACCCAACTCTACCTGTCCACCCCCACAATCTTCTAGTGAGTCTAATCTTGAATCTCATCTGAAGGGAAAGTATGGTGTGATGATTATGCTTCACCCACTCTGTGCCAGCCATTCCCACTCCCCCACCTCAAAAGCACCAGACACCATGAAGCCTGCAAAAGTTATTAAATGCAGACACTCCATTCTTTGCAATTATATAACCTCTCTAGGTAGTATAATTATGAATGTTAAAAACATGTTTTTAAGTGTCCCTCTACACCACCACTACCAGTTTGGGACTGAAGAGTTCATGGAATAACATGGACCAGCCTGCAGGATGACAGCCTGTATTTCAGCAAACCCTCCCTCACTATTAAAGATGGCACTACTATTTTCACTCACTGAATTTATACCAGATGCTGCTATAGCTCATCCTTCCAGTAGCTCCAGAGAAGTCTAGAGATACATAGATACATAGAGGTCACAGAAACAACTTGCCCAAGGTTTAAGTTCTAGTAAGCGGCAGAAATCAGGATGAAAACCCAGATCTATTTGGTTTCAAATGCAGTGCTTTTGCTACTATATTACAACAGACATAAACTAATAGTTTTCTGTATTGCTCTTGTAAAGTAGGGATGAATTCTTCTCTCTATCTGCCTCAGAATTACCATGCTGTTGACACGTGAGGTTTCCCAAGGAAAATCAACAGCCTAATAGACATTGTTACTGTGCTGAACAATGGATGGGATCCTGGCGCTAAGGCTAATGGAATTAACAACCTACAAGTGGTTCATGACCCAAGTGACCCCTGAGTCAGAGCACGCAATCTTCCAAGGAACTTCTGGCCAAGGAAACCCATGAACTTTCATTCATCTAGTTACTCAATTAGTACTTTGCAAGTTTCTACTTGGCCACACACACACACACACACTGTATCTGCACTGATAATGCAAATAAAATATACCTTCTTAATAGGGTGTCCTTCCAGGTCTAATACATATTTAATAGACAGCTTTTCTTGGGAACAATGTACTCTTCCAACTTATGAGGAGATTTCCAGGCCACAGTGGTGCACCAGCAGGAGGAACAATGAAAAGAATAGCTCTTAACCCCTAAGATTAAGATTTTGGCAGCAACACGGCATGCTATGCCCACTGAGGACAGTGTCTGAATGGAAAGAGCAAAAGTACATTGGCATCAGACAGTATAGGGCTCAACTCTCAACTCTGACATTTAATAATCTGCTTTGTAATCCTAAACTATTTCATCTCTAGGAACCTCAGTTCTATAACTGCTAGGTAGATACTGCCCTTTGAATTGGTTGTTTTTTTCAGTCAGTTTAACCAGTATTTATGGAACATTAAATCAGTTGGGAAAAGAGACACCATGTTATGTATTTTAAGCAGAAAGGGCTATAATTTAGTGTATTAATGTCCTTAGTGATTGTTGGAAGGTTTGGAAGAATGATGGTCAGGGGTAGGGACAGCTATACCCAAATTGGGAAATTTCAAGAAGACATTTCATAGCTTCTTGCGGCCCTAACTGTAGAGTCTTAGGAAACTGTAAGAAGCCAAAGCAGTGGTAGTAATGCAAAATCCTGTCCCAGTATGCCTTTACCCTTCCACATCCCAAAATTTATGGAAGTTACTCTGATTGAAGGAATCAAAACTGTAACGCTGCTGACAGGTGATTCTGGAAAGATGGTTCGCAGGTTTCTAGCCCCTGTGATACAGCGGAGAGCATCAGGGTGGGGGGTTAAGGATTGGTGCTAAGGACTAATAGAGAACAGCTAGAACAAGCACCTCTTATGTGCCAGGAATTGTTCTGCAAGCACAAGAGTGAACAAAGAGACAAAATATTCCCCACATTTGGCTCACATTTGATTGGGAGAGATTAAATGAGTTAATATATTAACACATTTAATAGAGCAGAGATGTGATAGGTAGCTTCGAAATAGTTGTTTCTTTCTTTTAAGTCCCATCCTTGCCCACTCTATCATCTCTCCATGAGATTCCTGACAATGTAGATAATTCAAAGATTAAAGAGGAAAGAGCTGAGGGTATCCTTTTGAGACCAAATAGTGAGGTTTTAATTGGCAGTGCTTGCCTTTTGCAGATAGGGTCTCATTTTAATTTGTATTAACTTTGAAGGCCATTTGAACATGCTTCAAAGCGTGTATTCATTCAGTAGATAGTATAGGCCATCTTTAAAGACATTTATCAGTAGAAATATATATTAACTCAGTCCATGTATATTGAAATACAGATGTCCCATAGAGATACTAATATTCCTCCTCACAGTAGGCATGGTGTTGAGAGATGAACATATCAGGACACGCATTAATGTGTTAATTTACATAAATGACTCATTTATTGTGTCCTGAGGATTTGCTAATCAGCTTTATAGCTGCCTCCAAAATTGTGCTTTGCTCCTGTCTTGAGCCAAACATATATGAGGCAGTTGATTCACATAACCTCCCATTGAGGCAGCTCTGCAGTGTCCTCTGGAATCTGGGATGGGAGATTTCTAGAGCATTTTCAGTTGCCTTTGTCCTTGTTGCAAGTTCTGGGCCATAGCAGGAAGAACACAAGCTTTGGAGAAGTCATGACAAGTGTACTCATAGGGAGAGATGGAAGGAAAGAGACAGAAAAAGAAGGAGAGATTGAAGGAGGGAGGGAGGTAAAATAACATAATTTTATCACCTGTCTTCATCACTCCTTTCTGTCTGCACCCACCCACATACATGTACCTCCATCTTTTCTCCTCCTGTCAATACTGCCTTGATCATTTTTATGTATGTCACCTTAAATGTCATGCATGACTTTATCTACGGTCACGTGAGCACTGTTACCAAGGTGAAAGATTGTACTAAATGTTCTCCTGGGAGAAAATGTCACAGGTGATTCTCCTAAAAAATTGTTAGTTTAAAGAAACGTGGGACCTTCAATACAAATATATACACATACTGCCCTTGAAGGCAGCAGCTTAAACTGCTGGCAGCCCAACAGGAATCAGGGCTCACTTCACTTTTTGGGGTAACCACATATGTGAATTTTGAGTGAAATTTCTCAGTTTTAAATGTTAAACCTTGATTCATCTTTCCCAAATACCATGAGGCTAAAGAAGACATAGTTGTGGGTCAAACATGGCTGGCATGCTGCTGGTTTGTGACCTGCTTTGCAGCATCTTCTGTCCTAGAATCTGAATAATATTATTACACGTTGTAGTTTCTGTATATTCTCCCTGCTGGGCTAAAAGCTCCTTAAGGGCTAGGTTATGTCTTATTTCTCCAAGACCATTGACTACCATGGTTCCCAGGACACAGAAGGTACTCAGAATACACACACACACACACACACACACACACACACACACACACACACCCCTATGCTTTTGTAGATCTCCTTTTTTTTTTTTTACAAGTGTGAGCTTCTGTTTACCCATTGAAACAATGTTTGTGTCTTAGTCTTCTCAGCTCTACAGCATTTATTTGTAAAATCTTACTACCAGTCTTCATAAGTCACAATAGTAGTAATTAATACTTGCATAAATATTTTAGTTTCGAAACTTAATAGTCCATTCTTTTAAGAAACTTACAGTCTACCTGATGGAAGAAAAATATGCAAAACTCATTATCATGTTTCTTTGTCCTATTTTCAGATTTGGTTTCTTTGAAGACAGTATGGTGTAAGGAGAATGTTTATAGGTTCTAGGGGCAAATGTAGGTTTAAATCCTGTCACTATCATTTGTCAGCCATGTGAACTTGGGAAATTCTTTTTATTTGTCTGGGCCTCTGTTTACTCATCTATGAAATGGGAATAATAGTACCCAGCACATAGGATAATTGCAGGGTTATATCAAATACTGTACACATACCCTTATACACAATAGAAATGAAATAAATGTTCATCCTTTGGGGGCAAAGGGCATCTCACTTGGTCTCACTTCTTTGATTATATGTACATAGGAATTAGGGCTGTCTATTTGCTTTCTAAAGCAGAAATAAAAACAGTCATCTAGTACATGTGGAGAAACAAAACTTTTTCATATTTGGATAATTACGTTGGCCAAAAATTAGAAGAACAAAGGGGAATGTGAATGCTTCTTATACAGTCCTGGTATTTATTATTATCATTGTTATTATTACTATTATTATCGTGAATATTGGGCCTTTTATACAAATAGCAAGAGCTGGTCCTGCTGACATTCTTGCCCTAGGAGACTGGGTAGTCCATGGTGCCTTCCGGGATGAGGAACAGGTTTGTGGAGGTACGTGAAAGTACTAGTTCGGTCTTACCATGCTGGGAAATCCAAAGGACGTTCAGAAGGAGACACGTAGCAGACTTAGGTGAGGTGGTGGAGAAGGTGATCAATGGAAGAGCAGAGTGCTCAAGGAAGCATTTATGGAGTATGGAAAGAAGAGCGGAATGGAAGATTTCTGTTAGACCTTGGAAAACTCCTACTATGGCCTGGACTGACAGGAATTTTCTGCCTCTGCTTGAACAGACATTCCATTCTGGGGCAGTCCTCCAAGTTAGGACTGAGCAAATAATAATAAATCCAGCATTTGAGACGGACATCTGAGGAACCCCAAAAGGAAAAGGGATGGTCTCAACAGTTTACAATAAAATAAGCCACATTTTAGGAAACAATTACATAACAATACAATTTAGGATGAGATCAATACAATACAGTTCACTATGGGATGACAATTACCTTTGGCTGGAACTGAGAATTTGAGGAGGGGAAAAAGTGATTCATTCATGGTTCTGCAGGATGTGAATCAAGACCAGGCTCTGGAGCCAGATTGTCTACTGTCAAATCCCAGATGAACCTCTTGCTTAGCCTTTCTGTTCCCCAGCTTCCTCGTCTGTGAAGTGAGGGTAATCCCCATTAAACAGGGTTGTTGTGTACAAAGAAAGGCAGAGACTCATTGGCAGGCCAAACCCAATGAGTAAGATTGTGAGAAGAAAGCCAAACCTATTGACCTGCCAGGCAGATAGCCTTACAAGCACCTGGGGAAATACTTGCCTGGAGAAAGATTCAGGAATAGGTTTGAAAACAGTAAAGGAAAAAACACAAAGAAGTCAGGTATGGGCGTACACTTTATGTCTGAGCAGAGAGGATATTTGGGCTCCTACAGACCTACTAGTTTGGGTGTGGAGCAAGAATAGATAAGGAATAGGAAGTAGCAGTTTACTTTCTCATTCTCTGTCTTGCTGAATCTCATTGATTAATCCCTGTATACCTCAGTTTGTCATCTGTAAAATAAGGTAATAGTACCTACCATATAAATTTGTTAAGATTAAATGAGTTTATGCAAATCTCTCAGAATGTTATCTCACACAAATAATTGTTCACAACCTGTTGGCTACTATTATGACTATTATCCCCCAATCATTTGTTGTGTTCCTAATATAAATCACAAGCTATAACCAGCCCTGAGATGTGGACATGAAGAAAGTTATGGACAACCAAGGCAATTCAGGATAGTAATTAAGAGGCAACATCTGGACATATGGACCTGGTTTAAAATCTAGGGTGCATTATTTAGTTTCCTCCTGTGTAGCCTGGAACAAGTGTCTACTTTCATAAATTGGGTGATGCTAACACATACCACAGGGTTGTTGAGGGAAGAAATAAGATGAGTCTGCATACAAGGCATTCAGTATAGTTCCAGGCTAATAAATGTTCAGTCCTGGAAAGACTTAAGAAAGCATCACAGAGATGATGAAACTAGATCCATAAAAGGTGGAGAGCTCAGAAGATAAGAAAATTCCAGGGCTTTCCAAGGGAGAGGATAGTTTTTGAAGTCCTTTGTCATATTTGTTAAGCAATGTTCTCAAGCAGTAGAGCAAATTGTGAATAAGGTGGGTCGCCTGAGCAAAAGCAAATTTTACCAAGCTAAAGGATCTGTTGTTTCAAACCAGAAAATGTATTGCCAGTCATTTAGCTTACCAAAAATGAAAGTCAAATGGTGTCAGTTACAATTGCAAAACATACTTTCGCTACTAAGAATAGCTATGTTTATTATCATTATTTTCCTGTGAAGTTGAGAACAGACTTAACCTTTGATCTCTTTGCTGGTAGTTGGATGAATTAAACAGAATTATAAAGTTGGTTGGACCAATTATTTTTGGCAAGAATTTTTTTTTCTTATGTATCTCAGGAAGATTTAGATTATTGCAGTAAAGCCACATTTTTCATAAATAATAAGATCCCTATATGTTTTCCCTAGCCTTCTTAAGAATACAAGAACCATAAAAAATCTTTCAAAAAGCCCTTTAGACACAGAAAGTATCCAGTTCAAAATCTGTTGGGGATTCACTGTTATCAACAAGAGTAAGGAAACACTATGCAATCAGACTATAATTTAGATTGCACAGATGTAATAGGAATAGCTAGTATTTGGGGGGCACTTCTTGCTAAGTGTTTTTCAGACCTTAGCTTTCATGTGCTGGTAATCATGCAATCTAGGCAGGTATGGCTATTATTCTTATTTTACAGAGGTTCAGTAACTTGCTGAGGGTCACGCAGTGCAGTCACATCCTCATTCCTTTGGAGCCAGATATGTGCGTTCATGAAAAAACTCTAGATGTATTTTCTTAATCAACTATGGGTATTGTCTTGGCCTAACGTCTTTGGTAGTGAGAAGATCATAAGAGTAGAATATATATGAAAGCACGAATACCATTGTGTACAGTGTCACAAAGGCAAAGTTTACTGATGAGATTCATCAAGTAAATAACTGGTAAACCAAAGGTGAAACACGGTGAGATTAGGGGAAAATGTTAATGGCAGAGGTGGATTTCAGCCTTTCATCTTGACAGTGTCAGGTGCCTCCCTGGAGCGATTGCTCACTCCCCCTCTAATAATAGAGTTAGAGAGCTCTAGGGAAATCAATTCAAGAGCTCTGTCCTTTTCTTAAGCTATCTAAGTGAATCACCAGGCTGGGCACTAACTATGATGTTTAAGACCTTTCCATTGGAGTTGTAGCAGAAAGGAATCACAGACAGGATGAGACGAACCCCGATCTAAATGTTACAATAAACAGCTATGGGAACACAGGTGAAAGAGCAACTCCTGCTGACTGAGGCTTCATGAAATGTTGGCTAGAAGAGGTGGCATTTGTCCTGGGTCTTGGAGTGTGGGTAGGATTCAGGAGGCACTAATGGGGTAACCAGGGAGAGGGACCTTGTGGAGAGAATACCGGGTGGTGTGAAAATCTCTGAATATTGGGGTTTCTACCTTTTGGGGGTGAGGGCGGGGGGGGCAAGTAGTGGAGGATAGATGTGGGCTTCTGTGTCATTAAGTACAAAGCAGTCTGGGGTTCACAAGCTAAGAATCATTACCTAGTGTTGGTGTTGTATGCATCTGACCCTAGTGTCACATATCAATATTTTAATTCACTGATGGCTTCTAACATACAACAAAATGTAGTCTTACTATCTGCATTGGGATCAATGCATTCCATTAGGAAGGAGGAGAGGTAGGGAAGGAGAAAATGATTTTTCCTAAGAAAGAAAGTGGTAATATAGTTGAAAAAAAAATGAGGACATAAGTCAATTTTTACCATAGAACAAATTCTGACCTGTAGAATAACAAGTTCCCTCTATCCCTCCTGCACACATTCTTCTCTACTTCCCAGATCCCACCCCCCACCTTTACCCCTATCCTGCTGGGGGGTAAAGGAGGCAGAAGAATGAGTGCCAGGTTAGGGAGGAAAGTTGTGCCTGCTACTCAACTTCCTGTCCCATCTACAGAAGCTAAGGAGGCTAGAGAGGGGATCTGATCAGCATATACCCAGGAGGAAATGATGGATAGAGGATCCTTGAGGCTCTGAGAGAGTCCCTGTCATCTGCAGAGCTTCAACCAGGCCTGGCATAACAGTACCCTGTAATCTCTTTTGTTCAAGCAGACTGACAGTTTTTGGAAAGTGATATTTCACTGGAATGGGATTTTGCTGGAAGTAGCTTCAGTAGTGACTCTTAATGAGTGTCACCCTGCTGACTATTCAGGGTTGTGTTCTTCATGCCATCTGTTAACATTTCTGAGTTCTCTACATAGCCAGTAAATGCTGTGAGATATTCCCCTGATCTGTGTAGTCTCAGGCATTTCATGACTGGATGAGCTGGGCGCTGATCAGGGTGCCCTTGTGCCAGAGCCCCTCCTAGAAGGCTCAGGTCACATCTGCAGAATTCCTATGACATTGCCTAGGTGTCTTTGAGGAGATGCCAAGACTTGGATAAGCACAGCTTCACCAGAACACTATGATGCCAACAGCTCACTGCTGAGACAGTAAAACAGTATGTAACAGTAATTTAGCGAAAAATGTATATACTGGAGCAATGAACTAGATCTTTTTGGATTTGAATGTGGGTAGTAAAACTTTGACAGTCTGGAAGGGGGAGGAATGGTAGGCCAGAGTATGAGGGACTGGGGAGCTGTGGTAGGGGATTAACTGACCTACACACTGTAAATTTCCTCTTTTCTTTAAAGCGATTGAATGTGAATAAGAAAATAAGATCTAATATTCTTGAGAATTTATATTATAGCTTCTTTTAAAGCCACTCAAGTGGATGCATACATATATAATCCCTGAGGTTAAAGAGCAATTGCCATGAGGTCTGTGCAGGGAATGAGACTCGTCCATCTGCTCCAAAAGTATGTCCCAGCTGACCCCATCTGATTGCCTTCACAAAGCCTCTCCCCTGCAGTTTAGCTTTTTCTGAACAGAAATGTTGGGCAGATTGTGATGAAGCCAATCACGATGTCTAGCCCATCATGTTCATGATCTCTACCACTTCTGAAGGGCTGAATCAGAAACATCCACATGCATTTTTATTTCCTTCTTCCTATATTCTTTCCTTCATTTATTCAAAGACATTTATCTATTAATCTAGGGTTGATGATGTGCTGGGTACTGAATTAGGTGCTAAAGCTGTGATTTTACATGGCAGTGCCCCAGTCCTTAGTGGTGAGGGACAGAGAAGTCACCCACTACAACACAATTTGGTGGGGAGGGCCAAAATGGAGAGAAACATTGGATGTCTGTATGGCAGCCCAGAGGATACCTCATGTATTAGGCATCTAATTCATGCCAGGCCACCTAGGCCTAAAGACCACCATCCACCCTCACATGGACTAGGATCTCACAACACCCTACACAATGTAGATGCAGTTATCTGTGTTAATTATTCCCCTTGTTCTGGACTAATCCCTGAGCCATCTCACCCATGCCTCCCATCTCCAGGGACTCCCAGGCTGACCACACAAGCCAAATTCTAGGACCAACTTCTTTTGGCTTTTTGAATGTGTTAACTAGCTACTAGCAATGTCTTGAGAGAATGCTGCTATCCATTAAAATAAAATGATTTCTCTTATTTCAATTTCTTCAAATACTTTTAAACACCCATTAGAAACAAAGCTTTGTACTGGGGCATCCGCTGTTATAGGAATAGCTAGGACATGTCTCCTATTCTTGTCAAGCTGTGTCCTCGAGGAGGGAAGAGAACACACATATTATCATCAAATACTAAGCAGGGCATGGGTGTCATAGCAGAGTGCTCTGTGAGCATACAGTGAAGAAAGCTGCTTCATTGTGACCAGAGGAATAGAGAAATATTTATATGAGGAAGTGGTAAGTTTTCTGGGTCATGAAGATTGGTTAGAATATAATCAAAGAGAGAAACATCATTATAAGGGGAAGAAAAAGTAGAATTAAAAGAAATATGAATGAGAATGTACAAAATATGCTCTGAAAACACTTGGTACCCTTGGAATATTGTCAGGCAGGGTTGTCACTAGGAGTTAAGAAGAAGGAGGGGACAAGGGAAGATCACAAGAGCCTTGAATGCCAGGTTAAGGCATTTGAGGTATATTCTCTGATATTCTAGTTCTAACCTAGAGACAGAGTCCAAAATGATCCTTTAAATTGATTCATAAAAATTGAGCCATGTAAGGTTGAGAGGTATAATAAGGGTGGAATTAAAAAAAAAAGTCACTGTTCCAGGATGTCTCCAGTCCAGTGAGCACCCAGTCTAATCTGCAGAACACTATAAATTCAGCCTTCTAAAATTTAATGTTCACCAATTAAAATCACTGAGCCTCCCCCAACTCAGTGATTTATTTTCCTGCTTTTTGAATGTGCATTGTTACTTTTATTAACAGATGGAATATATTTATTATTTTATAAAATATTCTCTGTGAAAATGCCCTCCACCAAAGAAATTCCTCCTGTGATGGAAATGAAAAGAAGTGACCAATATTTTACCAGGCTTTATGAGTGTCTGTGACATGCATGGGTGATAGTCACAAATCTAGGAATTCTCAGGTGGCCAACAGTGTAGCCTGCTTGGATTTATGGGCAAATATATTCAATTCAGGACCAAGAAAAAGTAGTAGTAACATACATATGAAAGATTTATGCTGATTAAGAGAATTGGGTATGGACACTTGAGAGGCGGAGAGGAGAGGCCATCACTGGTGTCGGAAGATGGCGCGTTTGTGAGTTGTGTCTTCTATCTCTGGAGGAGGTACAAATAAGTGAGAGTTGCTGCAAACCCACTGATGTTAACCATCCCCGTGTCAGGTGAGCTAGTTTGTAGTTGCTGTACTGGAATATGATGTAGCCCACAATGAATACTAAATCATTATAATAAATAGGCCTATGATGGAAGAGTTATTGTCTTCTCCTTATTGTTCAGGTAGTTTCCCGTATTGACAGTCATTTAGTTGTGTCCAGAACTAAAGTAGCGTATACCACTGGGAAGTTATTAGATTGGGATTCCACTTCTGCCACCACCACTTTCTAGTTGTGTAGCTTTGGGCATATTTCATAACTTCTCTGAGCCTTGGTTTTCAATATGTACATTGGCATAAGAATATCTTGCACATGAGCTTCTGGAAGCATTAAAAGAGAACACATATAAAATCTCGCAGATGTGGGCTAGTCAGATACAATTTTAGTGGGATATGAAATTAAAAAAAAAAAAAGGTCCAAGGAAGGAAAACTAAAATATAGTTTATTAGTTCTTATCCGTGGAGGCCAGCCTGGAAGGAAGTGACAATCTACCCATGGTATGACATGACATACAGAAGGTCTCACCTCAGGTGGCATTAATTTTTAATCCAACTGCAACGAAATTAAGACAACATACGTAAAAAGCACACAACTACATTTCAAGTGTGCATACGAGCACTATTCATTTAATAATATTATTCCAAAGTAAATAATAAGCTTTTAAATCCTGATCCTCCCCCTCTTCAGTAGCAGACAGAGAAATAAAATAAGTTCAGGCTCTTTCCAGATAGATACCCTCCTACATCATCTGCAGTCCCTACTTTGTGGCTCCAAGCTGGCGTGCAATTGTACTGCAAAGATCACAAAAAAAGAACATAATAATGCCAGTAATGAAACCTTGTAGCATTTGAGGTTGGACATTAATGATTCTCCGTTTCAGTTGAGGAGAAATTATGCTCTTTTCTGTCATGAAAAATTCAGTTCTCCCAAAAGGCCAGATTTGAGCAAACACAGGCTGAGTTTACTGATATGTAGATTTCAGCGATATGTTTTCTTGCTTTCTGTAAAGGTACTTTCTGTAAATATCCTGTGATACCTCACCAGAGCTTCCTCCAGCCAGAAGACATGTCCTTAGACTGCCAGTACGACCCTGGGGACTCTGAGCTAGGTGGGGAGCAAACTACAAACATGATCTGATCCTTCCAGTATGTTTTGGAAACAGGATTACATGTCTCTCTATTAGATGCTCTTTATTTAGAACCAAACAGCATTATAAATTAGACTTCCGGGAGCATTCTCCTTCTGGCTAGTAATTTAACCACAATAAATTGAATATATTGGATGCTTACTTTTTGCTCCTTGCCCTCCTTCCTCCTTCCTCTTTTTCCTCTTTCTCCTCCTGTTTCTTCCCTAATTCCTTCTCCTTCTTTTTCTTCATTATCACCACCACTATCAGATAGTGATCACAGAGCAACTCTACAAAAGGGTTTCTCCAAACACTGTGTTATCCTAAATTAGTTTATTTTTTTAATATGAAACTTATTGTCAAATTGGTTTCATACAACACCCAGTGCTCATCCCAACAGGTGCCCTCCTCAATACCCATCACCCACCCTCCCCTCTAAATTAGTTTAGAAGGCCTTGCTAAACCCCGAGTACATAAAAAACGTGAACACTTTGATCAAAAACTTATTTTCAATTTAATATGAAAAGAACAGGCATTTCCTGGGCCCCGCTTTGTGCAGCTCTTTTACATGTATTATATTGTTTATCCTCACCATAGTCTGGTAATTATGGGTGGCATTATTTCCAACTCAGAGAGGCTGAGTAATATGCTTCTGGTCACCCTGGCAGTAAGTATATACATCTGGCATTCTTTCTGAGATTCGATTGTTCTTATTTAATTCAATTGATAATTACTGAACACCTATCACATGCTAGGTATTGCCATAAGGGCTGAGTACACAGGGTTAAATAAGGCATAATTCCTTCTTTCATGGAGTTTTACACTAGCCCAGGAAGCAGATTAAGCAGATATGCAAACAAGCATAACAGTGTCATAAACACAACAATGAACCTTTGCATGAGATATAAAGTCAGATGAAGAGGGGGCTGATTAATTCCATTTAAGAGGGCAAGTTCAGAGAATACTTACTATTAAAGGGGACATATTCTAGAATTTTAAAGAAAGAAGGAGTTTGCCATGCAGATAAGGATAAAAGATGCATGATGAGACAGACCATTTACCTATTAAAAGGAACAGAAGTGTGAGCAACCCAGCATTTCTAAAGTAGTTTAGACAACAAATACATATTGCAGCAAATGATTTTATACTGATTCTTTGAGGTGCAAGTACGTATAAACCAGCCCCTTCAGTTTTCAGTTCAGTGCTGAAAATATGATTCATACATAAGTAACTACAACACCGGGAGTCTGATGTGATAACTCTTACAGAAGTAATATAGACATTAAATGTAGACATTTGGAGGCAGGAGAGATTGCTTCTGTTGGAGGTGATCAAAGAAAGAGGAGATCACATTTAAGCTGGACCTGGAAGGAGGGATGGAACTAGAAGAAAGGCGTTCCAGGTAGATGGACTGTACCTGAGCAGAAGCACTGAGGTGGGAAAACTTCTTGCAGATTTGAGAAAAGAGAAAGCCCAGGAGGGTGGGAACATGTGGAAGGAGAAGTTTAAACCCCAAGTGATTGTCATAGAATCAGAGGGATGCTTTGTCCTGTGTGTTCAGCAGCAATGTCCTCACCTGTCCCAGACCTCCCTTAGTAGTGATCTTTCCCACAGTTAATAGAGAAGCGCACTTCATAACATCTCCCATATTCTCCCAGAAGACTTCTTACTCCCGATAGCATGGAAAGACATGGTCACTGTATTTGAACAATCTTGGATTCTTCAGTTCTCTAGCTAGATCGGCTAACCTCCTTGAGCCTCAGATTCCTCACCCATAACAGGGAGATGATGACATCTATCTCAAAAGGCTTAATAAGAATTAAATACACAGTGAACAATAGCACAGCTCTCTTCCTTACGTAACTCCTTAACACTCTGGTGTTCACCCCTTTCTTGCAGCTTTCTTCCTCACACTACACCTAAGGCCTCAGCTGAGGACAAGTTTATGAATGGTCATATTCTCTTTTGACAGGAACTTGCATTCTCACATGTTGGTTCTTAGTGTGATGTATTATAGGAGAGTGGGTTGATCATTATCAGCAGATACAAAGAGAAATTAAGCAAGTAGGTAGTACTTTTGACTAAATATAAATAAATCCCTTTTCTGATTGGGTTCCTGAAAATGCAGACTCAGGTGGAGATTGGCAGATGGGAAATTTACTGAGGAGTTCTTCAGAATCAAAATGCAGGGGAAGAGAGTAGAATTGGGCAGAAGGAAAAGTTGGGTGCTGATGCAATTTCAAAAGACTTCTAAGGCCAAAAATGGCCTTCTAGAGTTGTCTTGAGTGGGCATAAAGGGGCTGGCCCTTCACACCCCTTCATGGACCAGTCAAAACATGCAGGCTACCCCCAGGAGGAGGAGTGACTCAGGAGGATGCTGCTTTCTTCATCTGTGGGCCACTAGAGGAGTAAGTGCTCAGTGTTGAAGAGGGTCTGAGAGGTACATCACAACATCTCCTGTGATATCTGAGGCAAGGCAATTTTGCATATTTCCCTAAAAGGTTATTCTATAGCAGGTCAGAATTCATTATGGATTTTGATGGTAGCCTAGATGTGGAATTTTTTTTAAACTTTTATTTATATTCAAGTTAGTTAACATACTCTGTAGTCTTGACTTCAGGAGTAGAACCCAGTGATTCATCTCTTACATATGATACCCAGTGTTCACCCCAAAAAGTGCCCTCCTTAATGCCCATCACCCATTTAACCCATCCCCCCACCTACCTCCCCTCCAGCAGCTCGGGTCTCTTATGGTTTGCCTCCCTTTTTATCTTATTTTTCCTTCCCTTCCCCTATGTTCATCTGTTGAGTTTCTTAAATTCCATATATGAGCGAAATAATATATCTTTCTCTAACCTATTTCACTTAGCATAATACCCTCTACTTCTATCCACCTTGTTGCAAATGGCAAGATTTCATTCTTTTTCATCACTGAGTAGTATTCCAGTGTGTGTGTGTGTGTGTGTGTGTGTGTGTGTGTGTGTGTGTGTATACACACACACACCACATCTTCCTTATCCATTATTTAGTCAATGGACATTTGGGCTCTTTCCATAATTTGGCTATTGCTGATAGTGCTGCTATAAACATTGGGGTGCATGGGCCCCTTCAAATAAGCATTTTTGTATCCTCTGGATAAACTCCTAGTAGTTCAATTGCTGGGTCATAGGGTAGTTCTATTTTTAATTTTTGAGGAACCTCCATATTGTTCTCCTGAGTGGTTGTACCAGTTTGCATTCCCACCAACAGTGCCAAAGGGTTCCTCTTTCTCCACATTATCGCCAACATCTGTCGTTTCCTGAGTTGTTAATTTTAACCATTCTTACCAGTATGAGGTGGTATCTCATCATGATTTTTTAAAGCAAGAGGAATCTGTTTATATATAGGGCATTGTATTAGTTTCCTATTGCTTCTATAACAAATTACCACAAACTTAGTGGCTTAAAACAATATGGATTTATTCTCTTATAGTTCTGGAGGCCAGAAGTCTGAAATCAGTTATACTAGGCTGAAGCCAAGGTGCCAGCAGGACTGGTTCCCTCTGCTGTGTCTACTGGAAATCCATGTCCTTCTCTAGCTTCTGAAGGCACCTACATTCTTTGGTTTGTGACTCCTTTTTCACATCACTCCAACTCTTGCTTCCATTGTCTCATCTCCTACTTCCTCCTTTGACCATCCTGCCTACCTCTTGTATGGACCCTTATGATTTACACTTAGGGCTCCCTAGAACAATCCAGGATAATCTCCCCATCTCAATATCCTTAACACAGTCACCCCTTCAAAGTCCTTTTTGCCATATAAGCTAACATTCACAGGTTCTGTGGATTAGTATGTGGATACCTTGGGGGGGTGGCTATTTTCAGGCTCCTGAGAGCATTATAGTCAAAACTTCTTGCACTGGTGCTGCCTATTGAGAGCATTTATTGAGTGGTCATTAGAATGGCAGTGCTAACTTACTCTTGTCCAGGTCTGTCTCCCTTAACAAAATCAAGAACACTGGGCCAAATAATGTGTTTTTTCAGCAAACCCCTAACATGTTTGAATGAAGTCAGAAGACTCTTCTCTGTTCTGACCAAAGAAAGGCAGAACAATATCACACTGAGAAACCTTCAAGTCTATGCTAATGGAGACATGAAAATTAAATAACATCTATAGAAATCATGAAGGAAAACAGACATGCCTGAAATGCTACCTGAAGAGAGAAATATCCTTGCCTGTCCTTTCCTGCCACCTTCCCATCTCCTGTCAGTGTCTCCCATTGACAGAACGTAGCTGGAAGTCATTTTTCAAGAGAGACTAGGAAATGTGATTTGCATGGAATCAGCCCTGTTGATATAAAAGACAGCAGGAGAAATGTAGAAATTGGGTATGAGAGAAAATGACCAATACATAAACTGAATCTCAGAAAAACCAAGACTGCTAAATAAGTTTATTTAGTTATTGCTAAATAAGTTTGTGCTGGCTATTCTTGCCTCAGTCTCTTCAGTTTTGTCCAAATATCCAGATCCTTTCATGAGAAAAGTTCTTATTCCATCCCTGAGTCATTAATGATGGCATTATTCATTGTGTATGACTTCAAGACTGCTTTCCTGACCATACCTTAGAATTTCTTACGATTCACCTTCCAGCACTAGGAGCACATAGGACCTGGGAGAAACTGGGGGTGGTGGGATGTGTATTCACTCATGTTCGAGCCAGATAACAGAACTAGAAGTTAGAATGTCCAGCAAGAGAAAACACCTCTCTTCCCAGTAGATTTGAATCAAATGCTTACTATGCAAAATACATTTAAAAATTGTTACCATGGTTACCATGCTTGAAGGCTGATGTTTTATGTTCCCCACTCAGCCTCCTTCCACTGAGCCTCCGAGTTGTGCCAGGCCTCTAATCTACCCTTTTGCCAGGCTCACAACAACATTCAAATTGAATTTTAATTTCCTAGTAGCCTGAAGCAGTACACTGAGTTCAGTTCATTAGAGCCCTGAGTACAGATGCAGACAAAATAGAGCCTCCCATCTTTGGCCTTGAAAAGCCTCTCATCCCCAAGTCACCTCCTCCTCCTCCTCCTCCCCCTCCCCCTCTTCCCCCTCCTCCTCCTTCCTTGCCTTTAACTTTTAATAGTTGTAAATGAAGTTGCACAGAAGTACACAGGGAAGTCCTGTTCATCCTTAACCCCCCCCACCAGTGTTAATATCTTTCATAACTATAGTATAATATCTAAGCCAGGAAAGGGCCATTGCTACAATCCACAGAGAAGATGCTTCATTTTATAAGTTGTAGAGGATGCCTCAGGGCTGGGTATGGTGGTGGTTGGCAATGTGTAGTAATAATAATAATCCTGTATATTCCTGTAGTGCTTTTATATTTCAAAGCTCTTTTATCCCTTCCCACTAATGCAGGGGGTCTATTAGCAAGTTTCTCACTCTGCCAATGGTTGCTGATACCTTGGTTTTACCTGATAATTCAAAAGCTAAAGAGCTCATTATAAGTAGGCTGCTTTCCATTTTCTCCTGGAAGGACGCTGACATCAAGTTACCCCATCAAAAGATGACTCAACCCCCTTTGTCCTGCACTTTCTATTGACTGACAGAAATTTCTCAGAGGCAGAAAATCTTCAGAGGCAGAAGAGGCATGATCTTTTGCCCTTACACAGCTGCTCCCCTTGCTTTGATCTGCCCTCCGCCAGCCCTACACCTAGTCTTCTTTGCCTGCCCAGTGCTTCCTCATCCTCTAAGATTAATCCTCCTCTCAACCCCATGCCCTTTGTACTTCTTCTCAAGCTGGGTTAGGTACCTCTCTTCTGCATTGATACAGCTCCCTGTTTATGTCTGTGAGAAACCTATTTGTATTGTCTATTTTCTTGACCATATCCCCTAATAAACAGTGAGTTCTTTGAAGACAGGGATGAGATTGCTTAAACCTTTATTTCTATCCCCAGCACATGTTTTAAATAAATGGGTAGATGGACTCATGTAATAATCCTGTATCAACCTGGAAATATAGAAAAACCTTAGTAACAACTGAGTGAAAGATAAGAAAATAGATGAATCCTAGCTTATCTTCTCTTGTGGTCTCCTGTACTTTTTGCAGATGTCGCAAGGTCTGGAGATACAGAACATGTAATAATGACAGAGTTGAGGTCCATAAGATTTTAACAAGATAGACTGATGGCAAGAAAGCACCAAGATTAAATTTCATAGAGTTGAATGTAAATTGTGAGCTTCCTAATTAAATGTGACAGCTTGAATACCTGCATATATCCCCGTTCCCTTCCAAAACTCCACCAAAGTAACAATAAAGGAATTTAAACAGGTGAAAATCTATAAGATTACAAAATAACACATGTAGGAAATAGGAACAAAATTTTGAAAGCAGTAAATATTCACCAGTGAGCGAAAAATGACTTAGCAGATCTGAAAAATCATAAACCCAAGTATCTACAGGGATGTGAGATGATAGAAAATATATGTATATTGGTTTCAGCTCCTATTTCCTGGCACAGAGCTCTTAAAACCCTTGTAATTTCCTAAGTGATAAGAACACTAGGAGCATCTTTTGTTCTAATATTAGTTGTTGAACTCTGTTGCTGACACAGAGCTCCTGAAACTCTTGTAATTTCCTGGGTGATAGGAGTATCTTTTGTTGTAATAAGGCGACTCTGGGTGGGCTCCTGGATGAAAGCTAATCACTAAAAAAGTCAAGTCATGATTAGAAGCTTGGAATCTCCAGCCCTGCCCCCCCATTCTCTTGAGAAAGGTGAAGGGCTGAAAATGGAGTTAATGATCAATCATGACTACATGATGAAGCCTTCATAAAAATCCCCACAGGATGGGGCTTTGAGAACTTCCAGGCTAGGGAACACATAGAAGTGCTGACAGAATGATTCATCTGGACAAGTCACGGAAGCTCTGCACCCTTTCCCACACACCTTGCCCTACTCATCTCTTCCACCTGGATGTTCTATTATAACCTTTACCATATCATTTTATAATTAACTGGTAAAAGTAAATAAAATGTTTTTCTGAGTTCTGTGAGCCACTCTAGCAAGTTAATGGAACCTGAGGAGGGGGGACATTGGAACCTCAGATCTAAAGCTGATTGGTCAGAAGCACAGGTGACAACCTGGGCTTACAACTGGCATCTGAAATGGTGGAGGGCAGTCTTGTAGGACTGAATCTGATGCTAGCTCCAGATAGATAGTGTCAGAATTGGGTTGAGTTCACAGATACCCTGCTAGTGTCTGAGAATTGCTTGTTGGTGTTAGAAGAAACCTCCACACATTAGGTGAGCAGAAGTGTTGTGAATATAGTGCTCTGTGTGAGTGTGGTAGTCATGTGAGTAGTAGAGGGACCTCACAGGGAAGAAACACACAGTACAGAAGAACTGGGATTTTTTTTCTACACAGGTGGGAGACTAGGTTGTTTTGGTTTGGCTTGGTTTATTTTTAAAAGGGCTACGAAGCCAAAGAGAGATACAGAACCCGGAAGGATTTAGGGAAGAATGGGATGTAGAGAAAGACTGAAAATGTAATTAGTGTTCAGAAGTCTTATAAGGAACTTATTGGAGATCCAGATCCCCTTTTCTACTGGCCAACCAGGACCCCCAGCAAATGGATATTTCTTCTTTAGAAAGTGACCCAGAAAATCTCTTGAGTTTGAAGCATCAGATGTGGATAGGGATGGGAGACAAGGGGTAAGATGCTGCACAGAGAACAGGGATAATAGAGAAAGTATGTAGTGAATGATGAGGCACCTCTCCTCACCACTGCCCCCAGGCCTCTTTCTTTCTTTCACTTCTGGAACTCAGCAACCAGGCTCTTAACCTGAAAGAAAAGATTTTCAGTGGTTTTGGGGAAACTGAAATGGCCTAAGCATAGAGACTTCCAGGTCCTGATATTTTGGTATCTCAAAAATAAATATGTTCCCAAGTTGATCACTAGATAATGATGACCCCTGGTCCTCAATACCTGCCCCACCCCACCCCCACACACACACACAGAGCTTTCAATCAACATTTTTGTGCCTCATCTTAATTTGGATTTACAAACAAGAATCACCAAGCATATCAAGACCTCCTTAAAACAAAATAGAATCAAAAAGAATGATGAGAATCCAAAAAGAATACAAGGAAGAGAAAAAAACTTGAAAATACCTATAGTTGATGTTCCTAAGGAAACGAGATATCCATGAAACATCTTCCAAGGTACAGGAAGCAGTTAAAAGGGAATCTTTAGAGAAAAAAGAGCTTTTGGACACATAAATGTATTAGATCACACCTGGAGTAGCATGTTCATTTCTAGGGAGACCCTCCTGTAGGAAAGGCACTGAGAAAGCCAAGAATGTCCTGAGAAGTCAGAATCTGGCTTGGTCCATTCACACACGCATATGTGTACATGGTCAAAATTTCTTATGTGCTTTGTGAGCCAGCCAGACACACAGTTCTGGGAATGAAGGAGCCAGAAATGAGTTAGGAGAGGCTGAGCCACCAGCAGCTGGGTAGGATGAGATAAATAATACAAAAATAAAATTGATGATGAACAATGTGAAAGAGGAGAGCAGAGACTAGCAGAAAGGTCCAGAAACTGTCCTAGGAGGAACAACTGAAGAATGTGAGAGGGGAGGGGTATGTTACGTAAAGACAAGATGACCAGGGAAAATAAGCACTTTCTGTCTTGCCTTCCTCCCTTCCTCCTTTCCTCCCTCTCTCATTCCCCCACCCCCTCCCTTCTTTTCCTTCCCTTCCTTCATTTCTATCCATATCTGAAGAGTTAAATAGGGGGAGAGCATTTGTTCTATATAGTTTTAGGAGATAAATCTGAAATAGATGATAGATAGATAGATAGATAGATAGATAGATAGATAGATAGATGATGGATGTTAGATAACATCTCAAAATGGTAAAGAAACTAATCCATGTGGGCAGATTATTGAACTCCTGTTTAAAATGGGCTTCTGTGTGAAAGGCTTTCTTTTCACCCCTCTTGCGTCCTGATGAATCCAGAATGGGCCAACTGAAAACCTACTGGTGTGTTGCTGTTTTCTGTTGGGCAGAGAGAGCTTGGTGAGTTTTTGTGGGTCCATTAATTCATTCAAAAATAGGGCAAATGTAACTAGGTTGTATTAAAAAGGGCAATTCCTTGGATTGATCCACAGAAACCAGCTCTGGTTGAGTTTAAATAAGGAGTAAAATTGTTGGAGTGCATTGATTTCTGGCTCTTGACTTGGAAGCACACATCCCCTCCCAAAGCAAGTCCCACAGATATTTTCCAGGCCTGGACTAAAGGAGATGGAGAATAAATTTGGCAGCAATAATAATTGAAAGAACTTATGGGACTGTGCTAAAACAGCCCCCAGAATTGGGCTTCACTCATCCTACATCTTCCAAATTTTTAGCCTTTCGTTGTGCAAGCTGCAAATAATTGACACCAGGCTCTGAGTCAGCTTTCTGATCCTCACCCTCATGGTTCAGATTCGAGTCTAATTATAAGAGCTACTCCTACATCTCCAGAGGCAGCATGCTTGGGATTTCTTCTTAAATTATTAATCAAGAGGGAAGATAAATTTGCCTGATTCTGTTCCACAAGGATCAATTTTCCCCATAGTTCATTTTTATTTGTGCATAAAAGTCAATTTTAATGGTTACTTACTTTTATTATTCCCTCATTTTCCCCTGGATCTAGAGGCTAGAATGATCAGGTGAGTGTGTCTTTCACACGGCCCCATCTAACACGGGTTT
Source organism: Herpailurus yagouaroundi (assembly GCF_014898765.1). Classification (NCBI taxonomy): domain Eukaryota; kingdom Metazoa; phylum Chordata; class Mammalia; order Carnivora; family Felidae; genus Herpailurus; species Herpailurus yagouaroundi. The sequence continues at coordinate 12,677,369 of NW_024412411.1, read as the reverse complement.
AGATGCAGTGCAGCTTCATCTAGAACAGTTCTACGGGCCCAGAGAGTATCTTATTTATAGATTGTGTCAGTTGTGAAAGAGGTATCTCTTCATACTCCCAGGTCCTGGAATTAAGGGAGTCTGGCACAAGAACACTGAGCTGTAATCATGTTTCTTCAAATTCAGTCCCAACATGGGCTCCATCATTTCCTTTGTCCCCCTCAGTGGCATTTCTTTTTCTATTCTCAGCCTGTTGCCCAAGATGGAAACCTGAGGGAGCCCTGGACATTTCCACTCTCATTCTCATATGTGACACTGAGTTAATCAGCAAAGTCTCTTCTTTACACCTTCCAAATGTTTGCCTGCTCTTCGTCCCCATCCCCCCCCCCCCTCACAACCCCCCCCCCCCCCAACCCTGTCCTTATAATCTCTCCCCTGGACCATTGAAGGATACCCTAAATGGCCTCCAGGTTTCTGATCTCTCGACCGGCACTGTTTAGTCTCTTCATCAGTATGCTACTGACTAAGCAACAAACATAATAGATCCCTTAGAAGTCCCTCAGTGGTTCCAAACTATCTTTGTTTTAGAGTTCTAATTTCTTAGCAATAACTGTGTGGAGGACAGTATGGGGTTACACTTTGTCCTTAATTAAATGACCATTCCAAATTCATGTACACCTAGCAAGTTCTACACTTCCTCATGGATCTTTTGCCAAAAATCAAAGGAATAATTTTATATTAAAAAATAGTGAAATAAGCAAAATAACTTTTATCTGAGCCATGAAAATAGCTAAAGTGAGCGTGAAATTGCTACCATAAATCTTGCTGAAGAAATTTTATTCAGCTCCTGTTTGTGTGTTTGGGGGTGGGTAATTTCCCATTATGTGCTTTTTTCTTTTGGTTGCATGCCATAAAATACTTGGCAATATTAAGATGATAAACAGGAACACGTATAGCATCTCAAGGAGTAAAATGTAATCTTAGGATTGGAGAGAATCTACCTAGATGGTGCTAGGATTAAAAAACATAATTATGATGAGAAAGAACTGAAGCAGAAATAATTATCTTAATCCATATCTCTGGTGATTCTTCCCTTTATTTCAATTCACTAAAATAGTGGGAGATCCATGGAGGAATAGAGCATATTGATCAAAGTCTCAACGTTTTCAAAATGGCTCCATCACTTTTTCATCAGGATGTGAATACCTCACATCAGCCACTCCACTCTGTCAGTATTCAAACATTTCTCAAGCATCTCCTCTGTACCTCACAAGCAATAAACGAGTAGTTATAGACAATTAAGGAGTTTCATATAATGTGGAGTGTTGCAAAGGAGAAATAATACCAGTTGCATTTGAGGGAAGGATCTGTCATAGTTCAGGGAGCTGTCTGAGGAAGTGATGTTGAAGACAAAATGGAAGGAAGAGAAGCCAGATGAAGACTGATGGGAAAGGTATTTGAGGCAGGCAGGACAGCACCAATGATGTTTTGCCAGAGAGTGAAACTGAAAAAATAACCAAAGCTAGAATCTGAAGGAACCAAAAATAAGGGGACATTAAGAAAGAGATGAGCTAGTGAGTTAAGCAGGGGCCACTTGCCTTTATTAAAAATTGTACATAGTCTTCGAACTAGAAGCTTGAGATAGTTCTGGAATAGTCATCACTGGGGAAATTTGCATACACCTTTGCTAGTAGTAATGGAAAGTCCTTGTGTGCAGGGACTACTTTTTAATCATCTTATCAGTGGTGTCCATCACAGAGCCCTGCCATGGTCATTGCTCAAGGAAATGTCTGCTGATTGAACAGGTGCATTTGAGCAGCATAGCACTTTCATGGCTCTTACCCAGATTAAATCTCAAAATGATGCTAGGCATAGGTGTCCTGTATCTATTTTACTACAAGAAAACCAGGACTAAGTGATAGATGACATACCCAGGTGGAGGGGCCAGGAGGAGCCACGTCCTCTCACAGAACTGACATAATATTACAAGCTTTTTAACTTCATCAAATTAGTATTTTTAAACTTTTCAAATATCCAGTTAAAATATTTCTGTTGTGAACACTTTCAAACATATACAAAAATAGAATTATACAAAAGATGCTTGTGTACTTATCACTCAGATTCAATGGTGGCCTAGACTTGCAGATTTACTTCATATGTCACTTAAAATATTTTCTTCTCTTCTGTATTTTAAAACTAATCCCAACATTGTCTCTTTTCAATCCCTTCAGTATGCAGAAGCTATAAAGAAAAAGGAGAGAACGTTTTTTTATATTACCACAATGCTTATATTATCACACCCAACAGAATAAAAAATATAATTCTTTTTATGATCTAATATGTAATCTATAATGGCTTAAAAATGTCTTTCTCCTAATCAGGATACAAACAAACACTATACATTACATTTGGTTGTCAGGCCTTTTAAGTATAAAAAGGACATTTTAACAACAAGAAAGTAAGAAAGGCATCCTTTTAAGGACACAACCCCCCCACAGTCTGTTCTACAAGTTTAGATTTATGAAATTCTCCCACCCTTGCCTTATTTTTCTCTGCTGTGGTGTGGCCCTGCTAGGAATCCCTGAATCAGACTGTTGCAGAGTCAAGAGTGGCAGAATCAGGGCTGATTGCTGTCTCTCCTGAGCATCTCCTGCCCTCCCACCCCACAACCGCGATAAGTGTCCAGTCTGTTATCATTGTTGTCTGAGCCATAGTTTCCAGTTGATTCGGAGTCTTAAATCCAGAATCACACTCGTGATAAATTGAGCAGTTTTCATTTGGGAAGCCTGTAGGGGAAGACCAAACAAAGCCTTTTCATTTTGATCTTACGTACCTGCCTTATAGAATCATGGGAATCTACCCCCAAAACCAAGAGCACACTGTATACACTGTATGTTAGCCGTCTGGACAATAAATTATATTAATAAAAAATAAATAAGAATTCACTAAAGAGATGACTCTATAGTTGTAGCAGAAATTGGTTGTTAAGTGGTTGCTTAGGGTGAACAAGCCAGTCTGAGACAGCTTGTAACATGTCTGGAGCAGAAGAAGGACTAGCAGTCACCTACAGGGGTGTAGTGAAAAAAAGCACTGGATGAGGCCAGGACTGTAAGATATGGATTCAAGTCCCAGTTCTGCTGCGTGACCTTGGGCAAATTGCCAAGCTTCTCTGAGCCTCGGTGGGAAGTGCTCTTCCCATTGTGCTTCTGTTTTCCCAGGAATAGTGGGTTGTCCTCTGAGATAATACGTATACATACTTTTCAAAACACTATTCAAGGATAAATATGATAGGAATGTTGTAGAAGCAAGAAAGATATTTGTACCACTTCAGTCACACCCAAGGGGACTGCCAACCTGCTTACCTCTAGAGCCAGACTGCTTTATCTCCTTTCTCTGCCCTGGGCTATAATTAGGCAAAAATATCACCCTTTTCATTGGGCAAGATCTAACTGATCATTATTGCAGAAGAACACAGGAAGCTTGAACATTATTATTTTAGCTTCTAGTTCCACGATTTTAATACAAAAAAAGGAACAAGACAAATCCAGCAAAGATTTAATATTTGTTATCTGCCAAGGAAGGCTTCCTTATCTAGTTGAATGTAGTCTCAAGCACTGTGCCTTAAATTAGAAGGCATAGTGCCTTGATCCTTCTTCTGATGCATCATTAGCTACGAATCACACCAATTAAACTACAGCCTGTGCCTCCCAGCTCTGAGCCTTTCACCCAACCTACCAGCGAAATCTCCAGAGAATCACCATTGGCAGCTAGGTCCTAACGATATCAGCAGTTTCCATTTTCCCCACAGAGTTTCATGTTACCTCTCTCACGCACAATGCCTTATGTGGCTTTATTTCCATAAACAAGATAGAAATCAAATTCCACAGCTTTTGAGACAAATCGCAGGTACCAGGGAAATATTCTTCTAGACATTGGGGTTTTAAAAAGGACTATATTATATGAATTGTTTCTCTTATCACTTCATACTAGGCTATTCAGTTTATCAAACATGTTTATATTTGTTTCTTCACTTGATGCTTACAACAAACTTGTGATATATTAATATCATCCCCATTTTGTAAATGAGGAACATAAAGCTTCAAGAGGTCTTAGTCTTTTTTCTTTTTCATTTATTGAACATTCTACTCCGTTCCTGCACTGAGTATACTATTCACAAATGCCATCGCATTTAATCTTCAAACGATCTGATAAGGTATGTACTGTTATACTATTGTACAGATGAGAAAAACAAATCTTCCCCAGGCTGAATAACTTGCACAAAATCCATATTGAGAGTCAGTAGTAAACTTAGGAATCAAAGTTGAATCATATTTGCTTTATCGTTTTTTAAAGAATAACAATACATCAGGCTATTGTCAATTGCTGGAAGACAGTGGCTTTGCCAAATTCAAAAAGTTTCTTTGCTGACTCTGTTTTGCAATAATCCTGATAATTAAAAAAAAAATCTGCCTTTGTGAATCTATAAAACAGAGCTTGCATGAAGCCAAATTGAAATTTGATGTATCTAATTTTCAGAGTTGTGTGCCTATTGTGTGAAATAGCTGGTTAGGGATTTAGACTGTCGTTTGCCTATAAAACTAACTTCATTTTCCACATTAAAGTATTCCTAAGCATTTGGCTGAAACCTCTTTGAAGGGTCTCCAGCCAAGTTGCATAGAAAACTGTTCAAGTAGGGGCGCCTGGGTGGCGCAGTCGGTTGAGCGTCCGACTTCAGCCAGGTCATGATCTCGCGGTCCGAGAGTTCGAGCCCCGCGTCAGGCTCTGGGCTGGTGGCTCAGAGCCTGGAGCCTGTTTCCGATTCTGTGTTTCCCTCTCTCTCTGCCCCTCCCCCGTTCATGCTCTGTCTCTCTCTGTCCGAAAAATAAATAAATGTTGAAAAAAAAAATTTAAAAAAAAAAAAAAAAAGAAAACTGTTCAAGTCAAAACAAATGATCCCAATTCTGCTGAGAGAGATAGAGACAAAGAGAGACAACATACCTTAATTCAACATGTTATTAAAAGTTATTCTAAAAGGTTTGATCTACTCCATAGTAGAATTGGCCAATTAAAGTATCAATTTTCTTTGCCTGAAATTTTTGTTTAACTCACCCAATTCAACAAACATTTACATTAGGATTTATTAACTGATAACTATGTGTCAAACTCTGTTTTAGGTTTTAGAGATACAGAAAAAAAATATGACAATGTCGTGCCCTCATGGTGTCCACAACTGAGTTCTTAATGCTCAGTGCTAGAGATGTACAAGAGATTGGTATATACATCCCCTTCTTTTGTGGAATGCAGGAAACATAGCAGACCTACCCTATTGTCTAGGATTCCCGATTACCTTTCGATTCTAGTGAATTCAGTTTTTAATCTGTTTATCTCTTTCTGTTGCTCTCCATTTCTCTGCATGTCTCTGTGTATGTCACACACACACACACACACACACACACACACACATGCATGCACATGTACACATTAGCACAGTAGCTTGGGTCAGAAGTAAGCCAAATGACATCTGTAAATGTTTAGCAGTGGAAAATTCCATGTCATCGCTTTAACACAGGTGGCAGCCTGTAAGACAAGTTAAGTAAGGGGTTGAAGTAAAGGGCTAGTAAATTCCAGTGGCCAGAGGTCAGCACTCTTAAAGGCAGGTGGGCATTCTGATGTATATACGGAAAGAAAACCAGTCTTCTAAAATAGTCCATAAAAACAGCACCCTTCCCAGCATGGCAACTTGAAAAGTAGCCAGAGTAAAGAAGCTCTAAGGTACCTTTAAAGCCTACTATAATATGGCAGGAACTTTTCTGTGCCCGTCTGGCTCCGAAATCCCAAGGCAACTAAGAAAAGAAGAGGTGGTGAAATGGGAACAGTTGATTATTTTCTGAGCTCCAAATAAATATGGTTATTTTTCTATCATATAGAAGAATTTTGACAAAGGATTGCTTCTTAGACTTGAGATATATATAACCTGTCATCTATCCCTGACCCTCATATATACGTTATTTTGTTAAGAGCCTAGTATGGAGAATGCAGTAATGTATTTAGTGTTTCTTGCTTTAAATACTTTATTTATCAGATTACAATGATTATGAGGCTCACATCTTCCTCCTTCTACCCATAAGTTTCAGCTTGTGACATCAGAATGAGTCTTGTATCCACCCTCTCCAAAAAAAAAAAGAGTGCTATTATTGTTATTAATTGATGGCTCTTTTAAAAATCAATACTGCTTACAATGATAAAAATGAATTATGCCGTATTAGATATTCAGGACAACATCTTATAGGGGCAGAGATGACTTCCCCACTCAACGTATGAGGAAATCATTATCTCTGAGAGGGTTAGGAATTTTCCCAACATCACCCAGAGCCAAGACTCAAATCCAGCAAAGATATCCCAGGGCACTACTTTAAGACCCTTTCTGCTCTTCTCCCTTCACCAGAAACCATATAGACTTTCACAAAAATTTAACCTGCCTCAGTTTCTCCATTGTAACACAGGTCTGGCTGTGTTGGCTTCTTCCCACCACGGAGATATCCCATTACCATATGGAAAGTACTTGATACCACTCACAAGGGGCAGATATTTAAATGGAAAATGCGCTTTTTTCTATTCACAGCAAGAAACCAGAAAATTAAAGGCAGCAAAGCATCAGCCTGTGAGCCCCTTGAGGCAAAGGTCTTTCCAGTGAATTTGGTGTCCCTAGCAATTAGCATTGTGCCTGGCATGTAATAAACCCTGAAGAAATGTTTGCTGAATAAATGAAAGAAGGATGTTTCCCCCAAAGAAATGGAAGCTTTTATAGTTGCTCAAAGTACCTCATCCCTTGAGCAGTGATTAGATGTCGTGCTAAAAACTGATGTAAACTATTCTTGCATCCTTCCCATACACCCTTTCTGGACCCTGGTGACAAAGAGGGTCATGTCCAGGTAAACAATATTGTGACCCCAGTAGACTATACACCATTGACGTTTGCCCCAGCCCATTGGAAGGTGCCCCAAAGCTTGAAATTCCTTAGCTTATGAACCACTAAGAGCTTCTAACTCAGGTTTGTCTATTAAAAGCATCACTTCTTAGGCATGCAGTAGGTGGCCTCTTCAAACTACTTTCCCTGTGGCGAGGAAATGGTAACTCAGCGGGAAAGCAGCCTGTGTCGCTTAGATATGCAGAACCCCACTTAAAGCCAATGATTTCACCAGTTGTTGTTAAAGCTGTGCAATGTCCATAATGAGCAAGTAGGAATAGGATGCTACTGTCCTCAGTGCCAGTAAGGACTGCATATGCCTTTATTCTGACGGGAGCCACCATGGTAATAACAGCAACAACTATTTTATATTTGCAAAGCCCTTCATGTCAGATCTCATTTTGATTCTCAAGACCACTTTTTGAGAGGAGTATCACAATTTTGCAGATGAACAAACTGAGGTTCAGAAACTACCCAAGGTCCCATGGGTAGCAAGTGACAGGCTTAAGATTTAAACCTGGCCTCCTAACCCAGAGTTCTTAACTCCCCTACCCTCTGCTCACTGCTTCCTCTGATAACACAACTGTGAGTCAGTAGCATGAGGTTATAACTGCAGAGGAGGGCCCTCCTCACCAATTCACTTGGAGAAGGATATGCCCAGCACTTCATGCTGTAGTCTAACCCACTGAGCTCATCGTTTCCATCTCTATGACACAGGCTAGCCATCTGAGCCTTGCAAATGTGAACAGCTGGGCAGCTTTAATCAGTTCGGATTAATCCTACTGCATTAAACAACACAAGCCCCCTCACAGAGGCAATGCCTCCTTTCCAGTGTCAATGATAGAGTGGATTTGCATTCTGGGTCTCCTCATTCACTCTTGACAAATTGCAGAAGAAGACAGTGTATAGCAGAGCCTCTTCTCCTGTGTAGTATCTGGTGTTCACACCCTTGCCTTTCTCCATCCAAGTGTCCATCAGTAGTTCAAACTCAAGAAACTGATAATAGGCAGAGTGAGGCTATAACAAGGGGGCTCTAGGAGTAGACACAGGTTTCCTTTCTACTTGTTATAGAGGGGGGTTATGACTTTTGCAAGCAATGAACAAGAATAGGTGTTGAATTACATGTGAAAATTAACAGGGGGGATTACTAGTCATTACCAAGAGCCAACCCATGAAGTCCATCTGCTCTCTTGTAACCTTCCCAACACATGTTGAAGTAGAAACAATTCTTGTTCCCATTCTACTCATGAGGAAATTGAGCCCAGAAACGTTAATAACTTTCACAGTGGTACACAACTAGTAAGTGGCAGAGCCAGGATTCTGACCCTGTCTGTATAACCACATTTTGTACCTTGTTTACTGTTATCACCCATCATGTCCAACCAAGTGAAAGCAAGGGACACAGTCCCAGTGTGAATGTGTCTAGTCAGGAACAAGTGGATTTAGATGCCCACCAAAGGGGATTTTTTTTTCATTGGTTCATCATACATAATGGAGAGAAAGAACTAACTGGAAGTAATGTTTCTTGAAACTCCTCTAAAACATTTGCCTCGAAGTTGGTTTTCAGTGGTTTGCTTCTTGTTACACACACACACACACACACACACACACACAAACCCAAGAAGCACAAAATAGATAACTCGTTGATGCGCCTGGATGGCTCAGTCATTTAAGTGCCTGACTCTTGGCATTCAGGTCATGATCTCACATCACAGTTTGTGGGATCGAGCCCCACCTCAGGCTCTGTGCTGACAGCTCAGAGGCTGGAGTCTGCTTCGGATTCTGTGTCTCCCTCTCTAACCCTCTCCTGCTCATGCTTTCTCTCTCTCTCTCTCTATCTCTCTCTCTCTCTTGCTCACACACACACACACACACACACACACACACACACACTCACACACCACACAAATAAATACAAAAACATTAAAAATAATTTAAAAAAACTATATGCCAAACATCTGGCACAGTCCTGAGTCTAGGAAAGAAGGAATAATAGGCCCTGAGGTTTGGGGATGAGAGATGGGTGAGGCATCCCCACCCTCTAAGGCATTTGTACTGCAATAAAGAAGTTCAGCATGCACATAATCAGTACAGTACATGAGAAGAAGGAGAGCAAGATGTCAAGTGAGAGAAGTAGAGAAATGAGTATGCCTTAGGTTCTAAAGGAGAATTATGGTGTTATAATAGATGTTACGATACAATGGAAACAAATTGGACTCACAGAGATGCAAGGTTGACTCAGTGACTTTGGCGAAGTCAGTTTACCTCCCTGAACTTGTTGCCTCATCTCTAAAACGGTATACCTACCTCAGAGCTTTGTTGGGAGAAATAATAGAATATTTGCATTCTGCAGCACAGATGCTAGCCCATTGCAGGTGCTCAGGAAACATGAATTCCCCTTTAGATGATATAAAGATTAAGATTAAATGGTGTGGTAGTGTTAGATTTCTGTTTTGTTGAAAAGTGAGATTTTCAGTACTATTATAAAACATAGAGTTTACGTACCTGCTTTCTTGTTTATTTCTAGAGCACTTCTAACCATAAGCTCACTCATCTTTGAGAAGCTGGAGACATCGCTCCTCTTCTATGTCTGTCTGTCTCTTACACACACATACATATTTATAAATCCAGATCTTATTGCTTCTGCTCTAGTGAAATTACTTGCATTTACATTTTCTTTTTTTTTTTATTTTTTTAATGTTTTTAATTTTTTTTGTTTTTATTTATTTTTGGTGGGAGAGAGAGAGAGAGAGAGAGACAGAGCATGAGGGGGGCCTGGGGGGGGGTGGGGGGAGAGAGAACGAGACACAGAATCTGAAGCAGGCTCCAGGCTCTCAGTTGTCAGCACAGAGCCCGACATGGGGCTCGAACTCATGAACCGTGAAATCATGACCTGAGTTCAAGTCGGATGCTTAACCAACTGAGCCACTCAGGAGCCCCTTTTTTTAATGTTTATTTATTTACTGAGAGAGAACGTGCAAGCAGGAGAGGGGCAGAGAGGAGGGAGAGAGAATCCCAACCAGGCTCCACACTGTCAGTGCAGAGCCTGATGCAGGGCACAAACCGCGAGATCATGATCTGAGCCAAAATCAAAAGTCAGACACTTAGGGGCTCCTGGGTGGCTCAGTAGGTTAAGCAGACGACTTCGGCTCAGGTCATGATCTTGCGGTCAGTGAGTTCGAGCCCCGCGTCAGGCTATGTGCTGAGAGCTCAGAGCCTGGAGCCTGTTTCAGATTCTGTGTCTCCCTCTCTCTGACCCTCCCCTGTTCATGCTCTGTCTCTCCCTGTCTCAAAAATAAATAAAACGTTAAAAAAAAAAAAAAAAAAGAGTCAGACACTTAACCAACTGAGCCACCCAGGCGCCGCAAGTTTTATTTTCTAAAAAGGAGAGAAAAGGGGCACCTGGCTGGCCAAGTTGTTGGAGTATACAACTCTTGATCTCAGGGTCATGAATGAGTTCAAGCCTCACATTGGGTGTGGAACCTACTTGAAAAAATGGTAATAAAATGAAAATAGAAAGGCGCGGAGAGATGGGTAAGCACTTTGGAACATAGGATTTGTGATTAACACAACTGTCAAAGTGAAAAAGTTGGGGGCAGGATGTATTCCAATTAAGACAAATTCAATATAGTACAGCACAGCACTTTCCCATCCACAGCAGGGAGTACAAACACTATAGAATATGGTGTAAAACAAACATTTCAAAAGCAAGGCAGAAAACATTTGGGGGATCTAATGAGCCATACAATAAGGAGAACACAGTTTACTATGAAAGCAAGTAGCCTGTTGTGACATATAAAGTGTGGCAGCCAGAAGAGACTTCCAAAGTGCTGATCAGATATAGGTTAAGTATCAGGGAGGTATTTCCGACATGTGACATGCCTGAGATGGGAAGAGCACAGAGATTCCTGGACAACGAAAACATTAGTGGGATTTGGGAGTGGCAGTAATTAGACAGAAATAAAGCCTTGAAATTAGATAGACTATTTAGCCTTGAAAAAAGAAGTCCCACAGGAGAAGCATGTTGTCTTTCTTCATTAAAAAACCTTAAAATTGAAAAGAGGCAATTTCAGTACCTGTAGGCGTTCTATAACTGAACTCATTTAATGATTCTGCTCACGTCCTCATTCATGGTTCACTCAGAAAATGTTTATTGAACCCCTGTTATTAAATACCTCATGCATACTGGACACCGTGTTAGGAACAGGGAACTCCACGGGGAGTGAGTTGTGGCTTCTGTTCTAAGAGAGCTGAGTCTAATGGGGAAGATGGGCAACTGCATAAATAACTGCAAATTGGTGTGGTAAGTACAAGAAAGTAGCAATGTGGCCAAATGGGGTCAGGGACCGGCACTCAATTAAGATGCTTAAGTGAGGGAGCAGAGGTGGGATTTTAGGATTTTATCACAGGAGTGAAGTCATAAAAGTTGTGGGGAGGGAGTCCTGGGAGCAGATGGGGGATTTAGTGGTTCTTGGGGGCGATGCCTGATATTTACAAACTGGTGGTGTGGAGCATGATCAGAGGATGCTAAAAAATCCTGCTTGGTGTCCCAGGCCACATTACATTCTTCTCTGAGAAATGCTAATGCGGGCTATCTGACGTCTGTGCAAAGCTTTGACCAGTACTTGCACTACAGCGCTCTATGAACCTGCCATAAATGTGCTCACGTTAGACTGAGATCCTGTTTATAACAGCAAAAAGCTGGATGGGCCTAACTATCTTATGATGTAGCAACTGTTAAATAAATTACAATCTTAATCATGTGATGCAATTAGGTGTATTAAGAAATATATTTAGGGGTGCCTGGGTGGCTCAGTGGATTAGGCGTCCAGGTCATGATCTCACGGTTCATGAGATCCGTCCCCACATCGGGCTCCGCGCTGACAGTATGGAGCTTGCTTGGGATTTTCTCTCTCCCTCTCTCTCTCTGCCCCTCCCCCGCACTTTCTCCCTCTCCCTCACTTTCTCTCTCAAAATAAATAAATAAAAATAAACTTTAAAAATATATGTATATTTATGTATTTGGGAGAAGCCAGGAAAAGATCCGAGTTACACAGTTAAAAAGGGAGAAAAAGGCATTAGCATAATATATATTTATGATCTCATATGTATGTGGGGATATGTGTGTGTATATATTGAAAGAAGCTGATAAATGCCTGTGCAAGTCCAGGACATAATACGTATCTACAGAATAAGCTGTAGTGAAGGACAGCAGCGAGAGGGAAGAAAGAAGGTGGGGAGGGAAGAAGAGCCAGATGTCCTCTCAGTTTTTATTGTTTTTCTATATACTCCAAATTTTTACAACATTCATGAACTTCATTTTTCGATTTAAGGAAGAAATAATGCCCATGAAGTACTAAGCACAGCATCTGCCATGTGATGGCAATAAATACTAATCAACTCTTACAATGGCAAGAAAACGTGACTCACCCCAAATGATTTCAATCTGCATACAGTGTCATAGCAACGGTTATAAATGCATGTTTTCTCTCTCTGTCAAAAAGGAATGAAGTAAATATCATAAATTATGATCAATAGATTTTAGGTTAAGTATGGGTTCTGCTTATTTAATCATTTAGGATTTAATCATTTAAAGCTAAGTTTTGAAGAGGAAGCCTTCCAAATCTAGATAACACAAGACTTTGCTTAAGCACCAGAAATTTCCGGTCAACTTTTATGGTTTTATCTTTGGAGTACTAAACTTTAAAAATATTTAACATTCAAAGGTCATTATCCAGTTATCTATTTATCATTGGAAACCAAGGTCAAGTCTTTTCTTTTGTGAAATCCCATCCCATAATAACCAATAGTCAGTAAATTGAATTTAAATTTAATTTTGTGGAACTTTTATTATAAAGAATTTGAAACACTGTAAGTAGATCATCTTTTACTATGTTCATTTAGTCATTCTTGTTTTTATGAAAAGTTATGAATAAATTAAATTGAAAATCAAATTGTTTTTTGAAATGTACTAAGGAAATACTTTATGATGAATTTCTTTCTAATTAAAAGAACCATTTATAATTTGAACTAGCGTTTTCACATTTATCTCATGAGTAAATTGGCCTTTTCACCTACTGGATTTCACTAAAGCAAGATACTGTGTGCCAAGGAGATAATAGAACAAATTGTGATCAGGAATATCAAAACTTCAAAAGCTTTTACTTTTTACATGCTGATTGTGTTAATAAGTATCATAAAACCTATTTGTGCTATCTTTATTGGACTGACATATGGGAAAAATATTTTTCGTACGAAGAAATAGTATGATATGTAACTATATTTTCTTGATTTTTTTAGACCCATATGTTCGAAAGTTTCTAAAATATATTTAAAACAAGACTGTCCTCTACCCCGATTTCTAATGTCAGCCTCCTAGAAACTGACTTAACTATATTATGTATCTTAGAATTGATGAAGTTTGATATATGGACTTTTTCTATTAAGATTATAGGGCAAAATTGAGGTATGCCCCAAATGATTAGTTTCTAGCAACCTATAGCAGAAAAAAACTTAGTCAAATTAAAAGGCAATTTTTTACACAACTCATCACCAAACACTTGATTCTCTGGTCTATTAAGCTGAAAGTTAACTGTAGACTCAACCTCCCCTCCCAATAACATTGATAATTCCTTGAATCCTTGTTTTATTTGTGGATCTTGTTTTTTTGTTTGTTTGGTTTGGGTTTTGGTGGGGGGGGGGGGTGCCCTCTTTTTTAAAGTAAAGTTTTTATTTTAAGATAATTATTGAGTTACATGCAATTATAAGAAATAATACAGGAAGATCCATACACCTTTTACTCATAGTTTTGCCCAACGGCAACATTTTGCAAAACTATAGCACATTATCATAAACAGGACATTGACAATGATGTAATCCATCAATCTAATTCTGCTTTTCCCAGTTTTATTTGTACTCATTCATGTGAATATATGTGAGTGTAGTTAGTTGTATGTCATTGTTTCACATGTGCAGTTACCTGTATCCATTACCACAGTCAAGACAGCACATTTCATCACCACAAGAATGCCCTGTGTTGCCCATTTATAACCGCACATACCTCCTCCCCCAGGACTTTTCACATGTTGGGAATTTGATGGCAGTATGTTTTCTAGTTACATTTTGGGAAGTCACTGATTTATCCTTTTCTTCTTGTAAATGTCTGCAAATAAATAATACTAAACAAGTGATCCCTCTGTATTCACTGCTTTGAGTTGTGCATCTCCCTGATGCTTGGCAAAGGAACCAATATCAGGGGCAAGTAGCTGCCTTGGCTGTGCACCATATCTACTTTTCTGAAGGCACAGGACCAAATCTACCATCTTTGTTTCCATTCCCAGATTACGCTCGATTTGAGGCCAAAATCCATGACCTACGAGAGCAGATGATGAACCACAGCATGAGTTCCGGGTCCGGGTCCCTGCGAACCAATCAGAAACGCTCCCTCTATGTCAGGTAGGCAACGGAGCATTTCTTACTGTGATCTGCACTTTGCGAGCAATCCAGCTTGGGGAGATAAAGACAACACCTTGTAGGAACGGAACACATGTTCTTATTAACCCATGCTCATCAATACACCACTGTGAGACCTTAAGTTTAACCACTTTGAAGAAATTTTTGAAATGTTATTATGTCAAATTAGTTAAAAGCCTTGCTTTTAACATGTTATTCTTTGAGAATGTTACAGTCTACGGTCAAATTCTTAGCACAGGTTGCAGTAAGAATAATGAGAAGAAACATTTTCATTCCTGATAATCTTAATCTTAAATTGAATATATGGACCAAAGCCTTGGACATTTTCTTACCATCTGTATAGGAAGAAAAATTCTTGTATCACCTTTTGGCCAGCTTGATATATATTGTATGAACTTTGGTGTATTGATTGGAAATCAAAAGCACTCTGTTAAAGAGTTATATGCTTCTTCCAACAAGTTTCGGTGGAAAGATTTTCTTCCGTGGTATCTTGTGAGTAGTCGCTTCTCAGCTACAAAAGTTGTTCCATGCCCTGACAAAACTCATTAATTTACCAGATAAAAAATGACTAATTGAACTTGAAATGCCTTCCAGTCTTTCATCGCTGTAGTTAATTCTTGAGAAAGATACACCATCACTGAACTATCACATGTACTTCTTCTTAGTGCAGGCCCCCTATGTTCCTTCCAAAACATACTTCATTAGTGCTGACTGTCCTTTTTAAAATAATGTTAAGTATTAACAACCAAAGGGGGGAAGTGATATCTAATAAATTGTTAGAATGAATCTATGTGCCCATCTTCACTGCATTCTCCTCACCCTACTCAGCCCCACAATCTGGTCTGACTCCCATCCAAGGTCATATCCTCCTCACCTGAAATTTCACTGTCTTTTCCTAGCATGAAGTGTGTATTATGGATATAAATTATGTACGTGAATTGACTTGTTCTCTTGATTCCATTTTGGCTATGAAGTTATCTTTTAAGTATATCAGGTAGGCACTGCAGGGCCAAGAAAGGAGCAGGATTCCAAAAGGTGGCAGGTTCTCAATGGCCTTGATTTGCTGGCCACTGGGACAAGCATAAAGTCCCTCCTCATTCCAGGGAGTTCCAATACTTCAGAAGCCCTGAGATTTAAAATAAAAACATGATGAAACAAAACACAGGCAGTTAATGTTCCAAATTTGACTAACTGAATTTCACAAGATTATGTGAAGTGTAATCTGCGACAGGAACTATTAAGAATCACCCTGGAACATGTCTTGTAGTAAAGTCACAGATGTGCTGGAAAGTGACTTTCTTTTTTCCTTATTTGCTTCATATTGCTGGTCCTTATAATACAAAATATTTTTAAATCTTGAAATGTTTTAGTCTTGGGTAGCATGTTGGGAAAAGCCAATTGAGTTAATAGGATAGAAATAAATCAGTTAATGCAAATGAAATGGTTATATAGAATCACACTGGAAGGAAAAATTACCATATTATTGGTACCTTGTTAAAAAATAGAATGCATAAAAATGTTAATGTACCAGAAGAACTTTGCTGAAAATATATTGGTAATAGTTTAGTCTTTTGAATTGTGGAAGATTAGGAAAATTAAATGAAGTGATATAGTGATATAATATAAAACTAATAGACCTATTTGAAATAGTATTAATCAGACCCAAAGTTTTATGCTCGCTCTAAAATGATAAATAAAAGTATGGCATACAAAAGAGATGAAGACTTAAGGTAATAAGGATGTTATCTTGTTAACATTCTAATAGGTGGAAGTCGTATTGAAAGGAGGAACCTCTCTTAAATGACGCTCAAAAATAGCTGACACTTCATGGGAAATTCTCCAAATGATCTCTCTACTATACAAATATGGTTTTTGGTTTCCAAAGGTATAATTATTAATACTTATTCAGTACTAAGAGGGCTGACCTTAGCATCTGAATGACTCTTGGAGGCATAAAATTGGAAGAGATAGGGGCCATAGAGTAAAATCAGAAGGAATGAACTTACAAGACCCCCCTGGCCTTGTTCTCATGTGATGTGATAAAACTGACACCCCCACCCCAATAACGGCAACAAAAAGGCAACCAAATGGAATGAACTAGCAAGACTTAAAGGGAATTCTTACTAAAAATGATCCAGCAACTTTGTACCTTTGTACCTTTTTTTTTTTGAGGGGGGGGTGGGTTGCACCAAATTTGGCTATGGGATTTTCATAGCGATGCTTGCTTTATCTATAGCGCTTGAATAGGGCCAGTGCCAGTTGGTCGTACTTATTTTAGAAAGTCAACTAGTTGCTCTCTCAAAATACATTAGTAGCAGGATTTCTCTAATTATATAAATACCAGAAGATGAGCATGTCTCTTTAATCTGAGAATGACAGCTTGGAATATTATTCTGCTTAGCTTTAAGTAAGTCTAGGGCTGGAAGGAATCTTAGTTATCATCAGGTCCACTGTTTAATTTGCAGAAGAGGAAACTGAGGCCCCAGAAGGGAAGAGATCTGCCACAGCTCTTTAGCAGCATAGTTGGATCTTCTACCTCCCTTCTCACTCCACCTCCCAGGGGCCTAGCTTCTCTGGTATCAGTTGTCGAATGCACTTGAGCTATGATTCCCGAACTGCTTCTGGCAACACAGCACCAGACTCAGATTAAGGAATAGGTTAGCCGAGAGGTGAAACTCCAACATAAACCTCTTTGGAGTTTTTACACAGGAGAAATGGTGCTACAGAACATACGGGATTTCTTTAGTTTTATTGGTATTTTTCCATGAGGCCAAAACCTAAACCAGAAAGCTAGCAGCCTTTGTTCTGTAATAAACAATTTAGCTGACTCGTAGGATATTTGTCTGCACCACAAAACCACCCTTCCCCTTGGAAGTCACCTCCTCTTCCCTATATACACAGACACATACACACACACACACACACACACACTCACACACTCACACTACCAAACCTAGCCCAGCCATGGGTGTGTCTGAGAGGCTGCGTCTTCTCAGGATAGTGCACAAGCTGGCCTCATTCCCTTACTGGAAATAATCCTCCCAGGTGATAGCAATTTGTTTGCCTGAAAGTGTCGAAAGGAGGGCGGGGGAACTAGCACATCTGAGCCAGGCTGTGTTTTAAACTTGAGCCAAGCCTCTCTATTTTCCAATCTACTTGTAATTATTTTCCTTCTTTGAATCTTTTGTGTAAGGTACCTGAAGTGCTTCGGTAGTGCTGTACAAATGGAGTTGATTGCTGCTTATGATAACGCTGTAAATGTTCTATGTGAATGATTTGGATATATTTGATTTACTGGGCTATTTGTGTTGTGCATTTCCTGCATTGTGAAACATATAGCTGTAGAACCTTAAAAGTAAATAAAATGTAAAAAAAAATCGAATAAAATATGCTTCAAAATGCTCCACAAGTACATTATGACTTCTTCAGATGAGATGCACTTGGGCTCCTGAGCCACTGGAATCCAGATTTTGTTGTGTGTGTTTCGCAGGTCTCCCTGTGGGCAGATTTAGCTCTCCCTGCCTCTAAAATATGCGCCCTCTTTCTTACCTACCATGGATGCTGGTGAAAGCATCCATGACAGAGAACAAGGTTTTTCTACTACTACAGGGACCTGTATATCCAGGGACTAACAGGGACCTTTATATCCAGATGCTACTAAGAAAGGTCAGAGATGTAGGGGATTAAAATCACATAAAAGTGCAAATAGCTAAGGAAAGATCCTTTCTTTTAATAAACAAGAGCAACCGCACCCAGCACTTGGAGAACAGGAAGAGAAGGAAAGAAAAGCAGCTAAGTCCACCAATGGGGAGTAAAAAGTCACAGGAGAGATGTAAAAGAGAAGCCTAACCCACATTCATTTGTTTATCAAAGGTATCGATTTTGAGCCTTCAGGTGAATAACCTCTCTGTGGTGAATTTGGGTTTAAAAGTCAGTTGCTATGATTTATTTATGCATTCAAGCTTTTTTTGAGAATATATTTTGTGCCAGGACTTATAATGGACACTGAGGACTCAGCAGTAAAAGTCATGTTTCCTCTCCACAAGAATCTCTCATCTAGTGGGAGAAATAGATGAGAGGAAGATCATCAGGGTGCAGCATGGTGTGAAAAATTCGTCCTCGAAAGGCCTGGAACCTTTATTGTTTCCTAACCCACAGATATCTGAATTGATTCTTAAAAGATCTTATTTGAGTTAACTTACAAATCTTCAAGTCTTTTTACTCGAAGTAAGAAAAACATTCTTCATCATGACCCAGTAAATACAAACACACATGAAGCTGAAAAACATTTTTTTATTATATTGTACTTTTTATGTAAAGTGTACTTTGTTATTTTCCATTCTATTTGTCTCCCTTTTTTAAGAAAAAAGGAAGGTCACAACTCATTAACTTGGTGTAATAACTCACTAATGAGTTATGATGTACAGTTTGCAAATGAAGTAAACAAGAAGGAGCACTCCAGGCAGAGGACACTGCACAGGCAGGAGAGCACGTCTTCACTGCATGACCTTTAGCAACTCTCTGGGACCCCCGGACCCTTGGTGTTCCAGCCATTTTGGATGGATGAGGAGTTGGAAGTGAAGGAAAACGTTTATCAAGCATCTCCTGCGGGTCAACCATCGTGCTAGTAATGTTCCACATACATTATGCCAACATGTAGAAGAGTCAAGGAATGTTTCCTGCATTTTACAGATGAGAAAACTGAGGCTCAAATAAGTTGAATAATTGCCCCAAGATCACAGAGCAAGATTGGATGTAAGCATAAACATTCAGGTCCTGTGTGTGAGGCAGTATAGAGCAGTGTTTAAGGACACAGTTGCTGGATTCTGCCAGAAAAACAAAATTTGAAACTTGGTTCTGCCACTTACCACCTCAGTGATTTTGGACAAGTCAGTCTTTGTGGGCTTGGTTTCTTTATCTGCTTGAAATGAGGATAATAACTGGATACTATGAAGAGGTTGTAAGGACTAAATAAAATAGTGAATTTAAATACCTCTCATATGGGAAATTAATTGGTGGTATTTATCATTTATTATAAAGACAACCTTTCCCCTGTAGGACAGAGAGATGGTAGAATTGGTCCTGAACAAACTACTGTTTTCTCAGCAAAGGGATGAGACACCCTTGTCCCTTTGCTTTTCTTCAGCAAGGAAAGGACAGACTTCCTGGCGCCATTTTACATTTTCAAACGTCTAGACCCCATGAAGGATGAATGGGAGGACCAGGATTGTAGGCTCCAGAATGCCCAGCTCTGTCAACTCACCAGACATCTCTCACACCCCGTTAAGAGTCTACCTAGAAGCAGAATCCAAAATATTCAACTGGAGCCACAGATAAGAAGTGTCACTATGCTTACAACTGGCCCCTCTACTTCTTCACAGATTGTCATCGGTGTCCCTAACCCCATGATTCTTCAACTTCTCTTCTGCATTCTTCACCCCTTCCAAGCCCTCTGCTCAACTTCTGCTGCTTCCTAAGACAGCTTTTGCTTCAAAGGCTATAATATGACAAATACTCTTAGGTCTGCCTCCTGCCCCATTGTTGTTGTTGTTTTCAGTTTATTTATTTTTTTTATTTAAATCCAAATTAGTTAACATATTGTGTAATAATGATTTCAGGAATAGAATGTAAGGATTCATCACTTACTTATAACACCCAGTGCTCATCCCAACAAGTGCTCTCCTTAATGCCCATTGCCCATTTAGCCCATCCCTCCACCCAATACCCCGCCAGCAACCCTCAGTTTGCTCTCTGTATTTAAGAGTCTCTTGTGGTTTGTCTCCCTCTCTATTTTTATCCTATTTTTGCTTCCCTTCCCCTATGTTCATCTGTTTTGTTTCTTAAATTCCACATATGAGTGAAATCATATGGTATTTGTCTTTCTCTCACTGACTTATTCTGCTTAGCATAATACACTCTAGGTCCAACCACATTATTGCAAATGGCAAGATTTCATTGTTTTTTATCCCTCCTGCCCCATTGTTTAACATAAGGCTTTCATACATTGATTCATCGGTGCATTGATTCTTACATTCAATAAACACAGTTTACATACTTACCTACAGTGTACCAGTCTATGATGGATGTTAAGGTTACAGAGATGAATAAGAACACACACCTCCTTCCCTCAGGATTCTTGTAGTCCATATCTGTAGGCAATTCAAATGTGCACAGATCATTACTTCCAAACACCTCATGTGTTATCTCCCTTGTGCTTATAATCTTCTTTAAATCTTTACAGCATGCCTATAAAGGCTTCCTACAGTGAAGTCTGCCCAGAAGACCACTGGTATTTAAAACTCATCTGTTAAAATACGATTTACTCTAATCTTTATTGAGTTTCTCATGGTAAAGGTCCTTGAAATGGAAATACCACTCAATACTGGATGTGCAAATTCCAGTTAATGTCTTCATTTTATTATACCCTTAGTGCCTTATGCCACAAGGCTTGGCATAAAGAAGTTTCCTTAGTAAATATTTGTTGAATGAATTAATCCCTAGACTCTCTTTCCTATACAGATGTGAAAGAAAAAAATTAGAATCTAAGTCAAGATCTTTGAACAACCAGTCCCACGGAAGTTCAGTACCAGCTGGGCTGCCACCAAGTAAATGGAGTCTGGTCATGTCCTGAGAACATAGGCATTACATACCAGTACTGGGATTTCCAGGAAACCTCTGGCACTAAAGGGCCTTTCAAGCTGCTTCATTTGCCTGCTGAATTCTGTGACTGCCTTTAAATTGGGGGCTAATTCAATAATAGATTTAGACAAGCACATACACCCAATACCTTCTTAGTGAGAGGACAAGGTAGGAACAGAGCCCAGGGTGAACCTCATCCTGTGTCTCATTCTCAACATCCTTAAGTTTTCCTGTTGGAAGTTGTATCAAGGGCAGTCTTAAGAAAACAAATCCTGGGACGCCTGGGTGGCGCAGTCGGTTAAGCGTCCGACTTCAGCCAGGTCACGATCTCGCAGTCCGTGAGTTCCAGCCCCGCGTCAGGCTCTGGGCTGATGGCTCAGAGCCTGGAGCCTGTTTCCGATTCTGTGTCTCCCTCTCTCTCTGCCCCTCCCCCGTTCATGCTCTGTCTCTCTCTGTCCCAAAAATAAATAAAAACGTTGAAAAAAAAGTTTTTTTTTTTTTAAAGAAAACAAATCCCATTCAGGATTCTTTATCCTGATGTGTTTTTTATGCTGGGGGAAGGATGTTCTCACCTGATTGGTTTTGTTGGGAGGAGAAAGCTATATCATCATATAAGTAAGGGACTCTGGTCTTTGTTTTTTTCTTAAAATGGTAGCATGCCCTTCAACCCCACTTCCAGCCCCCCTTACTGCTGGTCAGTACTCTGTCAGGGGACTGCACTCCAGAGCAAAGCTGCTTCTAACTTCACCTGGCTATGGATTTCTCAAGGCTATTTAAGGCCAAGCCATGAAATTTGTGGATTTTACTATAAGTTGAATTTTTCTCTTTTTTCCCTCCGAACTTGGACCCAGCATGCTCTCCACAGCTATCCCTAGAGGACATATTATAATCATCTGCATGTACCCCTTGCCCATTACTAGCACAAGGCTGGCTGACAGTGGCATTTTTATCACTTCTCACTCATTCACTCATATATTCTTATTTAGCAAAATTATCATTTATTCATTTGGAAATATGATACATTGTAGCATGAAAAGAAATTCAAGACTGCTTGGATTCAGATTTCTTATCTATATTAAAATCTTACTGAAAAAGATATGACCAATTATCTGAAACAGTTTAATAGGATGAAGCAGAAAGTGTGGAGAAAGTCTAGACTTGGGAAACCAGAAGAGATCTGGAGAGGGTATTGCAGTGTCTGGGTGGCCTGCATGTACCACTGGGCGGCCAGAGCTTATGTGCCTGCATTTCACTCCTGACTTCACTTAAGCCCTACAACAGTGCTATGCCAGATATGATTACTATCACCATTGCACAGAAGAGTAACAGTGTAGAAGGCCAAAGTGGCTTAAAAAACCACTTACACAATATGCTCTGTGACCAAGCCATATTCTTTACCCAGGTGTATCTCTCACTGAAGCCCATGCTTTTTGGACTTCCATACAGTAAAGATGAACTTGACCCTATAGGGGTACAGGTTAAATTCAGATTGATTGACCTTCTGTTTGGTTTATACCTTATACTGACTTCTTCCAGATGGACCTGGTTTCTGGTCCAGACTTCAAAGTTTATCAGTTGCTAAAATGAAATTTTCATTTATAAAATGCACATAACACCTAGTCCACAGGCTTGTTGGTAAGATTAAGTTAAATCAAGTCTATAAAAGAGCCTGCTATATGGGACTGGTAGGTAAAGTGGAGGTCCTATAACCCCTTTAAGTGCTTAGAGCCTGCCTCCTAAGCTGGTGCCTCCTTTGAAGCAGAATAGAATCTGATGTTCCATTTATACTTTGAGACTCATTAGCATTATGCTCACTCCTTCAGACATTTGCATTTTTAATTGCATCCTTAATTGTAGAATAAAAGGCTTTGTCTTCAGATAGCTAATTTTATGCCAGAAATAGAAAGGAGGAGGAGTCACTGGGGATCTGGGGGAGTTTTCTCCTTCCCTTGAGATCACAGCCTGGCCCTGAATTTTTAAAAGATTTTTCATTTTTAGATTTCTATAGAAAGAAGGACAAAGGTACATGGGCAGCCCCTCCACTGCCCATTACGTTTTTCCCCTACCTCTATGCTAAGATATGGAATCCAGGTATCATTTTTATTAATGGTACACCCTAATTCATTCACTCACCCACTCATTCATTCATCCAGAAAACCTGTTTTTGAGCCATAACCATCCACCCCATACTGTACTGTGCTCTGGGGATAAAAAGATTAATAGGGCATCTTTCCTGTCCTTAAGGTGTTCAAGGGTCGTGCTAACAAATTAGATTTTGCTCCCTGCCCCCTCATCTCTAGATGAGGTACCTATCTTTTTAACCCAAAATTGCTACCTCCTACAACAATCCAGACAGCTTTAGGTACAAAAGAGAGCAGAACACTAAAAGGTGGGACGCAGAATGCTCACAGGAGAGACAGGTGACAAGTAAGGGCATGGGAAAAGAATTGAGGGAAACTTACCCCAAATCATGAGGTTAGATTTGCAGCAAAGGAATAGACTCAGCTATTTGTTCTTCAATCTCAGTGCCTAATACATTATAGGAATTCTTTAAATACTTATTGAATAAACTTTTTGAGTGGCAATTAAAGATGGTGGTTAACAGAACAAGGTATTGGGAAAACAATCAACGACTCATAGCTGGTTGAATGAGCACCTGCTCCTCTTTGTTACTTGGAACAATGTAAACTTCTCTCTTCTAACATTCATGCTCTCTCGTCTTCCTGCCTGTTGACCCCCCTGTCTCC
Organism: Herpailurus yagouaroundi; assembly: GCF_014898765.1. Taxonomy (NCBI): domain Eukaryota; kingdom Metazoa; phylum Chordata; class Mammalia; order Carnivora; family Felidae; genus Herpailurus; species Herpailurus yagouaroundi. The sequence continues at coordinate 12,653,564 of NW_024412411.1, read as the reverse complement.
TCCACTGGACTAGATGGGAGCACCTCTCAGGTGGAGATTTTCTTGGTTACAGCACAGTCTGGCATATGGTAACTGCTGACTCAATCCAATGAATGAATTATGCATGTCACAAGATTGGTGAGAGTTTAACTTTAATTAAAATTTTACTTGATTACCTTGTGGCTTGCAAATGGCTCCTTGCCTGACAAAGGTCTTCAGCCTTCTTGAGCATATGAGTAAGCAGCCCTGTTAAGTAGTGATAATCATCTCAGACTACGTTGGGTCTTTTTTAAAACATTTAGCCAAACAAATGCTATATTTAATATAGGTTAGGCTTCAAATTCATTTTCCTGTTTATTATAAATCAATAATAACAGTAACAATAACAAACATGGAAAGATGCTTTTAAAATTCTCAATCACAATCATAATAAATAACAAACTATAATTGCATCATATTGTGAGCCAAGCAGTTTGATAAACACCTTATGTGGATTATTTAATTGTCAGAAAAACCCTATAAAATCGATGCTATCTTTATCCCCATTAAGAAAAGAGATGCTAGGTTTAAAGCTTACCCATAAGAGGTCAAACTGGGACTAGAATGTGTGTTGTCTTGTGCCCCTACCTACATCAGCATGTGACTTTATTGAAAGACCTTCATATGTTTGATTTGATTTGATTTGATTTGATTTGATTTGATTGCATACACTATGTCTGTTAAGTAGGTATTGTTTCCCAGTGGTTTTCAGCTAAGGAATATGAGGCTCAGAATATTAAGCTATCTACTCTTTTTTCCAAGTGTAATATAGTACCAGGCCTTTGCCTCATCCATTCTCTTTAAAGATGTGTAAACACACAACTCACATGGACCTTTTTCTAGTGTTTGCCTTGTGTTTCATTTACTGCCATGTCACATTGCACTTGATTTTTATAGAACTACGCAGGCATTATTAAATGTTGAGTGGGCAGTTGAATAACCTAGTCACCTTAGATCCTGTACACTAGTGTGAGCGTGTGGATTTGTGATTAAGTTGAGTAGGTCCACACTGAGGTGTGGCCATCACAACTGTGTGAACAAGGTCTCTGCCCCTCTTGTGCCAAGACAAATTCTGCAGCCTGCATAGCACATCAAGGAACACAACTGCAGTACCTATCAGGCATCATGGCCCACACGTGAGAGGTGGGAACATACATACAGCCTGACACCCACTACCAACTACACGCTTTGCAGGGCCCACTGCAAAATGAAAATGTGCAGCTTGTTCTGAAATTAAGAATATCAAGGTGGTAAGAACAGAGCATGATCCTAAGTGCAGCACGCTGTGCTGCAGCCCAGTTCCCCCACCTATGAAGCCAGTCCTGCTGACACCTGGTTCAGGACATTGCGCTCAAAACTGAAAGCATGTGTGTTTTTCTTAGTCTAGTGCAGTAAGTGGAAGAAATGTGAAGGCAGCATCAAGAACATTTTCAAGAATTCAAGTTTTGTCTCTTATCTGAAAAAGTGCTTTATCTAAATTATCTGAATGCCTGATTTTATGATCTGTGGAAACACTATGTGCCAGCCCTCTTAATGCCTGAGAAACTTTAAATTCCCACTTGCTCTGAGCTTTCAACAGCCTACTTTGAGTCATCTCTCTCCCCTGAAGTAAATCTTTCAAAAGCTAAGTAATGTCATTATTTCACATTTATTTAGCACCAGTGGTGCGTTTTAGTCTTCCCGTTCTGCAAGTTTCTGCCCCCTTCCTTTGTTCCTCAGGCCTAAATTTTTAAGAAAATGTACAAAAGTCTCTCAGAGGATTCTGGAAATTACTGGAGCTGTAGGTGTCGGTGTCATTTCCAGGTGTCATTTTCTAAACACAAAGGCTGTAACACATAGATTTCCCTGACCAACAACATTAAAATAATAATAAAAACTTTAAAAAATCAGGGGCACCTGGGTGGCTCAGTCGGTTAAGCTTCCGACTTCAACTCGGGTCACGATCTCATCTTCTGTGAGTTCGAGCCCCATGTTGGGCTCTGTGTTAACAGCCTGGAGCCTGATTCAGATTCTGTGTCTCCCTCTCTCTGCCCCTCTCCCACTCACTCCGCCTCTCAAAAATTAATAAATGTTTTAAAAAAATTTTTTTGAAATCAGGGACATGACATGGGACTGACAACTTGATTTCACCAAGTAAGAATTTTAGTGGCACCTGGGTGTCTAAGTTGGTTAAACATCCAATTCTTTGTTTTGGTTCAGGTCATGATCTCCTGGTTTCATGAGTTTGAGCCCTGTGTCTGACTCTGCACTGATAGTCCAGAACCTGCTTGCGATTCTCTCTCTCCCCCTCTCTCTCTGTCCCTCCCCCACTCATGCTGTCTCTGTTTCCCTCAAAATAAATAAATAAACTTTAAAAAATAATTTTAAAAGCCATAAACACATACAAACTGTAATATATATTTTTAGTTTATTGCTCTTTATTATTGCCATCTGCTTATATGAGAAAGAACATTTTAATACCCAAAGAAAAATAACATAATCAGAGCATCAGGAAAAGTATACCAAGTTTTAAAATTTATAGTTTTAAAACCTCACTAGATGAATCTCCATATTTCCTCTCTCCATATGAATCCTACCTCATAGCTGAAAAACTTAGGCCAAACGTGATGGCTACATTGTTTAATTCTTAATCCTGGATCTTTTGGTTCTAAATGATTCTAAAATGCTTGGGGTGCATTTTTGACCTTTGGATTGTTTTTTTTTGTTGTTGTTTTTTGTTTTTTTTTTTTTTTGAGAAAGAATACCATCTTTTAAATTTTCTTTTTCCTCATTTATTTTCTTTATCTTCCATATAATTTTCTCAATAAGTAGGAAGCCCGAACCCATGCTTTTTGATAAACTGATGTTTTTTAGTGATGCTTATGAAAAGTAAGAAGGAAGTTTCCATCATCAAATTATTTTTCATTACTTTTTAAATTGTACTTTTATTTATTTACATTTATGTCATTCTTTCTTCATTTTAAAAAATAGACTCTTTAAAAAAGTATCATTGTAATTATAGTATCTTCCATTATGTTTTAAAACATTTTTATGCTGTATCATTTCAGGCCAGATTGCTTGCTTCATGTGCCATCCCACTTCAGTTCTCCTAAAAATACAGATTTGGCCTTTCAGATGCAGGATCCTACACTTCTGTTTTGTTTTTGTTTTTGTTTTTTGTTTGTTTTTTTGTTTTGTTTTGTTTTTTAACCTGATTGAAGGGGTAAAATACCGAGAAAATGTGACGGTAACTGAAATGAACTTTGCGATAATCAGGATATTTGGTAGCACTAGTGACCTCTACCATAAAAATATAAATTGTCATATAAATTAACTTTGTAGTTTTAACTCTCCAGACAAAGCTCACAAATCAGTTCCAGTGGCTTCTGCACTGTTTCATCTTCCTCTTTCTATTAAGGAGACCTCTGAATGAGTCATCAGGAAGGTGTCTCTATGTTTCTGGCTTCTGTGAAGCCAGGTCAGTGAGGAGTTTCTGCACTTTCTGAAAGGCTTTTGTTGAACGAACCCCACTGTTGGTTCTTTATAAGATGATGACATTTTTCTTTTTTCCTAAAACTCCCTGTTCCTGCCCCTTCCCTCTTAAATGGATGTCCCACACTACTCCCACCTGCACAACACTCTACAATCTTCCTATGAGTCCTTGATTATATAATGGTTCAGGTATGCTGAGGACAAGGAGATGGTGATGAGAATTTAAATCTAATGATATCTGTGAGGGAATGTCATTATTAACCCCATTTTACAGTGAATGAAACCGAGGTTAGATAATTTGTTACTGCCAAAGTTACACAGCAAAGATGAAGGAGAAGAAATTCTCTGTTCTTAATGCCCAGGGTTTCTAGAAATACCGCATTTTTTTGGATATACTTGACTTCATATATGCTCCCTCATTCATATTGGTACTTGTAATTGTTATAGAAAGTCCTCTAAGTTTTACTTTAGAAAATTTAATCATTTAATGTATAATGCATCTCCTTCAATAATAAGCAAGTACCTTAGAAATATTTGCTGAGTTGATCCTTAACATGGAGTTATGATGGCTCAACTTTGAACCATAGGGTCACACCCTTCATCTAGCAAGCATTCACAGAAAAGAGGCATGAGTTTTCCTGCTGCAGGCTGCTGTGTACAGAATGGGAGGATTGCAAGTCCCCTTGACTAACTTATAGCAAGTATGGTATGGTGGAAAGGACATGAATTTAAGGTTTTCTTTTTTTTTAAGTTTATTTATTTTGAGAGAGAGAGAGAGTGGAAGTAGGGAAGAGACACACACACACAGAGAGAGAGAGAGAGAGGGAGAATCCCAAGCAGATCCAACACTGTCAGTGCAAAGCCTGAGATCACGACCTGAGCCAAAATCAAGAGTTGGAAGCTTAACCAACTGAGATAATTAGGTGCCCAGAATTTAAGTTTTTCTTAGGTAACTATTAACTACAGGAAATTATTAGATGCTGGCAGGGGTAAAAAGTGGTTGAGATATGCCCTTAAGGATGCAGCTAAAGTGAGTTGGAAAAAACAGATGAAAACAATAATATTATTATTCTGAACCCAGACTCTGCTCCAGGATCTGAGAACATGTGGGGCATAAAAAATGGAATTAAAAAGGCTAAATATGCAAGGTTCCCAAAGAAAAGCTGTATTTTGGGGGAGGTCATCTTTAGCAGTGTATTTCCTCTCTGAAGGAAGTTAATTATGCACTGTTATCATAGAATGAAACACTAACTCCTCTAGAATACCAGCTCACTCAGCCATTCCTTCATGAATTCACAGCATAATGGAGAAGGCAAAAAGCCAAGGTACATAGATTTGAATCCTGGCTCTGCCACTTATTGCTTGTGTCTTGACTTTGGCAGTTCACTTCTTCTCCCCCTGAGACTCAGATTCTTCTATAAAATGAGGATAATAAGTATACAACTCAAAAAGTTTTATAAAGAAAAATGTTTAGGGGTACCTGAGTGGCTCCATTGTTTAAGGGTCTGACTCTTGATTTCGGCTCAGGTCATGATCTCACACTCAAGAGATTGAGCCCCAAATCAGGCTCCATGCACAGAAGAGATTAAGATTCTCTCTCTCCCCATCCCTCTCTCTCCCTATCTCTGTTTTCCCCTCTGCCCCTCCCCCATTCACACTCTCTCAAAAAAAAATGTTTAAAAATACTGATTTTAAGGGTACGTGCATCCCAATGTTTATAGCAGCATTATAAACAATAGCCAAATTTTGGAAAGAACCCAAATGTCCATTGACTGATGAATGCATAAAGAAGATATGGTATATATATACAATGGAATATTACTCAACCATCAAAAAGAATGAAATCTTGTCATTTGCAATGACATGGATGGAGCTGGAATGTATTATGCTAAATGAAAAGTCAGAGAAAGACAAACATCATATGATTTCAGTCATGTGTGGAATTAGAGAAACAAATGAACATAAGGGAAGGGGGGAAAAAAGAGAGGGAGGCAAACCATAAGAGCCTCTTAACTATAGAGAACAAACTGCTGGAGGGAATGTAGGCAGGGGATGAGGCTAAACGGGTAATGGGCATTGAGGAGGGCACTTGTTGTGATGAGCACTGGGTGTTATATGTAACTGATGAATCATTAAATTCTACTCCTGAAACCAATATTACTGTATGTTAACTAACTAGAATTTGAATAAAAACTAAAAACAAATATCCAGATTTATACACTAATTTATTATAATAATTAACAAAGGAGTGTGTTAAAGATTAAAAGTTGAAAATGAAAAAAAAAGTCAATCAAATCCTTAGTCAAAATAGGGAGGATAAATACTTAAATACCTACTAGAAGGTGGTAACTGCCATGATAGATAAATGGACTCTGAAATAAAGAGATGAGACCCATTGTCTTCCTCTTGCAGGATTATCTGACTACTTTCATATCTTTTGTGTTCAGTAATAGCTAAGCAACAGATTTATCATGAAAGCTACTTTAGCCAAATTTTGTTACCTTTCAAACCCTTTCATTTTAAATTAACCCCCAAACACTGTATTACCCCCATCCTCTTTGTTTTTATAATAGCTTCTATATTGATTTTCATTTGTCTATTGGCATGTCTTATAGAATGGTTAATTAAATACTTGTGTAGGGTTAACTACAAAAAAAAAAAAAAAAGAATAATGTTTATAACTCAACCCAGCATTTTACAAAAAATCTTCCAGAGATTAGAAAAGGGAAAACACTTCCTAACTTTTTCAATGTTAACATCACCTTGACACCAAAACACAACATGGTCACTATAAGAAAGGAAATTTATAGTCCAATCTCTCTCATAAACATACAATCAAAAGTACAAAATAAAGTATTAACACAATGAATCTAGTGATCCATAGGAAGGATAATACAGGCACAGAATGCACTAAACTTCTGTTCATCAAAAGACACCATGAATAGGATAAAAGTGTAAGAGCATAGGAAAAGATTTGTAATACAGAGTTCTGGAAAAGGAATTATAATCAGAATATCTAAAGAACTGTCACAATATATTAGGCAAAAGATAGAAACCACACTTTTTAAATGGTCACAAGACTTGTAAAGATATTTCATGAAAGAGGAGGTACATCAGTGTCAATTCCCATATGAAATGGTATTTATTTCATTAGTCATCAGGTAAAGTAAAATATTAATGCCACTGTTCACCCACCAGAATGGCTAAAATTAAAATGATTGTTCATTCCGAGTGTTGGAAAGCATGTAGAGACTTTAATGGGCTGCTCATGAGAGATAAATTGGTATGACCACATTGGTATACTGTCAGCATTTACTGTCATTAAACATATTATACCCTATGATTCATTCTTAAGTATATACACAGTAGAAATATTTACATAAGTTCAACAAAAATCCATACAAGAATATTTATAGCTGCATTGTTTGTAATAATCTAATCCTGGAAATAACCCAAATGTCTACCAACAATAGAATAGGTTAAAAAGTTGTGGCATATTTACTTAAGAAAATATTGTACAGCAATAAAAATGAACAGTTTCTGGGGCACCTGGGTGGCTCAGCCAGTTAAGCATCTGACTTCAGTCAGGTCATGATCTCATGGTTGGTGCGTTTGAGCCCCACATCGGGCTCTGTGTGGACAGCTCAGAGCCCGGAGCCTACTTCAAATTCTGTATCTCCCTCTCTGTCTGCCCCTCCCCCACTCATTCTCTGTCTTGTCTTCATTAAGACAAGAGGGATTTCTAAGCATAGGGAGTCCAGCCAGTGTGGGTCATGTTGCCAGTCTCTCTCACTGTAACTGGTCCACATGGGCTGGAGAGAACTCCAGGGAAGAGCCAAGAAGAATCTCTAAATTAGGTATTACTAACTGCCTCTCTTTGCTTCATCTCAGTGTCTCTGAACCTTGACTGCATGCTAAAATCACCTGGGTAGCTATAACGAAAAAACTTGTTTTCCTCTATGCTGCTCACTGCATACTTCACTTCTGACACCACACATGTGGGTTTTTTCCCCCACACTGACCAATTCTCCAACGCCAGCTGGGCGTCCTAGAATTTAACTCCATTCTGACACTCTCTACCTGGGGATAGCATCAGATCCCACAAGTAAAAGTTTCAGCCTCCTACTTGAGGTCATCTGTGCTTCTGGCTGACTGGCTATGAATCAGAGGTCTCTGCAATCCCCTCCTCACACTTAATAATTTCTTAGAGCAGCTCATAGGACTCAGGAAAACAATTTACTTAGTAGATTGCTAGCTTATTATAAAAGTAAAACTCAGGAACAGTCAGATGGAAAAGATACATGGGGCAAGATCTAGGGGAAGAGGCACAGAGCTTCTATGTCATCTCCAGGAGGGCCACCCTCTCCACATCTCTGTGTTTTTGGCAATCCAGAAGCTCCCTGAACTATGTCCTAACTCTGTCTTTTAGGGGTTTTATTGAGGCTTCATTAGTGAGTCATGATTGACTAAATCATTGGCCACTGGTGATTAAATCAACCTCCAGTCCCTCTTTCTCCTTCAGAAGTCGGGACTGGGGCTGTACTGCCCCAGCCCTCTGATCACATGGGCTTGCAAGCAGGCCCCATCCTCAGGCTTTCCACAAGTCAGCTCATTAACAGAAACTGACCTGTGGTTGAAAAGAGTTCGTTAATAACAAAAGACAGTTTTATAGCTCTCATCACTTAGGACATTTCAAGGGTTTTAGGAGCTCTGTGCCTAGTATGGCACAAAGACCAAATCTTACAGTAAATTATAGTGTCACAAGTGCTCTTAAAACCCTGATGCCCAGGTCCCAGCCCAAACATATTGAGTCAGAATCTCCTGAGAATGTGTTCAAAGCATCAATATTTTTTAAAGCTCCTCTACCAATACCAGTGTGTAACAACATTAAGAACCTCTTTTTGCCTCTTTTGTTTTTAGCTTTACTTATTTCCTTATCACCTGAGAAAAATTGTTTAAAAAGTCTCGGCTTTCTGGCACGGAAGTCTAATGCAAATCTGCAGCTAATGGTAAGGTCAGTTCCTGGGACATCTTTCAATTTTGATCACATTCAGACTCAGAATTGGGAAACTAGCCATGAACCTGATGCTATAACTTGCTAACACTTAGCAAACATTCAATTTCCTCGTTTAAGACTAAATAACTTTGGAAAGAAGACTGCAAAGATTGGAGTGATCTCTGGAGAATCAGAAAGCTCTAACATTCATATTTTGATTTCCAGTGACCAAGAAATGAGCTGATTGGAAGTTTTTAAATTACATGAGGTCTCATTGAAAGTGTTCAGAGAGTACAGCTGAGGTCCAAAAAACCAGGTTTGAATGATGTACCTGGGTGTGTGCATGCGTGCGTGCGCTTGCAATAAACTCAGGTACAGGTTTGCAATAAACTCAGATACAACTAACGTTATCTCATCTCATTTCTGATTCTTACTTCTCCCCCTCCCCACTCTATAGTGCACTGTCCCTGCTCCCTTTCCAGCCCCTCCCCACAGTTTAACCTTGGCCTCTCCCTGTACTCTCTCCTTTACCCACACTACACCCCACTTTAGGGCTTAGCCTCTCCCAAGCCTCAGCAATCGGTTGGCATGGAAACATTAGATGAGCCTGCCTGGTGGGAGAGAGATTCTGTTTCCAAGTGAAAATGGAAAAGATTCAAGTGTGATTCACTTCCAGCCATTTTAACTCTTGAGTTCATCCATCTATTTAAAACCTATCCGTGGCTGCAGATCACCTACTTGGTACAGGAGATTATTTTGATCCAGACTCTGCCTTGCATCTCTGCTTCCCTCTGCAGCTTCAGCTACGGGCCCTGGCCGCAGCCACACAGAGCACCCTGCTCTTTCATTTCTCTCTGCCTTTGCACTGGTCCCTTTCTTTGCATTCTAAGTGGTTTCCCAAGGTCTTTCGGGCATCAGTTCTTCCTAGGAGCTTTCTTGGCCCACACCTGTGACGCTTCCTATCCTAGCACTTCAGTTGTAGTGACTATACGAAACTCCAAACTTAGGTGACTGTTTCCTCCCTAGACCGTGAATGCATTAAAGGAGAAGCATGCCCATGCTTGAAGTCTGTATGTTTCTTACACTCCTAGGGTGGAGTCTTGGCTCCATCACTTATTAGATCGGAGATCTTGCACAATTCACTTACCCATTGTAAGCGTCAATTTTCTCATACCTAAGATAGAATGATGCAGGGCGCCTGGGTGGCTCAGTCGGTTAAGCATCCGACTTTGGCTCAGGTCATGGTCTCACAGTCCATGAGTTTGAGCCCCACGTCGGGTTCTGTGCTGACAGCTCGGAAGCCTGGAGCCTGCTTCAGATTCTATATTTCCCTCTCTCTGACCCTCCCCTGTTCATGCTCTTTCTCTGTCTCAAAAATAAATAAACATTAAAAAAAATTTTAGGGGCGCCTGGGTGGCGCAGTCGGTTAAGCGTC
>NW_024412411.1:12572578-12643244 GCF_014898765.1 Herpailurus yagouaroundi | reverse complement strand
CGACTGCGCCACCCAGGCGCAGTCGGTTAAGCGTCTGACTTCAGCCAGGTCACGATCTCGCGGTCCGGGAGTTCGAGCCCCGCGTCAGGCTCTGGGCTGATGGCTCAGAGCCTGGAGCCTGTTTCCGATTCTGTGTCTCCCTCTCTCTCTGCCCCTCCCCCGTTCATGCTCTGTCTCTCTCTGTCCCAAAAATAAATAAATGTTAAAAAATACACGTTTTAAAAAAAAAAAGAAAAGAAAAGAAAAAAAAAATTAAAAAAAAAATTAAAAAAAAAAATTTTTAAATAGAATGATGCTCCTGCTTATCATATGCTGGGTATGTGTTAAGCACTTTATCTTCTTTAATCCCCACACTAATTCAGTGAGAGATAAGGCAATATTGTTGATCCCCTTTTACAGTGAGGAAATTAAGACTCAGGAGTTGAGAAACTGGCCCTGAATCACATAGCTTCTACACGGTGGAGCCAACATTCAAGCCCAGGTCTGAATCTGTATTATTCTGCTCTAGTGCCTGTGTGTCTTTACATAAAGCACCTAGCCCTGTGCCTGCCTGGGGTTGGGAGGGGATAGGTGGACATATGGATACATCAATGATAAATTGCCCAAGAAAAAGCAATCCTGTTCTCTCTTTGGGGATCCAAATGGAAAATTAAATCCTCTCCTGTGCCTTTAAGTCTAAAGTGCATAGTTTCTCCAAGATTGTGGCTAAAGTCAAGAATATAAAGGCATCTATCACCTTTGTTTATACTTGTGAGCTACTGGAAAAACCTGTTTCCTTCCCACTTGAACCAGTGCCCCATCCCCAAAGAAGTGAAAGATAGATTAGCTCTTTAAGAACTGGAAAGCAGAAAAAAAAAAAAAAAGTGCTTGAAATAGCTGTTAAATCACCTTGATAGCTGTCATTGCCACTGGGAAACAAGCCGGTCAGGGTCCCATGTTCAGCACAGTGTCATGGCACCCTGCTGCTCAGGAGTACAAAGAAGAAGCCGGCCAAGTGAATGCCACTCAAGGAGACATAGTTAAGCTTTAGCGTAAATCACTCAATACTGTTCAGTGAATTTCTACGATTTTCTTTTATAACCAGTAATTTAGCACAAGAAAAAAATGTGCTTTTATTCAAGTATTTCTATTTTTACTTACAGATAAGTGTAAAAATCGTTTAATGAAGGGATTCTGTGTTGCAGCTGAGTGTATGTAAATAATGCCTTAGATTTCAAAAGGATAGAACAAAGCTTGTCAGTTTGTCTAGGACCAGCTACCACACAATGTTTCTTTTTTTTATAGCCTGCTTCAATCATAGCCTTGGTTACCAGGGCTACTGATTTTTAAAACTGTAGTGCTGGAATTATTGAACAGCATGGTCTCCTACAGAATCCTAGAAGCAGTGAATAAATATTACTGCCTTCCATCACATTCTCTCTCTCCCTTTGTCTCTCTCCCCTCCCCCAAATCTTCATCTCAGTCTCTATATACATGCATTAAACTCAATTTTCAGTACACTGAAATCAAAATCAATTTCCTGTACACCTGTATTTGAGGACCAGAATAGTGATACACTTAAAAGCTGAAGTTCTTTGATCAGATGACCAGGATTACACTTTGCTTCCTCCATTTACCACTTGAGTGACCTTGGACATGTTACTTAACCTCTTTAGGTTTCAGTTAGCTCATCTTTCTACTATGGAGAACAGCCTCATTATCATGTTGCATAAATGAAATCAGATACTGTTTACAAAATGCTTAGCACAGTGTTCAGCCCATATGAAAAGATGCTCAATAAACGACCGCACCTATGATTGTTATTACCTCATTAGACAGTAAGGATTCAGCGAGATAACCCATTACTTCTAGGCAAATAGGGTGTGCTTAATAAACATTAGCTGTCATTATGGTTACCATTGATGTGTTATCCTGTGACTGTTGTGTAGTTGGTAGCTATACTCCTGTTCCCCAAAGTTCTTTTCTTTTCTGTCTTTGCTTTGTTGGCTTCAGTGCCAAGCAAATAGCAGGGCTCCATAAATATTTAATTGCCTTCCCATTTTCCTTTTGTTTTCTTTCCAGTCACACCCCACAGGTGGAGACATGCTTTTTCCCCTCCTTGATACAGATCAGTGCAGCCTGGGGAAAATTGAGGGACTTATGAGTTGCTGTATGACCTAATACAAATTACTCTCATCTCTCAGTCTCAGATTTTTAGAAGTAGAACAGGATCATCTCTGAGATCTGTCCCCATCTGATATACCTTGACTCTCAGATTCTGTTTTAACCAGAGGCTTTGGGAGAGCTACATAGTGAAAGGTTCATATCTTAGAGAACCTCTGTTCGCAGTGAATTTGAGGATCGGACACGAAATAGCAAACTCTGAGTGATGTTATTGCAGTTCTTGACCTACTGTGGTATTTGAGGAGTGTTAAGATCCTGAGGTCACCCCCGAATTCAGTCGTGTGAAAATAATCCCTAGCATTGCCAAAAATACAAGCATGTGGAGTTAAGCACCAAGCATTTTAAATTTACTACATTTGGTACATTTACTACACAGTGCACCCAGCCTTTGCCCTAGAAAGGCTAATTCTATTGCACATGAAGAGATAATTCTGGATTAATAAGGAAAATCAGATAGAAAACCATAGGCCTTCAACATGGCTACCTTAGAGACAAACTTTTCCAGTAGAATTTTCTTTGCTTTGGGATGGAAAGGGACTGCACTTTATGAATTTCAAATTTCAGTTTATTTCAACTCAGGGTGAGAGTAGGGAATGAAGATGGGGAGTGGGGAGATGGGTGTGTGCCTGCAAAGATCTGTGCCTTCTCCGATAAACAACCTATGTTGCTGTCAATAATAGAAAAATATTTTTTTTCATTTCGGGGTTTAAAATCAGTTGTTAGATGATTTACTGAAATCTGAGTCTCCTATCTTTTGTGTGTTATAGGTATAAAAACCAAGCCAGCTTCATGGGAAATTTCAAAATTCTGCCACCTCTGGCTCCCAGAGCTCCTCCATCTGCCCTAGCTGTGCTTAGAGCCAGAAAGCACAGAGCCAGATTTCTCATTAGCAGTAAACCTGTTGGACTATGAGCATGAGGCATACAGAACCCTGCTAGGGCATGTTGGGTGCAAGCGTGACAACAGTTATCTCAAGGCTCTGAAGCCCATGAAGTCTGCAAAGGGCATGTCCAGGGCAAGGGATTTCCCAGCTCAGGGTATCTTCTAAATTCATTTTGACATAGGCAGTTTGTGCCCTGGGGAAATACTGTTCTCCTTCCAGCAGAAGATGGTCACTTTCCTTTGTGATTTATCTCCTCCTATGGTTTGAGGTAAGTATTAGGATGAACCATATGAAATTGTCGATGTTACATATGGTTCCACCTAATATTTTATTTTAAAAGGGGGCTTCTACTTGAATATGCTGGCAGCTTGCTGTCACTTTATTGGCAGGAAAGTAGGTTCTTGGACAATGGGAGGTTCAAAATGGGCATGTATGCCTAATTCCTGCCTGTGATTCTGTGAACAGTCTGTTGTGTTGAAGGAACTCATTGGAGACCCTTGACTGTTTTAACAGAACCCCACCATGGTTTGTTGGATTTTAAATTAAAATAATAGAGCAACAAATAAAAGAAAAACACTTCGTCCATTAGCCTGCCACTTCAACAAACCACGCAACCAACTGTGCTCTTAGCTCTTGTGTTAGACTCCACTGCAGTGTCTGAAGATTTGTGTGATACAGGGTTGCCCCAAGACTCTACTAAATCAGTGTCATTGCTCAGCCAGACAAGCCATGTGCAATGCTTTTCAAAATGCTATAGACTCAGGGCTCCTGGGTGGCTCAGTTGGTTAAGCTTCCAACTCTTGATTTCAACTCAGGGGCTGTGTGAGATTGAGCCCCACATTGGGCTCCGTGTGCTGGGCCCAGAGACTGCTTGGGATTATCTCCCTCCCTTTCTCTGACCCTCCTCTGCTTCTCTCTCTCTCTCTCTCTCTCAAAATAAATAAATAAATATTAATTAATTAATTAATTAATTAATTAATTAAAAAATAAAATGCTATAGACTCCATGTGAGGAGGTGCTTAGATACAAATACATAGGAAAGTGGAAAGACAGACAGCTTCCTGTGGACCCGCCTGACTTGGGAGAGGTCAGCCATGTTCCTTGCCTGCTGCTTGTTCTCTATTGCCTCTGAACTGAAGTTATCATAGGTGCTGTGAATAAAAGAGTAGTTTCACTTAGTAATAAACATCAGTACTTTAAAAAAATTTTTTTAACGTTTATTTATTTTTGAGACAGAGACAGAGTGTGAACGGGGGGAGGATCAGAGAGAGAGGGAGACACAGAATCTGAGACAGGCTCATCTGAGACATGGAGCTCAAACTCACAGACCGCGAGATCATGACCTGAGCCAAAGTCAGACGCTTAACCGACTGAGCCACCCAGGTGCCCCTAAATATCAATCACTACTTTAAATCTTTTGCAAACAAGGCAAAACACAGCTGAATTAACTAAGCACAAAAGTCAAACATGTACACACGAAGTCACTTTCCTCCTGAGAGAAAGAGGTGATAGAACTTGTTGAGGGTGTATTACCTCCTAAAGGCCTCCTGATACGTCCACTCAGCCAATATTCTTAGGAACACTAGGAGGTAAGTGTTGCTTAATTTTTCAGATGAGGAAACAGATGCAGACAGTAAATTCACCCAAGTTCACACATGAGCAGAGTAAAGAATTAAACCCGAGGGCTTCTGATTCCCAAGTTTGTACCATTCACATGAATGCACTGGTTCTTCTTCCAAACTATTAGAGATATTCAAGGTTATCGTTAACACTTGAATTGCTGGGGCTCATTAACTGTTCATTTTAACCCTCGATTGACATCTTCATTTTCTAGCTGACTTCCAGGGGTATATGCCAAAAATAAATAAGTAATTTAAATAAGAAACAAATCATAACCAGGAAGAAAGCATGAATCCTGCCTGCTCACCTTGGTAATTTAAGAACCAGTTACCTTGAGGGGTGCCTGAGTGGCTCTGTCGGTTAAGCATCTGGCTTCAGCTCAGGTCATGGTTTAGGAGTTTGAGCCACACATCAGACTCTGTACTGACAGCTCAGAGCCTGGGGCCTGCTTAAGATTCGGTGTCTCCCTCTCTCTCTGCCCCTCCTCCACTCACACTCTGTCTCTCTCTCTGTCTCTTAAAAATAAATAAGCATTAAAAAAAATTTTTTTAAAGAACCAGTTGCCTTGAAAAGTATGACATGTTTGGTATTGGTTTGAAACACTTCAGCGAGGGTTACAGGGTTGTACCCATTGACTGGCATTCCCAGGGCCTATCTATCTGTCTCTCTCTCTCCCTCCTGATCTATCTATACTTCAGATAGTATAATTTTATTCAATGAAATGCACAAATCAATGAATTTTAATAAAAGTAGGTATCTCTCCAGCCACCGCCCAGATTGAGACACAGAACTTTCCAACACCCTAGGTTTCCTCATGTCCATTCCAGTCAGTATACTAGGTCTCACCCCCAACCCTGAGAGATGATTACTCCGAATTCTATCACCATAGATTAGTTTAGCCTATTCTTAAACTTCATATAAATGTAACCTTGCAGTTTGTGTCCTTTAACATCTGATTCTTTGGCCCAACATAATGTTTTTAAAAGTCATCTGTATCGTTTTGTATTTTGGTAGTCTGTCACGTTTTGTCACTTTATGTATTATTCCATTACATGAATATAATATAATTTGTGCATCCATTCTTCTGTTGAAGGATATTTGGATCGTTTTCATTTGGAGGCTACTATGAATAAAGCTGCTGTCAACATTCTTATGCGAATCTTTTAAAGACAATAAGCACTCCCTTCTCTTGCATGTATATATACAGGAGTGAAACTACAGGGTCATAGGATAGGCAGATACTTTAAACTGCTAAACATTTTTGTAAAGTGATTATAGGCAACCAGTCTTTACCTGGGTATGCCTTCTAAAACTCCCTGGTGGACAGGAAGGGAGATCTTGTGCTCCTGAAAGAGAAGAGGGTAAGAATGGATATTGGGGGACAATCAGCAGCCTCTGCCACAGAGCTCATGGCTGTATTTCTTGAGTACATTAACCAAGATCGTTCCTTCCACGAATGTCCAGAGTATGAGATGCAAACACGAACTTATGTTTTCAAGTAGCGATAGTTCTGCTTCTTGAAATGGAGGTAAACTCAACTCCTTGGAGGCGCTAACAGCTGTGATGAGCTGGTGTTTCTAAAGGGCAGCTTCACTAGTTTCTTTGATTTCAGAGCTGATGAGAAGTGCTAGTGGAGATGTCAGAGGCTCTCAACACCTCTGATCAAGGTTGCCTTTTGATAAGGTGACACTTTTAGCCTCTGGCTGTATTCATTTAAGGCCTTTGTCCTCTTAGCAAAACTGAAAGTGCCTACAGATTCAGATAGGTGCATGTGGATTAGCTAATTCTTCCCCCTTGACTATGTTGTTTTTAAATTTCTCTACTGACTGTGAATTACCTGGTTCTTAACAAAGAGGTGACATGAAGGTAACTGACTTATGTTTTCAAGGGGCAGCAATTCTCTGTTTCTTGAAATGGCGTTAAACACCACAGAGATGCTGATGGCTCTGAGGAATGACATTCCCAGAGGGCAGCATAATGTCTGGCATAGTAAAGACACTTGACAAATGTGTCCCCCCTTCCACTAGAATCTCCCAGGTAAGTGAGGCGCGCAGATAAGTAGATCATAATGACGGTGTAGGGCGGTAAGTGCTGTGCAAAGCACAGATGTGAGTGTTTTCATTACTGCCTTTTATGGCTTCATATCAGAAAAATGCCGTCTGTCATGAAATGCAAGAAACGTGACATTCTCACATTTACAGACAGTAGCGAAACCCTGAACTTTGTGCTATTACATTCAGTACCTGACCACTGCAGCTCTGTGAAAGTGCCCTTGGGTGTACTGCTCTGTGATCCATTTAGTAACCTGACTTCTGCACTCCTTTGAAAAATGAGTGATGTATAGAAGGTAAGAACAACAGAGAACAGCCCAATAAAATCTCCCAACACCCAGAGCTGCTCCACCTTTAACTGGCTGAGTGACCAAACACTTTCTTACATTCTGAGTCTCCTTATTTCATCTTTTTTTTTATTTAAAAAAATTTTTAATGTTTTTTTAAATTTGTTTTTGAAAGAGATAGAGAGGTGGAGAGCAAGCAGGGGACGGGCAGAGAGAGAGGGACACACAGAGTTGGAAGCAGGCTCCAGCCTCGGAACTGTCAGCACAGAGCCCGACACAGAGCTCAAATTCCCCAACTGTGAGATCATGACCTGAGCCGAAGTAAGATGCTTAACTGAGTGAGCCACCCAGGTGCGCCTCCTTATTTCATCTTTAAAAGGTGTACAATATCAGTTCTTATCACACAGAGGGCTTGTGAGAATTAACTGTGAGTTTATTGGGTAAAACTCCTTAGAATATCACCTGGCACTTGACCAGCGCTTATTGTTGTTGTTATCATCATTGTCTTTTCTATGGTATTATTTCCCTGATGCCATTGCTTCAGAAACTAGTTGGGACTTTTATGTATGTTTTTCTGCTTGCTTGCTTTTTTTTCCCTTCTGAGTGGGTTAAAAAATCTCATGTCTTCACATTTAAAAAAGGTTTCTTTCTAGAGTGCCTAGGTGGCTCCGTTGGTAAAGCGTCTGACTTCAGCTCAGGTCATGATCTCATGGCTCATGGGTTCGAGTCCCACATTAGGCTCTGCGCTGACAGCTCAGAGCCTGGAGCTGCTTCAGATTCTGTGTCTCCCTCTCTCTCTGCCCCTCCCCCAGTCACACTCTGTCTCTCTCCCCCTCAAAAATAAACAAACATTTTAAAAAAATTTTTAAGATTTTTTTTAAATTATTTTTTATTAGAGTTTGTTTTTTAGAGTATTTGTAGGTTCACAGAAAAGTGCAGAGATTTCCAGTGTACCTTCTGCCCCCCAATATGCGCAGTCTCCTCCATTTATCAAGCTCCCACTTGAGTGTACATTTGTTAGAATTGATGAGCTTATATAAATACATCATTATTACTCAAAGTCCACAGTTTACATTAGGGTTCATTCTTGCTCTTGTACACGTTATGAGTTTTGACAAATGTGTAATGACGTGTATCCACCTTTATATTATCATGCAGAGGAATTTCACTGTCCTAAAAATCCTGAAGTTTTCATAGTCTGTATTCTTCATTTCCTCAAAAACCCAAAGATGAGTTAACCAAAAATATGACTTCAGGAGAATTGTATGAAAGAAAAAAAATTACTCTTGGAAGTTTTACTCTGAGACCACACTTAAAATTCAGTGGTAAACTTGGTAACATTTGTCTGTGCTGGCTGGGGGATAAATATACTAGAAATAGATGGAATGTCTTATGAGTAAAGGAAGCAGTTTGAAGTATTGTCATTGTGCATATAGTAAACTGCTGAAGATAAATTTTTGGTGTATTTGGAGTCTTGGCATGAAAGCCTTTATCATCACGGTGCTGCCTCTTTTTTTTAATTTAGTTTGGTTTATTTTAATAAGCTCTTCAAGCATTTTGTGCAAGCCTGAGCAAAGATATTCATGAATATATTTCTGCTAAAGCACACTAATGAATTATTTATTTTGAAATCTGTCTGTATTTGTAGCTATTGATAACAGCAGTTTTAGAGAAATGAAAACCTTTGAATCCTGTATCTGACTTTTGTGAGGTGAAATGTGATAGGATTTGAAAATAGAAGGGAATAGATATTTGTGATGTGTGTCGCTGATAAAAGATCACTATCTAGAATAGCATACATAGAGAATACAAAGCAAAGAGAAAGGTTCTAAAAGCCCTATAGAAAATGCGTGAGGTTTTTTTAAAAAGCAAAGAAAACACATGACCTATTAACATATGAAAAGATGCTTAAAATCATTAGTAGTCAACGAATTGCAAATTAAACTGCAGTAAGGCGCCATTTTACATTCACCGAAATGACAAAAATTAAGAAGTCTAGTCAATTCCAGGTGTTAGAGAGGATATAGAATGACTGGAACCTTCTCCCCTCTGTCAACTGGAACAACTGCTTTGGAAAACAGATTAACATTAATTAGTTAAATTGCAAATATAACCCAACAACTCACTTGTTATATAAATATATATATATATATATATATATATATATATATATGTATATGTACATTTATACACACACACACACACACACACACACACCCCTTAATGAAACTTTTGTACATATGTACTGGAGATACGTATAAGTATATTTGTACCAATACTGTTAATGAAATCTAAAGATAACCCAATGTCCATCAGTAGGACGGATATCTACATGGTTATATTCATACACTGAACACAGCAGTGAGACTTGATAAATAATTGCCACAGACATCAACATGGGTGAGCCATGCAACATAATGTGGGCTCCAAGAAGCAGGCTATGGGTTCTATATCTTAAGATATATATCTATATCCCTAAGTTCTATATATTACTTAGGGATACATACATATATGTGATAACACTATAAGGAAAATTAGGGGATGATTTGCCCCAATCATCTGAAGAGTTACCTATGGAAGGAGAATGGTTAGGGAGGCAATGCTATTACCAAGAAGGGCATCCAGAGGGACTCTAAATTACTATTAGTGTTCTTGGTTTGCCTCAGTGGTGTGTGTGTGTGTGTGTGTGTAATAGTCATTTTATTTTTCTTTAAACTCTATAGAGATTTTATACGATTTTTTGAATATGTTATACTTCTCTCTCATACACACACACACACACACACACACACACACACACTGGTATTTATGCACACATTAAAAAAAGGCAAAGGATGGGCCTAACTTGGCTGCATGGTCATGGAAAATAGAAGCAGGAAGGAAAGAATATTCTTGGGGCACCTGGGCACTCAGTCAGTTAAGCATCAGACTCTTGATTTTGGCTAAGTTGTGATCTCACAGTTCGTAAATTTGAGCCCTGCATCGGGCTCCACGCTGACAGTGTGGAGCTTGCTTGAGATTCTCTCTGTCCCTTGGTCTCTGCCCCCTCCTCCACTGTGCTTGCTCTCTCTCTCTCAAAATAAATAAAAAACTGTAAAATAAAGAATATTATTTAAAGTGCCATCATATTACCTTATTTTTTTCTTTAATGGTGAGATTGAATTATATATAAGTAAACAAAATTGGGACCAAAAAAATGGCAAACCAATTTTGTGACCTTGTCAGCAATATTGCATCCTTACCACTATGGAGCACTTACTATATTTCAGGCACTCTCTTCGTTTTTGCTGTTCTTCACAGTCGCACTGTGAGGTAGGTACTCATGTATCCACGTTTACCAAGAAGTGCACTCAGAATCAGAAAGGTTGAGGAATTGGCCCAGTCTGAAAGCTGGAAAGTGTCAGTTTGCCTCCATGAAATGCAGATTCAGTTCGTTGGCTGAATATAATTAAGATAAGCTGAAATGCAGAATCAGATTCTGCCCTCTCCACAGTACTCTATTCCATCTCTTGGTTTAGCATTTTCCTTGTCTTCCATGGAAGACATTCCATGTCCTCCAATCTTCCAATGCAGGTTGGAGACAGCTTCTTAGTCCAAGTCTTAGGACAAATGATGTCCTTGTTGGACTTCCATTCACCCTTTCTTTGATGGAATTTTCCACAATAAGGAGGTCATATTTTCATGATATTAGCACACTGTTCACCGCCAGCATGATGCTGTGCTTCACTGAAAAATAATCGCCCAGGAGGACTAATCAGTATGAAGGCACATGTATTTTGCAGAGTGTGTCAGAGCATGGGTCCAATCAATTATGTTTTTTGTAATGACCAGATTTTCATACTGGAACATGTTAAATAATTGGCTGCAATGAAAAATGCTAGGGAGAGTTCATAAGAAAACTAATTGAACTGGGGAAGCAGAAAAAGACTCATTCATTTCCATAAATGATATTTGAAATCCAGAAAAATGCTGTTCATTCATTTTCTCCATCCATGATTTATTCTCACTGTAGCACATTAATCTCTGCTGTTTTGCAAAAGTTGTAGTTTGTCCTCATCTTTCTTCCTGAGAGAGAGGGCACTGTGACAAAGCTCTTTGGGATTGGGATCTGATTCTCTAGAAGAAGGTCTAGCAGGTCCAAGGTGTCAGCAAAGGCAGGGTCAGGACTGGTTGCAATGGGCAAACAAGCCTTGGAGCTTGGGGAATTAAAAACAAAGATTGGAGTAAGTTGTTGCTCTCCTTAAGAAATGCCGGGCACCATCTTACCTTGCAGGTGTAGTTCCCAAATCTGTCTCATCATACGAATTGCCTGGGAAGCTAGCAAATATTTGAAACAAACAAACAAAAAATATAGGGTCCTGACTCTACCCTAAATTTATCAAATCAGAACATCTCAATGTAGAGACAGAGGTTCTATTTATACATAGCACCTTAGAAAATTCAGCTATGTTTGGGAACTGTTGGTTCATATAGTGTAATGTCCTAAACTCTTTGACACGACATTCAGGGACCTTTGCAAAGTAACTTCAGTGTGCCCACTCCCCCCAGTTATTGACAGGAAAAAAAGGACTGTATCCTTCTTCCAACATAAGGCCATGGAATTTTGCTTCCATTCCTTCAGTAAACACTTACAGAGCACCTACTATGTACCAGACTTGATAGATACATGAGAATGTATCTTACTCTATCATTGTATGCTCTCAGCTAAGTTCAGAAACGGGGACAAACTTCTAAAATAAATAGCACTACAGTCTGGCTTATGCTAAATGACAACTGCAACTTCCACCAAGAATGATAAACACAGGATATGCTTCTCTCTTTCTCAGAACAGACCCTGCTCATGGTTTCTAGCATTCTTCCCTCTGTGTCTGGAAGCAACTTCAGAATCCTTCTCAATGGCCACTATCATGCTGTCTGCTTTGGCAGACAAGACAAAGCCTGTCTGCAGTCTCTGTTATAGACCACATTGCAGAAGCCCACTCCAGTGGCCCCCACCTCCACCCCTTGAAATGATGGAACTTGTGCTCAGACTTTAGGAAAGGTAGGATTTTCCAGACATGGCATTTACCTGTGGGGTGAGCCAGTGGGCAGTGATGAGCCCCACAACAGATGCCCCTCTCCACACTCCTCCCTCTACCAGAAGGCCATGCTCTTGCTGGACTGAGAACTTGAATGGTTTTTGACATTCAGGCTGTACTCTCTCTCTCTCTTTTGTCTGTCTGAATTATCCGTATGCAGCTACTGTAGTAAGTCATAACATCAGAACAAGTTTTCTAAAGTCTCATTTACTTCAGGCTACATAACTTTGCAATTAAATTTTATACATGCAGGAATGAAGGGAGATGGTAAGAAAGGAGATGTAGAAAATCTCCCAAGAGAAACACTGCTTCCTTGTCACCAGAGGTTAGTTCCATTAGGAATAGGGGATAGTGAAATGGAGAGCACAGCCAGATTCAGCCAGAATCTGGATTTGAGTGGCACGTTCCCCACCCCCTTCAATGCTATTCCCTTCCCCTGCCCATTGCAAGCTGTGTGAATTCATCTTCAGAACAAAACAGAACAGTGTGTGTATGAATAATCTTTATATCATGAGCTTGTTTTAAATTATATAAATAATCCACATGAGCCTCTTAAATGTCTTGCTGGCCAGGCCTTTATATCCTCAGTTTCTGATCCAGAACCTGGCACATAAAAGTTTCCAATAAATGGCAGTCACCATCATATTACACTCCACTTCTCTGTCAGTAATTTATCTGTCAATCTCAAGGATCCAGAACACCACTAAGAACTAGCTAACAGGCAAAATAAATGTCAATAGGAGCATGTATTTTCCAAGGTCATAGATTTGCCTCAAAAAGATTTCTACAGACTCTCGTGTAAAACCTATTCAGCCTTAGTTCTTCCAAGCTGTTAATATTCAGTTTTTTGTTTGTGTTGTTGCTGTTTACACATTGTAGATAACAAATAGAATAATGTGAGGAATGAGGTTTGTCAGGTAAAAATTAACTTAATGGAGAGAGAAGAAATTAGTAAGACTCAAAAACTACTCATCCAATGACCTATTCTGTGTCTGGGGCTTGCTAAATGGGACAGCATCATGTACTCAGGAAGCACAAAGTCTAGTGGGACTGGGATGTCCTCAGGTAACCCCTCAATACTGTGGTGTTATGAAAATCTGTCCAGGATGCCATGGTGTCACATGGTAAGTGGTCACTACTTCCTGTCAGAAAATTAGGGAAGGAAGGGCAAGACAGTTTTCCTAAAACCTTAGATGCTTTAGGTATCTTTTGAAAGGTTGGTAAGTGTTTATGAGAAAACCAGGTTAGGAAGGGAGGTATTAGTTTTCCAATCAGAGGGACCAACAGGGGCAAAAAGCAAGAAGGTGTGGAAAGGCCCATTTCCCTCAGCAATCTACCACATAACCCAGTTCAGCATGACTGGAACTTAGGTTGTGATGGTGAGGCACAGAGCAGAAGTGAAGCTACAGGATGATAGGCCAGCTCACAAAGGTATTTACCTAGGCACCCTGCTGACTCTGGACTTTAGACTGTAGTCCAGGGAGAGAGAGAGAGCAACTTTTGTGGTTTTGTGCAGGGTGGGGAGGGGAGGGTATTTTTTGTTTGGTTGGTTATTTTTGGTTTGGTTTGGTTTTTTTTTTTTTTTTAAGTTTATTCATTTATTTTGAGAGAGTCAGTAAGCAGGGAAGGAGCAGAGAGAAATGGAGAGAGAGAATCCCAAGCAGGCTCCACTCTATCGACACAAAACCCAATGCAGGGCTTGACATCATGAACCATGAAATCATGACCTGAGACAAAATCAAGAGTCAGACGCCCAACCAACTGAGCCACTCAGGCACCCCAGTTTGTTTTGTTTTTTAAGCAAGCAAGTTGAAGTGGTCAGATTTGGTTTTAGAAAAATTACTCTTGCTGAGTGCAGAGGAAAGACTCGGGACTGGTGAGATTGGAAATAGAGAAACCGGTTAGGCTGTGGCAAGAATATAATCTAGAAACCACAAGCCCTAAACTGAGGTCGAAACAGTGAAACCAAAGATGGGGCAGATGCAAACCAGTCCAGGGAGGTAACCCAGCAGGATTAAAGTGTGTGGGGTGGATTTAGAACAAAAGCAAGACAGCTCTATACACCTCAGTATCCCTGAAGATATCACAGTACCATAAATGACAGGTTGAATGAAAATGATGAGTCATCAGAAGAGTTTAAGTTATGTTTAGTGCATTCTCTTTGCTGAAGTAGGGAAGTATAACATGTATTTTAGAAATAGTTCATTAATGTTTAATGTTTGATTTCCCAATGACTAATAAATGAGTTTTAATATATAGAAATATTTAACATTTTTTGAGTAACCAGTATTTGAGGATCTCTGTAGGTCCATTGCCTATTTAAATTTTAGAATTACCCTTTGGAGAAAAGACTGCTGAATCCTAATACAAATGAACAATCTAAAGCTCACATAGAGGACGTAAATTTTTGAGAGTTTTACACCTGGAAGCGTTAGGATCATTTTGATTCCAAAGCCCACGCCTTTTCTCCCACGCTGTCACTAGCCACATCTTATTCAATGAGCAGTTATATTCTGATTGAAATGAGAAGCTATTACATACATACCAGGCAAACTCAAATATGTACTTGGAGTTTGCTATCCCATCTTTCACTTTAAGATGGTGCTCAGGATTTTCTGAGTGGTTTTTCATAGGACTGAATAGAAGGTGATAGCTTCTTTGGAAGAACAACCAAGGAAAACAGACAGCACATGTGTGGAGCTGAGAAAATTATTGCAATAACAGTTGATCTACTTTTTTTTTTCCTTCTCAGAAATGCAGAATTGAACGAGCACCATCTTGCCCATGCAAAACACATATCCTCTGAAATAATTTTGAAATGTAAATTAATTCTCTGCCTGGAGCACATATCAAATCATTCCAGACAAGCTAGTCCTCCAGACTCAAATAAAGAGCATCCGACCGTGGCTATGGCCTCTCTCGAGCTCTGCACTAACTTGGTGAGCCTATGCAAGCCATTTATTTAGTTGCTCTCCAACTTAGTATTTTCCATGGAAAAAGAAAATGGTAATACTTGCCTTCTTCAGGAAGTTAAAAAGATAAGCATAAAAAATACCAGTGCTTTTAAAGGTCAACTATTCTGTACAAGTGCAGAGTTTATTTTTATTCTATCAGTCTCCTGGATGGAAGTGGAAAATTTCATCTTATTCCTTTTATTTTCTTCAGCAAACATTCAGGAACACATATTGTGTGCCAGTAGAGGAGAGGGATGTTTTCCATTCAGAAAGCTCATGATCTTTCTGCTCAATCAATATGTGACATGTCTACAATGCTCTCACTTATGGTGTCTCATTTAATCTTTATTTTATCTTTTGAGGTAGGGATTTGTCCATCCACATTTTATAGATGGGACTCTTGAGCCTAGGAAGAAACTGAATGTGACCCCAGGTTTTCTGACTTCCCAAACTCAGCTCTCTTTCCGTCATCACAGAATTGCTTCACTATCTCAATGGAGAAAACGGGTATATTCAAAATGAGCTTCCAAAGAAATCTAATTGGTACAAACTAAGAGCTATAAGTGTTAAGAGAGGAGAGCAATTAATTTCAGATAAGGTCCGTTCTCAGAGTGTATTCCAGAAGACGATACATTTGAAATGGACTCGAGACAATAATCAGCACAGGAAAGGAAGGAAGACCATTCTAGATAGCAGAAGAAACATGAACAAAAATGTGGAGTTGCTCAAGTGAATGGTTATGATTGGGAACAATGAACATAGTACAATTAAAACATGGAAGCCCTAAAGAATTTTTTAAAGGAAGTTTGGATTCATATGTGAAAGGTCTTGAATGTCGTGTTAAATAATTTTAGAATGATTTTAAATAGTAAGGAATTTGTGCAGAGCAGTGATGAGATCATATTCGTGATTTAGATGTTACCCTAAGGCAGTGGGGAAGATGGGTTATAGGTAGCTGAGACCAGAAGCTGGGAAAACAACTATTATAGTATTTATACTATTATAGTAACATAGACAAACATTTAAAAGAAAGTGGATTAAGGCGGGGCAATGGGATGAGTGAGAAAGAGTGAAGCAACATTTTAAATTAGATTCAACACTAATAGAATGTTAGATTTGAAGGAAAGGAAGGTATCGAGTCTGAGGTTTCTGGTCTGGGCAG
This sequence comes from Herpailurus yagouaroundi, assembly GCF_014898765.1. Lineage (NCBI taxonomy): Eukaryota > Metazoa > Chordata > Mammalia > Carnivora > Felidae > Herpailurus > Herpailurus yagouaroundi. Next base: position 12,627,046 of record NW_024412411.1, on the reverse strand, counting down.
TTGGATAAATGGTGGGGCCATTAACTAGGAAAGAAAATACATGAAGAGAAACTGGTGTAATGGAAGGAAAATTATTTGTTATTATGTTGACTTTAAGGGAGATATGGAGGAAGAAAGAGACATTCTCTTCTCATATCAGACCTTCAGAGACAATTTTGGTACTTGATATGGTAACCAATAAGCCATAGTTGCACTTCCTTTAAATCTTGTTATTCTTATGCACATTTTCTTTGACTTTGTTTTATAGTTTAAGCTAATTTTAGAGTTAACAGAGTTGGTACTAGACTTGTGTGTATCAGATCGTGTTCTTGTCAATATGCAAATGCACTATAAGAGTTTCATAAAATTTCTAAATACCTACAACTTTCTTTCCATCCAAATATCATTTTGATATATTCTCTTATAATGTGCCTATTACAGCACTATCTCTACCTCATCAAGGGCGTAGCTGAGATTTAGGGCCAGAAAATTGATAATTACAGACTTTTGTTTGCTTTTTGGAACTTCTGTTATTCATTTTTTGTTCCTTCTGCAAAATGTTCTCAACAGTATTTTATGTGTTGATGGGCACTTGCATTTCAACGAGTGTCTCCAAGGAGCATGGGGATCAGATAAAGATGGAAATTTGTGAGTAAATCAGTTGGCTGCAGGTCAGCCTTCAACCACATCATGAATAGCACTTACTAGTTCCCTGTAGAGAAACTGGTTGTAGAGAAGAGCCACAGCAAATCAGACTCAACAGCTTAACTTCATATATTCACAGAGCCACCTGTGCAGTAACAGTAATTAAAATGCCTGCTTTAGCCATTTCTTGAGATCCTTAGATGGATTCTTAAAGTGAGAAAAATCAGGAAGAAGCCCAGTTCATCTTAGTGCCTGGAACTTAGAAGGTTATCAACAATTGTCCTCAGTTCCCTCAGCTGAAAAATGTGAATGATGATAATGCCTATACAATAGGATTTTGAGAATTTAAGAGAAAGGTACATAAAACACTCAATACGGTGTCTAGTACAAAATCACTTAATACTTTCATTAATAGTTGAAAACCAAGTGCAATAATGTTTCACTCATTTTTGTACAACAGAACTAGGAGGAAACATCTACACTGCCATTTCCGTCTGACAAATCAAAGAACCTAGAGAGGGTCACCTGGGTGGCTCAGTCGGTTAAGCATCTGACTTCATCTCAGGTCATGATCTCATGGTTTGTGGGTTTGAACCCCACGTCAGGCTGTCTGCTGACAGCTCAGAGCCTGGAGGCTGCTTCGGATTCTGTGTCTCCCTCACTCTCTGCCCCTCCCCTGTTCATGCTCTGTCTCTGTCCCTCTCTCTCTTTCTCAAAAATGAATAAACATTAAAAAAAAAGAACCTAGAGAAAAGCAATTGCTTCCCTAAATAATTAGATTTATTGCCTCTCAAGTTTTCTTGCTCTGAGATAATTTAAATATATTAAGTAACTTATATGAGAATGCCTGTAGTCAGATGAGACCTTAGACGATAACCTCAATAAAGGAATACTCCTAAATATGTGAACAGCATGAAAAGCTGAGGAGATTAGTATTATCACTATATAAAAGCATTATGAATTTCATTAGTTACTATGGTTCAGTAATCAGCAGATATACCTTTTAATTTAAATTCAGCCAAGCTGTATAGAGCCCACCTAATTTATTTCCTGAAATCTGGCCCATCTTTAAAGTAGGAACAAGTTATGAAAAATCACAATAGAAGCCTACATGCTTTCACTGAGAAATCCCATATAAACCTTCTGGGTCCAAATATTGCAACTCTCCCAAGAATGACATCCAGAAAGTTGCTTGGTAGCAGTTCAAGAGTTAGAAGCAAACTGAGGCCATCTCTTCTAGTGTGACCCTTCCTCCCCTCCGATTTGTAAACCCTCCCCCAAGCATCCTTTACACATGGTTTCTCTTTAACAACCCTATTCTTAGGGAGTTTCCCCTTTATCTAATATAAACCTTGATTGCTTCAGTCTAAGACAATGTTATGTATAATTTTACACTCTCTTGACCAGTAGAATGTTCTTTAGGACTTTGTCAGCCTAAAACGATCATGCATTTGAAACATCCAAGCAGGGGCGTCTGCGGGGGCTCAGTCGGTTAAGCCTCCGACTTCGGCTCAGGTCATGATCTCGCAGTCCGTGAGTTCGAGCCCCACGTCAGGCTCTGTGCTGACCGCTCAGAGCCTGGAGCCTGTTTCGGATTCTGTGTCTCCCTCTCTCTCTGACCCTCCCCCATTCATGCTCTGTCTCTGTCTCAAAAATAAATAAACATTAAAAAAAAAAATAAAAAAAAAAAGAAACATCCAAGCAAATTGTACAGTGCTTTATGAAATTGCTTGTTTGAAGACTGTTTTAACCAGGCTGAGACAGTCTATGACATCATGATAAACAATCCTTAAATTGTCTTAACACAACAAAAGTTTATTTCTCACCCACACTATGCTTCAAATGGAGTTACAGCCACAGCTTTGCTCTGTGTCATCACTCATTACCCAGGATGATAGAGTTGCCACAATCTTGTAGCTGGACCACTGGGAATAAGTTCTGTGATAGTCATGACAGGAGAAGAGAAAGGGTTGCATACTGACACATGTACTCATAGCCCTGGGACCTTGCCTAACTGTAAGGGGCCCAGGAAATAGGAGGTAAATAGGAGGGAATAGGAGGGAATCAGCACAGAGTCTGATGAACACATGAATATTTAGTGAAACATAAATATGTCTTTTATAGTGTTTTGCTAAGGGAAGCAAAGAGCCTTATATTCTTTTACTCTCCTTTTTAATGTTTTAATTACTGGCATGCTTATCTAGGTTTACTTTGTTTTTAAGTAGTCTTTTTTTTTAATGAAAAGTATCTAATTTTTTCCAATGTCTTTACCTCTTTTTCCCCCAGTTGAGAATGGCATATAACAGTGTGTAAGTCAAGAGGTACAACGTAATAATTTGGTGCACATACATACTACGAATTGATTATCACTGTAACGTTAGTTAATACATAATTACCTTTGTGTGTGTAGTGAGAACTTTTAAGATCTACTCTCTTAGGAACTTTCAAGTATACAATACAGTATTATTACCTGTAGTCAGTATCCTGTACATTAGATCCCCAGAATGTATTCATCCTATAACTGAAGGTTTGTACCCTTTGACCACTTTCACCCATTTTCCTCACTCTGCCACTGACAACCACTAATCTACTCTTATATGAGTTCACATATATGTAAACAACATCCACATGATTACATGAGTTCACAAATAAGTGAGATCATATAGTATTTGCCTTTATCTGACTTATTTTACCTAGCATAATGTCTCAAGTCTCATCCATGTTGTTACAAATGTCACAAGTTTCTTCTTTTTTATGGCTTAATAATATTCCATTGTGTGTATATACCACATTCTATCTATTCATCTATTGATGGATACTTAGTTTGTTTCTACACTGTGGCTGTTGTAAATAACACTGCAATGAACTAGGGATGTAGATACCTCTTCTAAATAGTGATTTCATTTCCTTGAGGTGATAACCCAGAAGTGGGATTGCTGGATCATATAGTAAAGTAGTATTAACAAGGACTTATTTAATGCCACATGTTGAAAAGGGTTATTTATTGCTGGCTTCCTGTCAGAAAATAATACTATTTTACTATTACTTTTCTAAACAATGGGAACATTATGACCTAAGAATATTCTATTTTTATCTTTATATCTAGGCAATTTTATGTTTGTGCTTTTACAAATTCCAACTTCATACCAGTATAAGATTTCCACTTGATTTTTATGGATCATTTCTATTAGCTACCAATTCTAATTTCACTCTCCTATTAAAAGTAGCAAATTTAACATAGTGAACAAGAGACTATTAGCTTAAAGTGACTGCTTACAGCCAGACAAAAAGAAAGATTAAAAAAAAAAAAAACCCCAGAGGCAAATTTTTGAAAAACCCAAAGCATGATAGTAATGACAACTACATTCTGGAATGGCTGCTCTGTGCCAGGCACTTGTAGAGATCATTTCATGTAATCTTCACAATATCTTTGCTGAATAAGTATAATCGTTCATAGCCACATAGGTAGAGGTAGAGGAGCCAGGATCTGAAATCAGAATCATCTTCTTCTAAAAGCCCAATTTACCAAGGGCAAAGAAAATAGCTCCTATGGGCATTGCCATGTTACATGTCAATATTCACAACCCTGGTGTGAACTCATAATTACATTACTGAGCTTGGGTTGGAGAAGCATTACAACAGTTAAGAGTGCCAGCTTTGCAGCTAGGTTGCCTGAGCTTGTGGATTTGAGTCCCAGCTCTGCGATTCCCTAACTATGACAGCTTGGGCAAGTTGCTTTTTACTTTTTTTACTTTTTTAAGTTTATTTATTTATTTGTTTAGAAATAGAAAGTGCAAGCAGGAGAGGAGCAGAGAGAGAGGGAGAGAGAGAATCCCAGTTGGGGAATCAGCACAGAGTCTAATGCGGGGCTTGATCTCAGGAACCGTGAGTTCATAATCTGAGCTGAAATCAGGAGTCAGATGCTTAACCAACCGAGCCACCCAGGCAGCCCAGACATGTTGCTTTTTAGCCTCTCTGTGCCTCAGTTTCCTTCTCTAAAAGTTGTAAATGAAAGTTGTATCTGCCTTATAAAGCTGCAGTGCAGATTAAGTAGTCACTACAAGTACAGTATGTAGAACAATATGTATAATTCAATAAACATTGGCTATTCATTTTGAATTCTGACCATGTATCTTGAGGATATAGGTGAAATAAAGGAAGGAAGGAAATAATATTTTTGAAGAAACTAATATGCCAATATTATATAAACACAATTATTTCATTTAATCTTCACAACAACCCTATTAAGTGGGTTTCCCTCATTGCATAGAGGAGCAAAACCAGAGGCACAGAGAAGTAAAATAATCTACCGAGTCACCCAGCCGACAGGTAGCAAAACCAGGATTCTATCTCAGTGCTGCTACAGGAAGAAAATATTAAAGTATATTTGCTGTTCTGTTTTTAATACAACATGGAAAGCTCTCCCCAGCTGGGATGTAGAAAGAGAGAAATCACAAAAAGTACAAAGATGTGGCAGCATCTGGATACAGGTATAGACTTCAACTGAGAAAGCTATCTGTAAACAGGCCAAAAGTAGCAGAAAGGATAATGGGTTTCCTTTGGTACCTGATGGTACCACCCCTGGCCTTCATCATGGATTGTTAGCTACACCCAGGTCAGTATCTCCATCTTGTTAGGAAGCCAGTCTTAATCAGTATTGATGAGGCTTTGGAATGTTGGGGGTTCAGAGCTGACGGCCAAGAAAGAAATTTTGAGGCATCTTGGTGCAAAAAAGGTGATTTTATTAAATCACCAGTGACAGGACCCATAGACAGAAAGAGCTGCACTGGGGTTGTGAAGAGTGATTGGTTAGATACTATGGATTTGGGAGAGATAAAAGCAAAAGGGAGGCCTGGGGAAGGACTTTGATATGCTAAAGAACTCCTAAAATACCTAAGGCCTTGCTATTGTCAAGCTAAGCTTGTTTTCTCTCTAATAAGACATTAACATTGGGAATTTAGAGGGTTCCTGGAGAAATGTTATATTCTGTATTTGCCTAAAGTATTTGTCAATGGGAAGGAAATTTAATTTTACCTGCCATTTCCTACTTGCCTTTGTTCCCCACATCACTGCGGATGGAAGAGTGATGTCAGGACTTCAGGAAAGTGAGTCTATAGCTTTCTGGAGTAGGCTATTGATAAGATTGACTTTTTCTTGTAATTTAGTAAGATATTTGTAAACTGATGGAGACTATCAGTTTAACCATTTGTTTTCTGTCCTTTCCTTTGTTCTTGGGCAGCCAGGAGTGCCTCAGGAATATTACACCTATCCCACATGGGAGGTGTGTGGGGCGTGGCATGGGGGAGGATGGGGGGGATGGGGGTTGCAGTGCTAGCTCATACTTTGCCCTCGCCCTGCCTTATGCTCCCTCATCAAGTACTATTATAAAAACTTGTTTCAACATTTATATTATCTTTTAAAATTCTTGCTTTCTTCTTTACTACTGTTGTCATCATGGTGGTAGTAGAAAAAGAATCCTCTGTTTCCATACAATATAAAATGGTTATAAAGCACCTTCACAATAATGTTATCATTTTATCTCCAAACTCTGCTTAGATGGATTGGCCAGAGGGTAATATCTTCACTTTACAAATGAAAAATTTGACTGGGGTGCCTGGGTGGCTCAGTTGGTTGAGTGTCCGTCTGCAGCTCAGGTCGTGATCTCATGGTTTGTGGGTTTGAGCCCCGCGTCAGGCTCTGTGCTGACAGCTCAGAGCCTGGAGTCTGCTTCGGATTCTGTGTCTCCCTCTGTCTCCCACTCACACTCTGTCTCTCTCTCTCAAAAATAAATAAATGTATAAAATTTTTTTTAAACAAATGAAAAATTTGAAACAGATACATATGTGCTTATTATGTCATTCCTGAAAAGTAAAGGAGCCATTTCACTATAAACTACTTAAAGGCAAGAATCATGTTTTATTCACTTTTATTTTCTTTCTTAAAACACCCAGTTCTGTGCCCAGCACCTCTTGTTGATTAAACAAAAGAACAAATTATTATAACTTGATGTTTGTCTAAATTACTAGTTTTGACACTATTTTCTACCTTCCATGCCTCCATTCTCAAACTTTCTGCCCTCCATCAATGGTTAGTCTAAGACAGGACACATTCTCTGGGATGGCTCATCCTGCAATTTCATTTCCACACAGGATATTCCTGAAAAAAAGCCTACTTTATACTTGCATTTCTATTCTCTTGAACATCTGCTTCCATTTGCAACAGAGATCTCTCTGTTTTATATCATATTCTATTGGTCATAACACAAGCCTCATTTCATAGTGTACATTATTCCAGTTTGATGGCTCCTCTTCAACTGAGTAAACTTCCAGTATATAACCTGATCTTTGGTCAACTTCAGTAACTCATTGCATTCTCAGAGATACTATGTAGGCATTAAGGTATTCATCTAGAATTAAGATTCCTCAGGTTAAATCTATTTGGTTTAGAGTAATCCCTCTCTTATGCTAGGAGTGCTGTTAGATAGAATTAGGTTATCAACCCATTTACTATGTAGCATATGTCATAATACACATTAATTCTGAAAGCAGTGTAAATTCAGTTCCGTAATTAGGCATCTATTCATAGGTTCATTTATACAACAAAAGTTTTTAATCATTACAATGCATTTAGCACTGTCTTAGGTACCAGGAATTTAAAAGTGAGTAAGATAGGCTTTTCCATCATGGACGCTTACTTACTGTGATTCTAACCCATCTCCTAATACCTAAGACAAATGACTCAGAGTTCAGAAGTTTGTGATAAGAAACAGAGACCTAGTTCATTTCATGTTATGTGCTTCTCAGAGGAACGTGCAAATGGCTTGCTGCTGTCCTTCGCAAGTATTCCAAAAATTTAATATCAAACACAGAAAAATAAGCCTGTTTGTTGTAAACACTTCCTAGCAGTAAGACTCAACTATAGAAAAGAAATGCAGATTTTTTTTTAATGTTTCAAAGACATCTGACCAGCCAACCACAATTGTTATTCTTGAACTAGATTGAGAAGTAGATGTCAAAACATCTGAGACACTGCAGGCACATTTCTGTTGACTTTTGCATTAGAAATTTCATCCTTCCTTTAGTATATAAAGTTGTCAGTTATTCTTTTATTAATAAAAAATTTTGATTGAACACTTATTACATGATAGGTATTTTGCTAGGGGCTGCAAGAAGATAGTCAAAGATACATGGTTTTTCTTCTCAAGAAACTTACTATTCATAAGAAGAGACAAGACTTGTCTTTAAAACCCTAAAATAAACCACATCAGTTGGCTCATTTAAGCTTTTAAAAAAAATTTTTACTGTTTATTTATTTTTGAGAGAGAGAGAGAGTGGAAGATGGGCAGAGACAGAGGGAGACACAGAATCTGAAACAGGTTCCAGGCTCTGAGCTGTCAGCACAGAGCCCCATGCAGAGCTTGAACCCACAAACCACGAGATCATGACCTGAGCCGAAGTCAGAAACTTAACCGACTAACCCACCCAGGCACCCCTTTTAAGCTTATTTTTAGCCCAAAAAGAGAGCCATGAGATATCAAGACTGCAAGTTACCTTAGAGATAAACCACTTCGAAATGGTATATTTTATGGATAAAGAAGCCAAGGGTCAAAAGTTTGAAGAATTAATGTCAGGCCCCAGAGAATAATAGGTAGAGGTGGGTCTCAAATCCATTTCTAAGACTTGTCATTGGTGTTATTCCCTGTGTGGCACCTCACTGCACCTGCTAAAGGAGTCCAGTGCAAGTGCGGTGAATGGCATCCTAACCTGCCCTTGCCCAAATAGGCTTTGATGACATGTGTGTATGTGAATGTGAGCATGTGTTGAAGGACGGTGTAGGGCAGGCTAGTCCTCTCTGAGACAGATCTGCCCTGTCTGACCTGGTTAAAGGTTAAAGAGGCAATTTCTGACTTTCAAACTTGGGATATTTAGCTTTCAAAGGGCATTTCTTGTTGTGTGCCAAATACAGTGTCAACAAACGGTAGTTGAACAGAATGGAGCATTTCATTCTTATTTAGTTAGTGTGCCTTGCCAAAAAAAACAAAACAAAACAAAACAAAAAGTGAAACTCTTAGATGAGAGATCATGCAAATTAGCTTCTGCACTATTTTCTGACCCAACTGCATTGAAGTAGAAAGAGCAAGAGCTTCGGCGCTAGACCCTCGCTGAGTTGGTAGCATGTTTGCTGTGCACTATCCGCACGACTTAACATTAATCATTTTGCCTTTTTGAACCTTAGCTTCTTCCTCTGTTAAATAGAACTAGCAAGGACCTCTTTGACTAGACTGTTATAATATGTAGCATTTATGATAGTGTATCTCTCTGCCAGTCTCTGAACTAGGTGTTTTCCACACAGTCTTTCTCTACAGATGCATAATGTAAGTAAGGCATATAGTAGAGTGCTTGGCACTGAAGAATAGTGGTACTGTTTCTTATTACTACTTACCTAATCTTCCCTTATGAAATTGTCATTATTACTACATTTTCTTTGATAATCAGGATCTTATGTATTAAAGCCTAGAGCAGATTTACAAATCCAACAAATGCGACCTATCTATTGATTATATTGCTGGGTATGGGAGTAGGCATATAACTATGAAACAGCCTGTGATTTCAATAATGAGCCTCAACATCCTTCCTTTCCTGTGAGAGCCTTGAGAGTAGTGACTGTGTTTTAATCCATTATTGCATTTCCAGCACCAAGCACTGTGCCTGGGAGCAGGTGGGTACCTGGAAGACATACACAGACGTGAATTGAAAGGTTTCTCCTTTGACTATCTGATCACCATCCTTGGGTCCCAAAAGTTCGGGGTCTGCCTGGGTAATATTCTGATAGCCTGGGCCTGGACAGCTTTGCAACCAAATCACAAAAATGTGGCAATCCATGTGATTTCCAGGGTAGAGTCCAAAATCAGAATACCAAATTCAAGCATCTCAAAATGAGAAATGAAAGGTAATATGGAGAGCCTAATATTTAATATTCCCAAATCCAGTTTCACTTACTCTCTTGGGGTTTCTATTTGGTGTTAGTAACTTTAAATAAAGCCAGTCTGGGATCAATAAAAGAGGCTCATTCAAAAAAAAAGTATCTTTTCTTGAAGCACCTTTGGTTCTGAATCATGGAGTTACTATTTACACGGAGACATAACCCAGATTCAACTTTATATAGATTCAAAACTTCCACATAGGACACTTTTTATTTCCATTTGAATTAGGGACAAGGTTTTCTGGGGAAAAGCAAAAAGTTTGCTCTCTAGAATCATACATTTTCCCCCTATGGTAATAAAGCAAGTCAATATTATCTGATAAATGAACATCTTAATTCAATTTTAGCATAGTTCTTGTGTCTTCTTGCAACAATATATTTCTTTAGCTGAAATGTTATTTCCTCTAACATTTATTTGGTGGATGATTCTTCATTGTAAAATAGAACACCTTGCCTATGGAATTATTAGTAAACTTCCTGATTAACAGTGTAAATCTCTGTCCTTATTGTCTAAAAATGACCCTTTCCAGTGGGGAAGGATTCTTCTCTTTAAGTTACAATGCACTGATTTATGTCCTTTTGTTTGCAAGTGATTTCAAAAAGAAAAAGTTCAATAAGCTTAGGCAAAAAGGGGGCAATTTGTCTTATAGACCAAACAGAAGAACAAGATTAGAGCTGTGACTCAGGAACAGGAACCGAGCATTTGAGTGCCATCAAACATTTTCAGCCACGTGTCTCTGCTTCTCTCCACTTGGGTGTTTGATTTCTCTAACTAGGTACAGATTTGTCCACAAATTAGGGAACTTGTCTCTCAAAGTTCCCAAGTTGTACCTTTCGAACTTTCTACCCTAAGACAAAATTGTTTGCTGGTCACTGTGTTTGCCACAATGAAAGAGGTATGGGTGGAGGTCTTTGATTCCCTTGCCCTGGGTTAGGTGCTGTTCTACAGAAGCCAGAATGTAGATTCAGGTAAGAATACAGCAATTCCTGTCAGAATTTTAATGTTGAAATTTGAGGAAGGGTAGTAGTACTGACCAGACAAATATAGCACACAATGTAATATATTACTGTTAATAAAATAAGTTTTGCAGATTTATGTTTTTTTATAAATTAGATCAGATTTACAATGACTCTTTTTGGGTGCCTGGGTGGCTCAGTCACTTGAGCCTCCAACTCCTGATTTCAGCTCTGGTCATGATCCCAGGGTTGTGGGATTGAGCCCTCCCCCCCACCTCCATCAGGCTCTGTGCTGAGCATGGAGCCTGCTTGAGATTCACTCTCTCCCTCTCCCTCTCCCTCTCCCCCTCCCTCTCTCTCTTGCTTTGCCCCTCTCCCCTGCTTGCATTCAATCTCTCTCTAAAAAGTAAAACCCAGAAACAATAAAAATCTCTCTAAAAATTAAAAAAAAAAAAAGAAAAGAAAACAGAGCACCTAGGTGTCTCAGTCAGTTAAGCATCTGACTCTTGATTTTGGCTCAGGTCACGATCTCATTGTTTGTGAGATCGAGTCCCACATGGAGCTCTGCACTGACAAGGGGAGGCTACTTGGAATTCTCTCTCCCTTTCTCTCTGCTCCTCCCCCACTCTCCCTCTCTTTCTCAAAATAAATAAATAAACATTTTTAAAAAATAAATGAAAATTAAAAAATAAAATAACTCTTTTATTGATAATTTCTTCACTTGCTTGCACTCCAACATGGCTCCCTTCAGTGGAAGAAAAAAGTAGTAAGTATATAACCATCATGGTAGGGCTGTATTGACTTGGGCTCTAGTTTCACATCAAAAGAAGACATATCTATCTTTATTCATCCCAATGCCTAGCAGAGAATAGTGCTCAATAAATGTTTTTTAAGCCAATTATAAATCCAAGGTTATGCTTCAGCCTATGGTAAGCAGTTTTTCCTGATAACTATGGTATTTAGTAGTTGTTTTAGAGATTAAGAATTATTATCTTCATAATAACCTCCTTTTCTTTTAAAATTTAACCACTGGCATATATTTTAATAAGGAAGAAAGCAAGTACAGGAAAATTGTAAACAGTCCACTTCCATCTACATTGTACATATATACAATGATGCTGCAAATATTTCTATCAGTAATGGCGCACATAAAAATTGGCAAATAAAGTCATAGATGATACAAGTGAAATTTGCAATGATGATACTCAAAAATGACAACAAACATTGAGAAGTTCTACATATTATCATTTTAAAAGTATGTAAGTTATAGCTGTGTTTCTCCTTCAGTAGCACATGCCATATTTATTTTCTTTTTAATCACTATTATTTTTTGTGACGTTATCTTTTTTCAATCTTTAAATGTCTGCTTCCACTTTACACATTCTTATAAAATCCTTTTATGAATAGCATAGCAATAAAAGTCTGCAAAATATGCACGTAATTTGTATTGTTTTCATTCTTTTTCATTTTGGTCAAAATATGGGTACAGCCACAGGAATGTGGCATGCTTCTGAATGTCATCTAATATGCTAGTTTTTACAGAGATCAAATAACAAGTGAGAAAAGCTGAGTAAACAGAGCAGAAATATGATATAATTTCACCAGCTTCTACAAGTAGAGTCATTTCCAGACCTGAAATTAATGTATAGAAAAAATGACATTTTTTTCCAAGTTATGTACTGTCCTAAAGTTCCAATGTTTATATTAAGAATTTTACTTGCCACAACAGATTGTTTCAGTTAACTGATCCTAAGGAAGTGCTTATTCTTGAAGTTTTGTAGAAGAGGGAAATGAAAGCCTCTTTCCTATCAGATAGCTGTAATGGTTGACGTAGACAAAGAATCCCTAAGCCATGTAGGTTAGAGAAAAATCAAAACACACAGGAGGCAACAGGGAGGAAAATACAGTGGAAGAAATAGAGATTTGGACGCTAGGCAGGACCTGATGAATGCTAACTCTACTACTAACTGCATGTGTGGTCAAAGAATGTTCTTAGTATGACTTGAATCCTTGAGACTTGTTTTATGACACAGACTATGGTCTTGTTTGGCAAATGTTTCATATGCACTTCATATGTATTATGCCATTGTTGGAGGAATATTCTATAAATGCTGACTGAGTCAAGTTGGTAGTGTTCAAGTTTTTGTCTCATGTATTTTGAAGTTCTGTTATTACATGCATAATCACTTAGGATTATTATGCCCTCTTTATGAGTTTGTACCTTTGTCATTACAAAATTACCTTCTTTATTGATGGTAATATACTTTGCTCTTATAACCACCCCAGTCTCTTTTTTTTGTCCAGTGTTACCATGATATAACTTTTACCATCCTTTTAATGTTAGCTTTGATGTGTCTTTAAAGTACGTTTCTTATAAAAACGCATATCGCTGGATTTTGCTTTTGTATCTACTCTGATAGTCTCTGTATTTTAATTGAATTATTTAGAGTTTTTACATTTGGTGTAATTATTGATATAATTAGGCTTAAGTCTAATCATCTTCGTACTGTTCTTTGTTCTCTTTTTCCACCTGTTTTGAGGATTGTTGAATAATTGTAACTATTATATCTTTGTTGACATATTAGCTAGAACCCTTTTTGTTGTTGTGCTAGTGATTGCTTTAGGGTTTATAGTATATGTCCTTAATTTATTTCAGTTTAGTATTACCATCAAGTAGTATTATACTACTTTATGTAAACATTAGAATCTTACAAATCATAGTTCTCTTTCCTTCCTCTGCCTTTTGTAGTATCATCATACATTTTGTATGTATGCATGTATATATTATGTTTATATGTATATAAATACATATAAAATAAACTCCATGATACATTATTAGTATTTAGTTTCACCAGTCAATTATGTTTTAAAGAGGTTTAAATAATAAGAAAAATCTTACATATCTATACACATAGTTACCATTCCCTATGCATTTCTTTTTTGAAGTTCCAGGCTTCCACTTCATTTTCCTTCTGCCGGGAAGATTTTATTTTTAACCATTTCCTATAGTGTACATCAGCTGCTAATGAATTCTTTCAGCTTTCTTGTGTTGGGAAATATTTTTATTTTGCCTTTATATTGGGAAGATATCTTCTTTGTTTATAGAATTCTAAATTGACTCTTGTATATTTTTTAATTTTTTTAATGAGACAGAGAGAGAGAGAGAGAGAGAGAGAGAGAGAGAAAGACAGAGTGCAAGCAGGGGAGGGGCAGAGGGAGAGAGTGACACAGAATCTGAAGCAGTCTCCAGGCTCTGAGCTGTCAACACAGAGTCAGATGTGGGGCTCAAACTCACAAACCACAAGATCATGACCTGAGCGAAAGTCGGATGTTTAATCGACTAAGCCACACAGTCATAGGAATAGAACCCTGTGATTCATCATTTATGTATGACACCAGTGCTCATCCCAGCAAGTGCCCTCCTTAATGCCCAGAATACATTTAGTCCATCCCCCACCCATCTCCCCTCCAGCAACCCTCAGTTTGTTCTCTGTGTTTAAGAGTCTCTTATGGTTTGCCTCCCTCTCCCTTTTTATCTTATTTTTCCTTCCCTTTCCCTATGTTTATCTATTTTGCTCTTAAATTACACATATGAGTGAAATCATAGGATATTTGTCTTTCTCTGACTGACTTATTTTGCTTAGCTTAATATACTCTGGTTCCATCCACGTTGTTGCAAATGGCAAGATTTCATTCTTTTTGATCACTGAGTTACATTCTATTGTATATATATATATATATATATATATATATATATATATATATACATACATACATATACCACATCTTTATCCATTCATCATTCAATGGACATTTGGGCTCTTTTGATAATTTGGCTATTGATAATGCTGCTATAAACGTTGGAGTGCATGTGCCCCTTTGAATCAGCATTTTTGTATCCTTTGGATAAATACCTAGTAGTGCAATTGCTGGGTCATAGGGTAGTTCTATTTTCAGTTTTGTAGGAACCTCCATACTGTTTTCCAGAGTGGCTGAAGCAATTTGCATTCCCACCAACAGTGCCAAAGGGTTCCTCTTTCTCCACATCCTCACCAACATCTGTTGTTTCCTGAGTTGTTAATTTTAGCTATATTTGTATTCTTTCTGATGAAAGATCCATTGTCATCTTTTTTTCTTTGTCCTCTCTACATAATGTGTCTTTTTTTAGCATAAAAATTTTCTCCTTATTACTGGTTTGAGTTATTTGATTATGATATATTTTGGTGTATTTCTCTTCATGTTTCTCATGCTGGTAGCATATTGAGTTTTTTTTAATCTGTGGGTTTACAGTTTTCAGTAAAATTTGGAAAATTATTGGCCATGATTTCTCCAAATATTTTTTTTCTTTTCCTCCCTCTCCCCTTTTTTTCAGGGACTCCAATTACACATATATTAGGCCACTGGGAATAGTCCCAGAACTCACTGATATTCTCTATTGTTTAACCTTTTGCTCTCTCTTGTTTCTTTTTGATAGTTCCTACTGCTTTATATACATGTCCATTAACTTTTTCTTCTGCAATGCCTCATCCACCGTTAATTTTATCACGTGTATTTATCATCTCACACATTATTGTTTTCATCTTTAGATGTTCAATTTGGGTCTTTTTAAAAAAATATCTTTTATGTCTGTATTTAACTTTTTTATGATCTGGAATACAGTGATACTATACTTCTGCTTTAATTTTTTGTCCTGTTAATTCTAACATTTAATCAGTTCTGGGTTTGTTCATTTTTCTGTTCAATGTGGATCATATTTTCCTACATCTTTATATGCTTGGTAATCTTTGACTGGATACCAGACATTGTGAATTTTACCTTTTTGGGTCCAGATAATTTTGTATTCCTATAAATATTGAGCTGCATTATGGGATGCAGTTCAACTATCGTATCCTTTTAAGTCTTGCTTTTAATGTTTGTCGGTAGGACCAGAGCAACATTTAATCTAGAGCTAATTATGTTCCACTACTGAGGCAAGACCTTTCTGATTATCCTGTTCAATGCCCCATGAATTGGCTTACGAGAACCAGCATTGTTCTCAGAACTTTGTAATTGCCATTTACTGATCCCTCCAGTCCTTTCAAATGATTCTTTTCCTGGCCTCTGCTAGTTTCCTCATAAATACATGCCAAGCAGTACTCTGCTGAATACTCAAAGGTAACTTTTTGCACATTTCCAGAATTTTCTTTCCACATAGCTCTCTTCTCTCTAGTACCCTGCCCAGCAAACTCTAGCATGTTGATCTTCTCAGAAGTCTGCATTCTCCCTTTGAGTTCCCTCTCCTTTCTTGGTGGCCTGGAAACTTTCTCAAGGGAGTAAACTGGGGCAATTATAGGGCTTACCTCATATGTTTCCCATCTATTAAAGCTCTATGTCCTTCATTGCCTGATGTCCAGTGTCTGGGACACTAGTATTTTGTATAGTTTGTCTGATGTTATTTCTTTAGGTTTTTTGAGGCAGGAGGTAAAACCTGATTTCTATTATTCCATCCATCTTGCATGGAAATGAAAGTCCTTTCTTCTGCTTTTAAAGTTAAAACCTGCACACTCCATATCCCACATGTCCGTGCATGTGCCATGTTGCTGCTCTATCAGATATAATTTCAGTTCAGCCAATTATATGCACCTGACCAAGTCTTGGAGTGTAGAAATGAGTTGGAAGTTTTACTTCTTCTGAATATGGTATTTTTTCTGGTAAACATACTGGTTATAGAGATGTGTTGGGTTTTTGAACTGTATTATCAGAATTTCCATGGTTTTGTAAATAGCTTCATGAGTATCAAGAGTCAAGGCTCAGGTGAGCTCCTCTAGGAGTTGTATCAGGTCCTTGGAGCTGAGAGTTTCAGTTACAGTCTCCTAATTCCTGCAGCCAAGATCGTGTGCTCTTGGAGGTAGCAGTTCTGGTGGTGGTTTCTTATGGCAGAGAAAGGAGCTTATCTATCAGCTAGGAATCACAAGAGTTTGATTCAGTTCAGGGTAAAATGAATCTTTAATACTGTGATTGTTTGCTTATTCAGAGCAACATAACAATGAATAGAGAGCACCTGAAAATAAGCTTATAAAGGTGACTGGAGAAACTATCAGATCACAGCAAATAAAAAAATTTTTTTAAAAAAAAGCTTTTTAAAAAAGTCAGAGTATGGCTATGTTGGATACCCTTAAGTTTTCATTTCCCACCTTAAAAAAATGCCTTATAGGCAATATTTGTACTTTTACATATCAAATATACTCGGAATAAATGTAGTGCCTATACATACAAAAATATCTTTTCAAACTGTTCTGTATTACCTGAAAAGAGCATTTAAATTGCTTGAAATATGTCCACATGATCTTTAAAATCAATGCATGCTAGTATAGCAGCTATATATGCAAAAGGAAGATACCTCCATTTGAATTTCACTTTTGATTTCAAAAGAGCCTCTACTTCTTCCATCTCTAATTTCATAACTTTGTGCCTGCAAAAGAATACAGGAAAGAGAGTATAGTGAATTACCTTCTCTAGGTTTAGCTGAAGAGTTTAAAGTAAGGAAATGTATATGTCTAACATAAGCCAGGCCATGATGCATGTTTTTATATATTAACATGTTTAATTATTACAATAACCACTCAAGTAGGTTTTAACATTATTTTACATGTGAGGAATCTGAAACTCAAAAGTTCACAAACTCAATAAGAAATAATACCAGAATTCAAATAAAATCCACCCATATTAAAATCTTATTTTCTTTCCACTTTGCTGTACTACTTTCAGGCACTGTTATTTGGTTATGATTCATCAACAACAAACCGTAAATATTTATTGTATATAAAGGGAAAAACTTTCATCCACTGTCCATTAAAATGTTCCCTATGATATGTACTATCTGGGTTCAGTTTGCTTATTGCAAATAAAATGTACCTACATTTCAGCAAAAGGTGATGTTGGTACCCCTGGGTGCCTCAGTCAGTTAAGCATCTGACTCTTGATTTGGGCTCAGGTCATGATTTCACAGTTGTGGCATCAAGCCCCACATCAGGCTTCACACTGAGCTTGATCCCACATGGATCCTGCTTAAGATTCTCTCTCCCTCTCCCCCTTCCCCACCCACGGGCACACTGTCTTTCTCTCTCAAAAAAAAATGGTGATGTTAAAATGAGAGGAGATAGAAAATAGATAAATAATAAAATGTCCACTTATTGAGAATTTCTTCTCAAAAGAAAATGTTACCTTTATTAGATTAGATTTTCTTAAAGCTTTGCAAGTTTTGTTTCTGCAAAGGGAAATACTGATTTTTGCATTTTTGTGAGGTGATGTAAGATATTATAAGTCTGTTCTATAAAAGAATAAGCTTGTGTTATTCATCAGAGCAGTTTTAGTAATATTATGAATTATATTTATGCCAAATAAGTATTTATGATCCTCTCCTGATGAACTCAGCATAAGATACTTGTAGTCACATCTCTTGCTGTCATAATAAATTGAGCATTTAGCAGCACATGGGTGGCTCAGTCAGTTGAATGTCTGACTGTCAATTTTGCTTAATTTTGCTTAATTCTGCTTCCAGAATTAAGATGCTGGTTCAAAATAAGGAAAAACTATTTTTCTAACCATGAGACCATCCAGTGAAGAGCTAAGTTGCCTCAGCGTGTGAGCTGGCTCCTCACCTCAGCACATGGTCCAGTGAAAGCTGTATGGCTATCTGTCATGCATGGCAAAAAAAAAAAAAAATCCCTCTAGGGACCCATGGGTGGCAGCTTAGTCGGTTGAGCATCCAACTCTTGATTTCAACTCAGGTTATGATCCCAGGGTCATGGGATCAAGCCCCACAGTCAAGCTTGAAATTCTCTCTCTCTCTCTCTCTCTCTCTCTCTCTCTCTTTCCTCTCTCTTTCTCTGCCTCTACCTCTCTCTCTCTCTCTCTAAAAAAAAAAAAATTCATTCAATGGTTGAGCATGGGCCTGGAGTTCTCTAGAGAACCTCTGGTTTGGGGTGGACTTACACCCTCATTCCATGTGTAGTTTCTGGGGTTCTGAGCTGTGTATACAAACGCCTTGAGTAAGGGGAGGTAGCTTTGCTACCTGTCTGTATCATCGTACTTTCTTCTTAAAAGTTTCTGGGTTTTATGTCTGGTTAAAGATTTATATGATTTTCTAGATCTGAGACTTTGTCAATTTCCATCCCTCTTCTTTAAATTCTTGAGTTATGCAGATGGTCATGCTATGTCTCCTATCACTGATTCACACCCCTGATCTTTCACCCTCTATCTTAACTCATTATATTCCCCAGTTTCCATTTGCCATGCACACACCCACAAAGCACTTGTTGCTAATAAATGATTTCAAGTTCAAAGGGTCTTTGCTTTTCAAATATTAAACAATATACAAAGAATATCTGATAGTAAGTTAGAGTGAAGGTTCTAGGATTCCCTATTTGAAGTAAGTTTTTAACAATAAAAATACTATAGAAAAGTAGGAAAGTAGAGAAAACTACAAAGACAAAGATAAAATTCATTCATAATACCACTACTCAAAAGAAAGTCCTGTTTCTTGGTGTACGCACTTTGCTTCTATATATATATTTAAAACAAAATTAGAATCAACCATATAGAGTTCTGACTATTCCTTTTATTTAAATACCATTATATTGTGATAATTTTTCCATATTGTTATATTTATTTTAGAAATATGACTTTTAAATGAGTACTTGATATCATAAAATTTAAATAAGGAATATGAATGAATACATTAAGATCAATATATCAGGCAGTCATATTGATGACAGTAGCCATTAAAATCCACCTCTGATCTCAGACCAATCTCTGTCATCCTTCTGACTACAATCAACTTCTCACTTTGAATTTTCTACAGCATTCTCTTGCTGGACTGAGGCTGTCCAGTCATTAGTAGTATTTCTCACTATATATAAGAAAGCATCATTCCAGGGACGCCTGGGTGGCTCAGTCAGTCAGGCATCCAACTTCAGCTCAGGTCATGATCTCACAGTTCGTGGGTTCAAGCCCTGTGTTAGGCTCTGTGCTGACAGCCTGGAGCCTGGAGCCCACTTCAGATTCTGTGTCTCCCTCTCTCTCTGCCTTTCCCCCACTCACACTCTGTCTCTCTCTCTCAAAAATAAACATTAATTTAAAAACAGTTTAAAAAAAAGAAGGCATCGTTCCAGTTTATTAATGCAACATGCACACTTTTCTGCCCAATAACAATATTGTACAGTAGCATTGTCTGTTATTTTATTTAATCCTC
Source organism: Herpailurus yagouaroundi (assembly GCF_014898765.1). Lineage (NCBI taxonomy): Eukaryota > Metazoa > Chordata > Mammalia > Carnivora > Felidae > Herpailurus > Herpailurus yagouaroundi. Next base: position 12,607,251 of record NW_024412411.1, on the reverse strand, counting down.
ACAAATTCCCTTGAGTAGGCAGGGTGGTGCAATTTCTATTTCAAAGATAAGAAAATGGAGTTTCAGAATGATACAGAAATTGTTTTAACAATTCTTTTAACAGGGCTAGGGAACTCTTGCTGGGGACTGGGATTTGAAAGTTCTTAAGGGAAAGAGATAAAATTCAGGCCAGATAACTTTGTTCTCAAATTCCATTGCTCTTCGTATATTGCTCTGTGGCCTCTTGCATGGTAACTTGGTTTATAATTGTTTACAGACAAAATTACTTAAATTAAATTAAATAATTGAATAAACACAAACAAAATTTATTTAAAAAGCAAAATCAACAAATATCTATAACATAAATGTGCCCATTGTCCCCAGTACCATTTGCCTATTGGGAGAAGTCCCTTAGAGTAAAATGATTTAAAAAATTGACCTAAACCATTAAGAAAAGTGTTTTCATGAGAAAAGTATTCTGAAAATAGTGTTAAGGAGGGGTGCCTGGGTGGCTCACTCAGTTAAGCATCCAACTTTGACTCACGTCATGATCTCATAGTTCGTGGGTGCAAGCCCCGCATCAGGCTCTGTGCTGACAGCTCAGAGCCTGGAGCCCACTTCAGATCCTGTGTCTCCCTTTCTCTCTCTGCCCCTCCCCCTTCCACATTCTGTCTCACTCACTCTAAAATAAATAAACATTTTTTTTTTAATTTTTTTTCAACGTTTTTTTATTTATTTTTGGGACAGAGAGAGACAGAGCATGAACGGGCGAGGGGCAGAGAGAGAGGGAGACACAGAATCGGAAACAGGCTCCAGGCTCCGAGCCATCAGCCCAGAGCCTGACGCAGGGCTCAAACTCACGGACCGCGAGATCGTGACCTGGCTGAAGTCGGACGCTTAACCGACTGCGCCACCCAGGCGCCCCTAAAATAAATAAACATTTAAAAAATTTATTAAAAAAATAAAAATAGCACTAAGGAGCAAGTATGGACATTCCTTCACATTTGGATAGCCATTTGCTGTTCACAGAGTGCTTATATTGTTAGGTCCATTACAGGCATCCTAGGAATTAATGGGAATGTTTATCTCCATGTTGTATGTTAATAAACAGTGGATCTGAGAGGTCTACTTGTGCAGCATGAGTATAGACTTCTCATGCTACCCAGTGGATTTTTATAATTGATATATGGGTTAGAGGCAGTGCAGGTTGAGGTGCAAGACTGATGGGACCCATGTTCAGTGTGCTTGACAGTTATAGGTTTTTAGATAATAGTAGCAAGTAGGTAGTAGCAGTCACCATGTTCCAGACACTGTGCTAAGTGCTTGAACAAAAGACTACATGAAGTGACCAGACATAGATTTAACTTCTTTTTATAGACAAGGGAAAATAAGCTCAGCTCATTCTCTCTGCTTTTACAGGGGAATGGCTTGAAAGTCTGGATTTTATTTAACATATCCTCATGAAGCTATTCCCACAGAGCTGTCCTGTTTAAACAGATGGCCCTGCTTTCCTGCAGCTTGAAGAATTTTTCAGACAGAATGAATTTCTGGGATGAACTTGGCCAAGTCCTTCCATGTGGCCTCTGCCTTAGAAGCAATCTAACATCCCACTTTGTTAAGATAGTCTCTTCTATAGGTAATGTTTTCTCCATTTGGGGGGTGATGTACCCTATATTTACTTATTCACCCCTCTCTTGCTGCCTGACTCATAAGAGTGAAGAGAAGTACCCTTGGTTTGACCCTCTCCACCCTCACATCGCATCATATCCTGGAAAGATCATTATTTAACAGAGTTTGCATCTCAAATCAACATCTCACACACAGTCTCTTGCTGTGGACCTGAGCAGGTCACTTGACCACCCTAATCCTTAATTTCCTCAGGTGTAAAATGGGGATAAAAATGTTGAAGAGATAAAATGAGCTCATATATGTAAACAGTCTGACATATAACAAACACTCAATAAGGTGGTCATTATTGTTTATACTTTTATTCCATAATCTTTCTGGTTTTTTTGAGTTTATGTATTTATTTTGAGAGAGAGAGAGAGAGCACACAAGTTGGGGAGGAGCAAGGAGAGAATCCCAAGCAGGCTCCACATTGTCAGCACAGAGCCTGACATGGGGCTCAAACTCACAAACTATGAGACCATGAACTGAGCCAAAGTCAGAGGCTTAATCGACTGAGCTACCCAGGTGCCCCCATTATCTTTCTATTTTCTGTACTGTTCTAACTGCCATTTAACCCCTCCTATAATATTTCTGACAGAAACAGCACTTTGATTTATAATGGCCTTCAGGGACTGTCCTGAAAATTTAGATGTACCTCATTCTTTAAACAAATCAAAATCAGAACAGAAAAAAACAGGAAGTAGAAATCTTTAAATAGAAATTTATTTGACTCAACTAAAAATAGATTTTTAAGATATTATCAATGACTTTTCAGGAATGCTGCTTCTCAAAGAAAGAAAAGCCTGTGTTTCATATCTTTGAATGACTCTGATGATCACACTTAAAACTGGGATGTTGTGAAAACCACATTATTTCTTTGTGACAATTGCAAGTAATTTAATTCATTCTGTTTTTATTTTCTCATTAATAAGAGAAGCATGAAAGGTAGATGATGATAGAGGCAGGGCTTCTACTTAAATCTCTTAAGTCTTCTAATCATTGGTTTACTTTTTCTGTCTTCCCATTAGACTGCCTTACTTATCTTCTTAGGCCAGCACCACAGCACCTAGAACAGTGAATACTTAGCACTTAAAAGCACCTTACTGTTCTTTGGATGAAATAACATCTTATAATTGAGAAAATCAAGACACAGAAAGTCAGACTCTTCCCATTAATAGGTGATGGAGACACACTAGATTCCCAGTCTTCCAATTCTTTCTCCAATATTCCTTTCACTGTTGCTGTTTCTGAAAAAAGTAGCCTCAAATAGAAGTTAAAAAGGATTTATGTAGGGGTGCCTACATAAATTTCTGACTCTTAGTTTTGGCAGAGGTCATGATTTCATTGGTCTGAATTCAAGCCATGCATCAGGCTTTGCACCGTCAGCGCGGAGCCTGCTTGGGATTCTGTCTCCCTTTCTCTCTGCCCTTCCCTTGCCTGCTCTCTATCTCTCTGTCAAATAAAAATAAACGTTAAAAAAAAGGACTTATGAAATCATTTTAGCTTTAAGTCCATGAGGCCACTACAAAGAAAACCAGTAATTTGGTGGAGTCAAGTAAATATTCTACTTTTGACTCCACTAAGATGTGACTTTTCCTTGTCCCTCCTATCTGAAGTTATACATGGTTAACTTTGTCATACCTGTTTACTCCAAGCCTGCAATGAGTCACCCAAAAGGTAAGAATCAGATGACTCCTTCCTGTTTTTGTCTCCCTTGTTTCCATTACTAGAAGGTCATATGTTCCAACTGGATTTTCTGTTCCTGGGCAAAAATCACTAGCTTTCGAGATGGAATCAAAATATAATAGTTCTTTCCAAGTATTAGCAGAGCAAGAAAACAAATTTATGTACTTATAGTGGTGATAATAATGGCACTTACTAGTTACTTAGGCACTGTTTTCAGAAATTTGCATACTGCATTTCATTTACTCTCATATAAGCCTTTCCATAAGATAAAATAAACTGCAAACATCTACTGAGAGATGTTCATCAGCTACTAAGAGGCATTTAACATATTGTTTTTGAGTGAAAGCATGTTCTTAGCATTGTGGAGAGTGAAAGAGAAAGAAAAAATGTATATGCATGCCATACCCTCTGCCCTTAGCTTTTAATCGAGTTGAGCAGATTGGTCGAATATCCAAGGAACAATTAGAAAGATAATTCTTTCTTTAACATGTTTGTGCTAGACACTATGCTAAGCATATATATAAGTGTGTGTGTGTGTGTGTGTGTGTGTGTGTGTGTGTGTGTGTGTGAGACAGACAGACAGAGACTCTTCATAGGAATACTGTGAGGTTTCCTAGATTGTCAAATACAGGCAGAGCCAGAATTCATGTCTGGTCTGCTTCGCTCTTCCAACTCCATGACTTGGTATTTCAGCCAACCAAGATCAGTAACAAATGAGGAGGACAGTGGAAAGGCACTGAAATTGTCAGAAAGACTTGGTAGGAGAAAATCAAACATGAGTTGGACCTTGAAAAATGGGATTGGGGGACACCTGTGTGGCTCAGTCAGTTAAGCGGCTGACTCTTGATTTTGGCTCAGGTAATGATCTCACGGTTCATGAATTCAAGCCCCACATCAGGCTCTGTACTGACAGTGCAGAGTCTGCTTCAGATTCTGACTCCCTCTCTCTGCCCCTCCCCACTTGTGCTCTCTCTCAAAAATAAACAAATGTTAAAACTTTTTAATTAAAAAAATTAAAATTGGGGCATCTGGGTGGCTCAGTCAGTTGAGCATCCCACTTCAGCTCAGGTCATGATCTCACAGTTCACAAGTTCGAGCCCCGGGTTGGACTCTGTGCTGACAGCTCGGGGCCTGGAGCCTGCTTTGGATTCTGTGTCTCCCTCTCTCTCTGCTCCTCACCTGTTCACACTTTGTCTCTCTCTCAAAAATAAATAAATATTTTAAAAAAATGTTTTTTAATAAAAAAATTAAAATTAAGAAAAAGAAAAACAGGATTGGGATCACATGGGCAGAAAGAAGGGAATTCCGTTCGGGTCAACAGGAGCTTAGGCTTAAGGACAAGCACCCATAAGCAGGACAGAAAGCTCCTGACCAGTTTTGAAAATGGACCTCATTGCTCTATCCCCATCATCCTTTATCATTGTACCTATGTTTTTTTTTTTTCCCCACCAGATGTTTTTACTCAATAGCTGGGCAATTATCCTAAAAGATGAATTTTAAGGCATATCTCTTATACAATCTTAGTCAGAAAAATTATATTTTCTAGGAAAATCATTTTGTACTAGAAATCAAAAGTATCTCAAATTTAAAAGAAGAAGAATCTCCGTGATTGCAACCCATTGCATTAAAAACACCAATAATTATTGGGTAAATAGGGCTTCTTTAAACAGAAGAGACAGTTTTGCTACTGCAGAAAGTTTTCTCATTGGCCAGTGGAGGACTATAATGTGGCATAGTGGAAATAGGTATATTTTTCTTGGCTGGGAACCAGACTGCCTAAAATCTACTTCCAGCTTTATAAAAGGTACTATATTTGAATACCCTTGAAGAAGTCTCCTTACTTGGTGAACCATTGTATAGTACTCCTACCTATGAAATGTCTGAGTTGCACTAAACCCATAATTCCTAAGATGTACTCTTCAAAATCGTTCGTTACAAATGTTTGTGAAATAATTGCGTATTATATGCCCTTCTTGTAGATTCACAATGCAAACGATTGTATTAAAGGTTCTTAAAGGCCCTGTAGTAAACAGCGTTTAATCCAGCATTTGAATACTTAGTGACAGAACACTGTGGAAAATGTGCTACTACATACGCTACATTGAGCAGAAATCCCTACCAATTCTAGAAAATTCATTTTGTTTTTAAATATGATTTATAGGTTGTGTCTATCACATTCTCAGCCAAAGTTATTATATTTTTAAAATGGCACAAGGACTTCATAAAGACCCTGTTTTATTATGCTATCTGCCTTTTTCTTCTCAATTTTCTGGATGCAAATCAAAGTGTTGTATATAACTCCAAAGCCAGTAAGGTAGAGAGAAGAGGAGGTGTAATGTCTTTGGTTCATTTTCTGAGTAGCCAATTTGAGTGGTGAGTTAAGGATGCAGCTATCAGCCCTTCTGAAGGCTCCAGATTACAGTCTGAACTGATTCCTCAGCACAATCATTGCAATATAACTTTGGATGTAACCAAATACTGAAGGTGACCTCTGGGTTCATGGTCTCAAAATCAAATAATAGTTAGAGATGGTTCATTTAATTATTCTATAACAAGGGATCAGTGCCAGAAATTATACTCATCACTGGTGATGCCACAGTCATTAAGATGAATCCCTGCCCTCAAGGAGCTCACCAGCCATTGGGAGAGACAATCAACTGTACGATTATGATACAGTTGTGTAAATTCCTTGGCTTAGTATATGTGTGAAGCACAATGGCCACTTGAAGTGAAATTCCTTGTAGACTGTGACTAAAACATATTTAGTCAAATCCCTTTCCTTCATCCAGTCAATTCAGAAGAAAATTAATTTTTCTTCTGTTTGTGACCAATTGCCCTTCTATCTTGGCTAGCATAATGATGATGATGATGAAGGGAAGGCCCTATAAGACATGATAAATGGAGCTATTTTATTTAATTCTTGTGAAAGAATAATCAATTCTCTCAAAACAAGTAGATAACACACCCATAATTAATGCAAACAGTCTTGCTTATATCACTTTTTAAAAAGATTTCTTTCAGTGGGTGGGAAGTTAGGTCCCTGAATAAATAAAGATCTAGAAGTACAGGTACCAAACTTCTTTCCTTACTTTCCCTAATATCACCAGCAGACTATCCCCCAAGGGATTCTGACTCATGATACCAAGTTAAAAAAAGAGAGAGAGAACTTAGATCCTGGAGTACAACATCCTCAATTTATAAGTAACACCCTTGAGAAGCAAGGAGCAGAGGAGTGCCCTGAGCAGGGCCACCCAGGCAATTAGGATGAGAGTTTTGACTGGGATTTAGGCCTTCTGAACCCCATTCCAGTGCCTCAGGACTCTTGAAAATGTCTATAATTTTCACCTATTGAACCTCACATTTTGCTAAAATAAATGGGTGGAAGTTTAAAGAAAGGATCACAACTAATACCTTACCTTGTCACAAGAAGACAATCAGACATCTTAACTTTACCATAACCAACTTGGACATATCTACCAATGATTTTATCATAGAAAACCCCCAGACATGCAAATAATTAGGACTGTCTTACTAATTTCCAAGAATATACTGGAACAGGTCCATGGTGAGCAATCAACAAATTCTGGCCAACAGACCAAGTATCTGCTGTTTGATAAATCAAAACAGTGAATCATGTCACTGTCAGTTTTCTTTCAGAACCCAAATTTCTTTCAAGAACCCAAATGCTAAATTGAAATTCTTTCAAGAACCCAAATGCTAAAGAGGTAGCAAATGCTTGAGAGTAATTTTGAAAGGGGGATCAAGATAAGATGAGTATTAATTTAAACAGCAGCTTTGCACCATGCCAAGCACAATCTCATTTAATTCCCACAACGACTCTGTAAGATAAGCTTTCATTTTTGATCAGATGAACAATCTCTCTCGACTTCAATTTCCTCTTGTATAAAACAAGGATAATTATAAAAGCCTTCTTCCTTGTAGGGTTCTTGTGAGAACTTGAAATAATAGCTATGAACTGCTTAGCAGAGAGCCTATCACATAGTAGTTGCTACACAAAAGTAACTCAGTACAATCCCTCTTCCCCAGTACCCTCATTATGTTAACAAAAGGTTGTACTTTTACAATTTCTTCTGCAATCCTTAGAATACAGAGAGCAGATAAATTAAGCAAGAACTTTCAAAATCCTCACTTACAGTTATGTTAATACTCTAGGTGATTTTCTTTATTAAGAAACTATATCACAAGCATCCTAAACTGCTTTTGATTTTATTTAAAAGATCTATCACAGCTTCAATAAGGAGATGATCAAAGAACTTTTAATTTAAAAGTTCAGTTAAATTCAGTAGTAAAGAATTGGGGAGCAAATGTTACTGCCAACTCCCCATTTGGAGGGAACGACCTACTTGCAGGATCCTACAGACCAAATGCAGATTCGTAAAATACAAAGGAAATGTGAAGAACTGGAATTTGTTGTACAGGTTTGGTCCATGTAGTTTAACCTTGATTTCTAATTAGAATAAGAAGAAACAAGGAAGAACACCAAAGTTTTTGGAGAAAAGGAAAAATCTACTTAAACCTCCCCAAGTTGTCCTCTAACATGTTTTCCTTATTTATTCTTTCAATATACTAAAAGCACAGATAGTTCTAAGCTGTGCGCTTATTTGCATAGAAACAATGTAAAAGAATTCTATTGGCACAATAGTAAAAATAAACTAATTAAATCCCATAATTTGCCTTGTTCTTTAAACGTTCTTCTCATTATTCAAATAATGATAGTGATAGCCTTGGTAGTGATTGCCAGTTTACAGCCTATGTTTCTAGCTCAGGCTTCTTTCAGAGGTCTCAGCAAACTGAATGTCTCTCCTAGTAGCTTCACCATCTAACAACTCACCAAGATAGGTAAGGATAAATGACAGCCTCCTGGGGCCATCACAGGGTCAACCATGCATGATATTTATGTGAAGAAAAATGCTGACAAGGAGTGAGTCTCAGTGTACCAAAAATGCTCCCCGCTGTCATGTTCATTGTGAGGTAGAGGAGAGGGCCAAGGATATGCAGCCTGAAGACCCTAGTCTGAATATTGACTCAACCAGTTTCTAGCTGTGGGACCATTAATTCACTTCGACTCTTAGAATCTCAGTTTTATTATCTATGGAATGGAACTACTACATCCAACTTTGCAGAATTTCTGTGTGTTTTTTTAAATTACGTCATGTTCCTAACACTCTGCCTTGTACTTAGTAGTAATTCAGTAAATGATAGCTATTTATATTATCATCTTCATCATCTTCTCTGGGTCTCTCTGTAAATCAAAGGGAATGACATTGCTTATTCTTTAGGGCTACCATAAGGGCTGAATGACATATGTGAAAGTGCTTTGTCAATAACTGTCAGCACAGTGTGTTATTCTTGAAAATAATAATTAACAAACAGACCTGTACATCTAGGAAACCCTTACTGCTGAGCTACAGTACAAATAATAGGGCTGTGACCTTTTAGGAAAACCAAAATTACCCTTTATCTGTAGAACTTGGAGAGATCTCCTTACAAATGGCTGCCAGTGCTTTGATCTGAAGGCCTGTGGGAGGGAGAGCCACATGGACAGATCTGGGTTCAATTCCTAACTCTGCCATTTACTTGCTAGATAACCATTGTCAGTATCTGTGAACTTTGCTTTTTTTAATTTATAAAATGGAGAGATTCATAACAAAGTCACAGTGTTGTTATTATTCAATGTCGACATATGAAAAGTATCTACTCTAGCGGCTAACCAATGGCAAGTGTTCAATAACTATTAGTTTCCTTTCTCATTCCCTCCTCTCTTGAACCCCATACTATCATATAATAGACAGACTAAGGCATCTTTACCTGGGAAAAAAATACGTAACTGGTATTTTTATGTTGTATGTCAAAAAAGATTGACAGAAGACAAAAATAAAATACAAATTAAAAGGAAACTTCTAACAGTTTTATCAAAACATTATTACTGAAAACTATTTAAAGCCATCCAAAGAGTTATTTATTAAATATGTCATTTTGAAAACAATGAGAGAGAGGAAAGAAACATCATAAATCACAGCGAGAAACCTTGCAGTGAGGGACTACCATAGAGCCAATTTAGAAAAATCATTAACTGTGCGACTTTACTGTGAAATTATAAAGCCCACATCGCTGTGAATTATCAAACAAATTACCTCACTCAAATACATATTTTCTCCCTATTTTATAGATTCCATACCCTCCCCAGTTGATGTTAGGTAACTCCATCTTCTCTAACTGATTAAATGAAATTGAAACAGCCCCTGTGGATATTCCTTCCTGCCAGAATTGATCTAAATCTGTCCTAGGCAATGAGCCTCTTCCTTGCCAAAGAGTCTACTTAGATTAACTTCACAATAAGTTGGTTCCCTTAGGATGTTCATCCATCTGTAAAACAGGAAATCCTTTTCCCCACTACCCCAAATTACCAGTCTGGAGGGCATTTTTTCAAAATCTAATACCTGCTCTCTTTTGGCAAATTTGATGGGAATCAAGCATTCATCTTACCTAATTATTCCACTTCCAGTTGCTGTTATGCCTAAAACTCAATGATGAAGTACATAAGCCTGTTTGAAGATTTTGTTTATCATTTTTAACCTTTGATTCAACACAAGAACGTATGGCCATGATGCAGAATCTAGAGGATTAATATTTCTTTGAAACTTATATCAAATAACCAACCCTGTTGAAATCAGAGGTGATAGAAATTTCCTAAAGACAAATGGAATTCCAGCTTTAAAAGTTGTTGCCCATAACTTGGATTACAAAACCTTTCCTTTTGTCTGTGGCTTAACCCCTGGCAATTATCAGAAGCTGCTTGTGATCCTGCAGAGCACAAGACCTGGCCTGTCCAGTAGAAGTGGGTCGTCATGGGAGACTGTCATGCCATTCAGAATGGGCAGCCCTTGCTTTCCTCTATAGATTGTAATACTTCTGTTGCATTTAATAAACTAAATATAATTGATTTGCTTACATTATTGTCTCACCTACTAGACACACATTTGTGTGAGGGCAGAGATACTATAACTTGCTCATCTTTTATCTTCAGCACTGAGCACAATACTTGGGGCATTGAAGAAGCATTTTAATAAATAACAGGACCTAGATGAGAAGAGAGAGTGCATCGAGAACAAATAAAGGACAGAGGCAATTCCCAAGATGGCTCCCTGACAATGTTATGATTGCTGAAAATGGGACTGTGGGAAGGGAAAGGGCAGTAATGGCTTCACTTATGGGCTACTGATTGGAGCTGTGGACCTTACTGTGGGCCAATATCCAAGGGTCAGTCTACATGCTTCTCACCTCTAGTTCCTCATCCAACATCTTCCCCAGCATCATCTCAGCTGGCCTTCCACTGGATGCCCACTGGTCTAGGAATAACTATCATGTCCAAGTTCCTCTCATGTTTTCCTGCCCAATTTACATACTTCTGTCAGGCCTGATTGGCCAACTTCAAGTTGGATTCCCACTTCCTTCTTTATCAAACCCCAGCCATGGCTAATATGCAAAAATGGTATCAAGCAGCAATTTCTCATTCCTTCCTCCTCTCATTAAAAGAAATGTTTCTCTGCACATCAAAGTGTTCTCATCCCATACACATACTTCACTGGGTGGGCTGCTGACTTCCTCTGGGGAGCTTTCTCTTGTTCTTTATGAATGTGTTGACATTCTAACAAGAAAATTTCTCTTCTTCTAAGGAACTATGCCCTGCTTGTCGGTATAAACAAACTCTGAGAACAGAAAGGAGTCTTTTCCTCAAAACATGTGCAAAAAATATCTATAGAAATGACTGCTGTTGAGTGGTGCTATTTACTCTTTGATAGAACTAATCACAATTCCATCCTGTAGAGTTCTGTAATTGGAGTTCAGAATACCATGATATATCTCTAGTTATCTCAAAGAGGCTTTGCTAAATTCTCCCAAAATATTCCAAGAAGAATTTATGTCAAGATTTCATTTTGAAAGTGAATGGACACCTGTGGGAATTGGAAGTGGGTTTGGGGGTGTCATGACATCAGTAAGAAAGAAGTTTCTTCACTTTAAAGTGCTTGGTAACTAATGTACTAGATTGAAGGTACTCATGCTCTGAATTAAGGAGCCCCAGGGTTCCTCTTAGGGGCCTTTGGGCTACTGCACATTTGGAGTGGAAGAGAGGCCAAAAGCTCCAGTTTTCCTCTCTGTTTTCAATCAGATATTTGCTATGTTTTTAGAAGCTTTCCTCTAAAGAAAAAAAAAAGGTTTGTTCTGGTAATAAAATTTTGAAAACATTGCTTAAGATTATGGTGAGAGAGACACTGGCTAAAGGAAATATCTAGAACTTCTGTCCATCCCACCACCACCAGCCTGGTCAAGTCCTCATCATTTGGATTACTACCACAGCCCACTATCTGGGGTCTCAGCATTGGCTCTGGCCCAATCTACTTTCTACTTTATATCCAGAAAGATATTTTCAATGCAAATCTGATCATCTTACTATCTTGTTTAAAATCCTCTAATGGCCTCCCGTTGCTGTGAGGAGAAGAAAGTGTGTTTCATAAGCCTGCAGGACCCTCCAGGACTATCCTCTCCTTCATTCTGGTCTCATCTTGGCCCATCCAGAACATTGGTCTTCCTTCAGATTCACTGCCTGCTATTTCCTCCTTCAGAGCCTCTGCATATAAATCTTCTCTGACTATATCTGCTCATCTTGCAGGTCTTAGATTAGACAGCACCTCCTTCTGGAAGCCTCCCTAACTCATTCTCTCCAGGGTATGTTCTATTTCTCTCCACCACATACTCTGATGGGTTATTTTCCCATGTGCTTTTTAAGATGTGTCATACTGGTAATTATTTCTTCTATATTTGTCTTTCCTCTAAATTCCAAAAGTGACCTTGTTTTTCTTAGTTTATCACTATAATAACAATACCTAGTATAATACCTTGGCACACAATAGGCACCCATTAACTATGACTAAAAGAATGAATGCATGGTTTCAGACACTTAAAAGTTTTATGTACTGGCTGCCTTAGAGCAGTCCCACAAGACTATCTGATCATTTTACCAAGTGGAATGCCAGCAGCAGTAGGGAGAGCAAGGCCCATTGCCCATCACTCCAGCCCATGAAAATATCTCTACACCAAGCTCCCCCAGCACTTACTGCCAATAGAACACTAGCAACAGGTCTGGCACTTAGTAAGAGCCACATAAATGTTAAACAGATAGATCAATATTAATATAAAGGCAAATTGGGACTAATTAATTCCTGCACTCCATGAAAGTTGAGTTATAACATCGTTTTCATTGCCAGTACATATTATTCTTGCAGCTTTCCATGTCTCTATGCAGCAGGCACCATGTTGCAGGAGTTTTAAATGTGTTACCTCATTTAATCTCAGCAATGTCTATTAGGCAGTATTTTAATCAGTTCAAGCTGCTACAACCATGGATTGGGTGGCTTATATACACCAGAAATTATTTCTCATGGTTCTGGACACTAGATGTCTGAGATCCAGGTAGGGTTCTGGGGTGAACCCTCTTCCAGGTTCCAGACTGCCATTGTACCCTCCCATGGCAGTGTACCCTCCCATGGTAGAGAGAAAGAAAAAGCAAACTCTTTTATGATTCTTAAGGGCACTAATCCACCTTCATGACCACACCCAATCCTAATTACCTCCCAGAGGCCCCACATTCCATGATAAGGTTTCAACATATGAATTCTGTGGGGACACAAACATTCAGTTCATAGGAGGCAGGAATTAGTCTTTAATTTACACAAGAATCTGTTCATAAGAAACAAAATTTAAACATTGCCTATAGCCACAGCACAAGTAAATGGCAGAGCTGGGAAGTTTCCCATTGTCCTGTTACCTGGCATGTAGTAGGTGTTCACTAGACTATGAATGAATGCATGGACTTACACTAGGCATACAGAAAATGCCCCAGCTTGAAAACATTAGCACTAAACAGTTGTGCTATTGGAATAAATGCCACTAATATTCACAGAAACTATAAAGACTAAAAGCATAGACATTAATATTCTGGATATCATTAGTTCCATCTTCTTTCCCTAAATTCCTAAACTACTCACAAGAGCTGGGGCATTTCCTACAGGCACATCATTCAACTAAGAAAAATGCTGAACAGAACTCTCCGTAAGCAAGTCAGGTTACAGCCCAGCATTTGGCCTGTCAGCACTTTCTGAACAGTCACTGAACAGAGGATACTACAGGGGGTTATTTAAAAGAAAAATGTGTACAGGAGAGTAAAAGTTGGGATGACCCTATGTGACCCGTAATGTATGACAATAAGAGCAGCTCATGATCTGATCTGAGGGCTTTTTAATCCATAATTCATTAATCCTCACAAGAGCCTGTGAGACAGTTCCTACACTTTCCAGTGAATCTAGGTTGTCATTGATTGTAAGATGCACTCTGCACATCCCAAGAAAGGAGAGATATTGTCAATTAAATTATGAGATGGCGCTGATGGTAAGATACAATGCATCCTAACTGTAGAGAGATGGAAATGAAAAAAGGTACATCTTAAAATTGATAAAATATAGTATTTTTAATCCCATTTTACAGATGAGGTAACCAAAAGAGACTTGAAGAGATGAAGTAATGTTCCCAAGGTCACACAGTGTGGGTTCTGAATTCAGTTCAATTCCATTTAGCCTTGTGTTGTGAGCACCTCCTGCTCCATGCTCCATTCAAGAGATACACAGATGAATGAGACTCTGTCCTAACCGTCAGGAACTGAGAAGTCTAGAAGAGAAAACAGATCCGCAGCAAACCAACTAAAATGTAGCCTGCTGAGTGCAAACACAAGACCTTGTATGAGGTAGCAACCTGGCACAGAGAAGGAATAGGCTCAGCCTATCTCTGGATAGACTCAGACAGGGGTTGCAGAGAAAGTTATGAGTTTCATAGAAAGGATTGAAATTTACAAAATGCTTGTTTCTATCTAGTTAGTGCTTTGACTTTTTAAACAATGTTAAGAAAAATTCTTGGCTGAAAAACTCCCCCTGCATGGTGTGAGTTGTGATAGAGCATCTGAGAGAAGGGAAGGTTTTCCGTGGCCCCGCTCACATGCCTGCTTCCAAAGAGAGGCAGGAAGCAGGAAACACTGAGGGAAGAAGCAGAATCCCCAAGGTGTGAGATGACTGTTGTTAGAGATGAGGTTCCCATAGGAGAATGCCTGAAGGACACACCTGCTCAGTTGGGTGGGGTGGGTAGGTGTGCTGCTGCCTCTCGGCTAGTAGATCTGGGAGAACTATCCATTCATCAGCTCTTTCTGAGCACCTGATGGGGGTTCCTGCTCTATGATCCTGTAGCCTCCCATACTAATTCATATGATAGCATATATTGCACTGACTTCTAACTATATTTGGGTTCTTTGCACTGACTTTTCCCTCTTCTTAAAACACTGTCCTCACATATCTTCATGACTAACTCCCTCACCTCCTTCAAGCCTTGCCTCACCTGTCTTTCAGTGAGTCCTACCTTGATCACCCCCACCCACCCAAAAAATGCAACCTTCACCACTACCACAGTTCTACCCTGTCTAAAAATCCTGATACCCCTTACTCTGCCCTATTTTTTAACCTTTTCCATAACAAGTATCAACTCCTGTTATGCTGTGTGGTGATTTCCATGGCCTCTCATGAAAATATAAGTTCCATGAAGGCAGAATTTTTGTCTGTTTTCATTCACTGATAGACCCCAAGCTCCTAATATCATCATTGGTACATGCTTGATAAATATTTGCTGAATTAATAAATGAATGTGTGAGTAGCTGAATAAATATGCCCTTACCTCTATTCTCAACCCAACATTAAGATCCGTAAGAACAGGAAGCAAGCCCCTTGTTCATTGCTGAGTCCTCAGCAAATAACACAGTGATTGGCGTATAGGAGGCACCCTGTAAATGATAGTGCATTAAATGACTATTATCTCATATCCATAAGTGGAAGTTAAATAACATCCTGAACTCAGTATTTTTACCTGGATGAGAATGGAACCATCTTCTATCTTATGTGTCCTCATTCAAAAAGTGATAATGGGAGCATTTATGGACATAGGAGAGATTTTGAGGTGACTTTTCCCTAATTCTGTGTCATCCTTTCCCTCAATCCAGGCCTGTTGTTCCCATCCAGTTTTCTGAAAACTGGTAGACAAAAAAGCAAGCTCAGAAGTTTGTCCAAACGTCTGGTTTCGTGATATATGAATTTCATTACCAACCCTGATACACTACCACTAAGGATTTGGAGTAGTCATGTCAAATGTTCTTGGATGTCTTTCTCCCCTTTTCCATATGCTCATGAGAGAAATGAACTTTTTCCAATATCTCTTCTAAACCAGGTGGCAAGCCAACTGATCTTACTTGTCAGTCAGTAAATACTTAAAGTGTTATTGGAAAGCAGAGGTAGGCTTGCTTTGTTTGTGCTCTAGTGAGCAACACTGGAAAAAAGGGATGGAATTTACAGGAAAGGAATTTAGACTTTAGACTCAGTTAACAAATATTGAGAGCCTACTAGGTTCTAAAATGTCTTATATGTGTAATTCTCATAAGGACTCTGTTGGACAGGGATCTTGTCCTTCCTTTTGCATCTTTGGAGACCCAGGGACAGAGATGAAAATCACACAGCTGGTTAAATGGCAGAGCTACTCTTTGAACCCAAGACTATCTGATTGATATACATTTTTAGCTTGGATCAGAAACAAAAGCCTGCAGTCAGGGCTCTGTCAGCCTTTATGTAGTATCTTGATTAATATATTTTGATTGCCTGATAAACAAGGCCAGAACATAAAAGCTTTCAGAACTGTCATAAAGCCTGGGCTATTCATCCTGGTCATGTTCCCTTTCCCATATTTCAATTTCCGAGTAGCTGGCTGATGGCATTTGGGGGAAAAGACAATGGTTTTAAGATGATTAATTTTTACAGCCTCAACTCAACCCTGAAATCTGAAGTACCATCCGCCATGGTCTGTGGAGCCCTGCCTTTGGGCAGGTTCAGACTTGCCTCTGCTTCCCTCAGATGAGGTCCTGTCAGTTGGGACTGCCATGTAAACCAACCTGACAGATTGCTAGGACACCCTGAGAGACAAAGCAGGCTGGAGTGGGACCCGTCCCTGGAGCTTCTAATGATTACTTGTCTGAAATGATCAACACAGTGGCCTCCGGACACAGGAAGTCTGCTCACACTGTGTCCCTAAGGCATGGAGAGCACTGATGACTCAGGAGAGACTGAGAGAGAGAGAGAGTTGTTGCCCCTGGAATTAATGCTTCTTCCCTGATTATCATCAAATTGCCACAACTGTGGAGAAGCCCAGACTGTAAGGACCTCTCATTGGTGCCCAATTAATTCCATCTCCAGTCATGACAGTGACTGCCTGACCCATTGGGTACAGTAGAAATTGACAGTTTCCCAATATCCTCCAAACATAGAAGGAAACAGTCTGGCATGATAAGAACAGCATCTTTTTGTTTGTTTGTTTTAAATTTATTTATTTATATATTAGGGGGGTGGACGGAGAGAGAAGGAGAGAAAGAATCCCAAGCAGCCTCCACGCTGTCAGCACAGAGCCTGATGCGGCTCCATCTCACGAACTATGAGTTCATGACCTAAGGCAAAATCAACAGTTGGATGCTTAACCAACTGAGACACTCAGGCACCCCGATAAGAGTATCTTTCCAGGGGACAAACCTGCCTTATAAGGTTATTAATGATCACATGGCATAACCCATGTGATACCACAGTGCATTTTTACCCTTCTATAAAATGGAATAATGCCTGCACTTTAAGGAGTATCTATGAATCATGGATAATAAATACCTAGAGCAGTGCCTGGCACATTGTAAGTCCTACTTGTTCAGTAATCACTCAAAGACAGTGTCTTAGTGCTCTCTTGGCAAGGACTGACAGAAGCTAATGTGTTATCCACTAAGACTGTTCCACTGGTGGATTCAGCCACCCTTTTCACCATGGACAATTAATTCATTATTGAAATAGATGGGAAATTAAGTGGCCACAGTACACTTCAGTCGGTCTGGATATGATGACTGATCCACAGGGGTATGTATGTTATGGCTCCTCGAGGAGACATGAAAAGTAGTCTATACAGAGCTGTGTGTTGCCTTCTTCCCTGAGATGAACGTGTTCTGACTTGAGAGATAGGAAAATTGCACAGATCTTCATCGTCCTAAGAAAGATAAGGAGCCCAATGCCAGATGCTGCACAGGCTTTTCTTACCTATTGTTGCCAATTGTCCCTGCCTTCTAGGAAAGAATGTAAACAACTGAATTCCAGGAATTGCCCTATGAGAAGAATAGGTGACAAATTTAATAACAAAAAACAACTTTTATTGGACATCTGCTTTGTGGTAGACCCTGGGGATAGGATGAATATGAGCCTCTCCTTCCCCCCATGCATATACAAATTAGAATTTGCAAAGATTAAAAGTCACAATACAATGTGATATAACAGCATATGAGAGGGGTGTTTAACTCCCAGTGAGGGTGTAGGGAGGGGAAAAGAGGTTCTAGGATTGGTGGAGGAGATGACACAGAGTAGTGATTTTCACAAAGCAAACACAATCCTCAGAGACACACATACTGTCAGCCACATGGAAAGATTTTTTTAATGTTAATTTATTTATTTTGAGAGAGAGAGAGAGAGAGAGAGAGAGAGAGAGGGAGAGAGAGCATGAGCCAGGGAGGGGCAGAGGGAGAGAGAGAATCCCAAGCAAATTCCATGCTGTCAGAGCAGAGCCCAACACAGGGCTCGAACTCACAAACTGTGAGGTCATGACCTGAGCCAAAATCAAGAGTCGAACACTTAACTGACTGAACCACTCAGGCACCCCCAGCCACGTGGAAGGTTAACCTGAGTCCCCAACAGTGCCTTGCTAGACAAGGCATAGAATATAATAGCTGAAACGTGCTTCAAGAAGTGCTTTTGGCCTGTTGATTACATAGAAGCTGGAGCCCAAAGAGATAAAGAAATTTACACAAGATCATACAGTGAGATTACATTGAAGCCAGAACCAGAGTCCTGCTTTCCTAATTCCATCCAAGCTTCTACTTGCAGGGTGCCATCTCTATTTTTGAAACATTTATTAGATTTGTGAATGGGCAAATGAATGCTTTTAAGAAGGAAAAACTAGGGGCATCTGGTAGCTCAATTGGCTAAGCATCCAACTCTTGATTTTGGCTCAGGTAATGATCTCACTGTTCGTGGGTTCAAGCCCCAACTCAGGCTCTGTGCTCACAGTGCGGAGCCTGCTTGGGATTCTCTCTTTCCTACTCTCTCTCTCTGCCTCTCCCTCATGAATGCTCTCTCTCTCTCAAAATAAATAAATAAACTTAAAAAAAATAAAAAGAAGGAAAAACTATTGGAAATGGCTGAATTTAAAAAATGATAGCACCTAAAGTACAGATCCCTCTGCTCCCATTGCAGATCCCTTTCCCACATCCCCCCAGTGGGAAAATGTTTTGAGAAAGTTTACTATATGTGTATTTTTATATTGTATTTTAAAAACACCATACTATCATCTCCTGCCAATACTTGTAGAAATAACTCTCTCATTTTCATAGTAGGGAAGGGGTGAAGTAAAGGAACTACTGGTTGGCAGTTAGTGTGCTAAAGACTTTTCCTATGTTGTCTCATTCAATCTCTCCAAATATGCTGAGACCTAGGAAAGATTAAACCCATTCATTGATAAACAAAGGCTCAGATTGATCCACAGATTTTCTCAGCGACACTCAGCTAGAAAGAGGTGGACTCACTTGAGTGTGTCTTTCTACTCCAATGTCTACACTTTTTACACTATCCTCAGCTGCTTACATCAACAACGGAACACATTCACTTAAGTCAGGCACAGTGGGATGCAGCAGAGAGCAGGCTTTATCTTCCGCTGTTCTTGTTCGTTCTCCTGCTGCACAGAGAGGTGAGAATCAAGTCTCCTCTAATCAGGCAGAAGCCTCAACTTCAGAAGACTAAGGAAATTGGGTCAAAGCACTCCACTTCGTGGGTCTTAAATTTGTCATGGAAACAAAGTCTTCTGTAGCCCAAACAAGTTCACAGCACAGAAGGAAGTAACCTACTGGTTGATTTGTTCAATTATTTTTTTTAAGTTTATTTATTTTTGTGAGAGAGAGAGAGAGCGAGCATGTGTGCACAAGTTGGGGAGAGCAGAGCGAGAAGGAGACATGGAATCCGAAGCAGGCTCCAGTCTCTGAGCTGTCAACACAGAGCCTGACGTGGTGCTCAAATTCACGAGCCAGGAAACCATGACCTGGGCCAAAGTCAGACACTTAACCAACTGAACCACACAGGCACCTCGATTTGTTCATTTATAAAGCATCTACAAAGACTCTGTGCAGAAGCTGTACCCGGGAGCCTCTGACCTTCAGTAGCTTTTAATCCAATAAAGGAGGTAAAACACATTCCCATTCAAGACTGGACATTGTAGGCTTCCCAAGAGAGGTGCAAGCAAAGTGCTTTACAACCTCAGAGAAAGAAAAGGCTGCACTTCTGTGCCTCAGTCTCCTTATTTGAACATAAGAACAATAGTATTTATCTCATAGGGTTTTTGTGATAATTGGATAAAGTATAAGCGTTAACAAATCAAAGCCTTACGTTTTTTGTCTGCAAAGTAGAAATCATCATACTTCTATTATAAGCTATTTACACGGATTCAGTAAGATAAAATTATGTAAAACAAAGGTACTTTGCACATGGCTGGCCAATAATAGGCATTTAGTGGGCTGTTATTATAGTTGTTGAGTAGTTGTTTTTATTCCAAAGAATCTTCAACAGGATCATCAAACTGGTAGCCTTTGCCTTCTACCTGCCTTCTGGTAAACCATCTTCTTCCTTGTCCTCTGTTACTAGTTTTCTACTGCTGCCATGACAAATTACCTTCCTCCATCTTCAGATCTAGTAATGGCAGTCATGTACCCCTCATGTCACAGCTCTCTGACCTATTCTTCTGCCTTCTCTTCTACTTTTAAGGACTCATGTGGTTGGATTGGGCCCACCCAGATAATCAAGGATACTCTCCCCATATTAAGACCTTTAACTTTGGTAATATCTGCAAATCCCTTTTGCCACATAAGGTAACATATTTGCAGGCTCTGGGGATTGAGGTGTGGACATCCTTGCAAAGAAGGGGTTAGGGAATTATTTTCCCTACCATATTTTCGATAACCACAAGACACATCAAGTAATTTTTCCAGTTCTTACCGGCATGGTCCTGGGGGTTCTCTTCACCCTTGTGATTCTTTGCTATACCAGCCTTAAAGTGGGTCAGCCAAAATTCAGTCCTCTGAACAACACAGAGAACACATGTGCTCTTATGGTCCATGATTATTAAATATTACTGCAGTCTAAGCCCAATAGAGAATACGGGTGGTTTTGATTGGAGAGGGTTCCTTGCAAAAACAACACATGGGTTGGTGTAGCAAGTCCACAAGCCTTAGAGTCAGACAGGGTTTTTTGGGGGTGGGAGGGTTAGGTTTTTGGGGGGTGTTTTTGGTTTTTGGTTTTGGATTTTTCAACTGGTAATTAGGCTTTAGTTCAAGGCTTTTAAATATGGCAACTTGCTTTTAATAACATAAATGATGGAGGCAAACAGGTCTTGAATTCAGTCCTGCCCTATCACTTGCTAGCTGGTATGTCACTGGGCATATTGCTTAAGTCTATATTTCCTCATCTGCAGTACAAGGCTAATCCATGTACTGTGAGGTAGTTGTGAGAACTAACTGTGCACTCAGTAAACTACTCATGCCTCTCCCCTCATGTCTAGCCCATGATGTCATTATAAATGCAATCACCAAATCATGAAATCTCTGGAGATGAGGTCTAAGGACAACATTCCTTATCAGGAATTCCAGGCTGAATTCTACAGTCAGGAGCATGGGCTTGTGATTCAGACACATCTATGTATATTTGAATCCTGGTTCTGCTACTTATTAGCTTTTTTTCATTTCAGCTCCTTGGGTCTCATTTCCTTTATGAGATAAAAAAAGGCTTACCTGACAAAATTGTTGTCAGAATAATAACAAAGTGGAACTCATTCTGTGTGTGTGTTGGGCATTTCTCATGCGTCACCCTAGAGTGATATCTTCATAACAATCTTTTGACTTAAAACCATCATTCTCTGCATTTCATAGTTGATGGAATGATGATCTCTGGTGAAGAGATCATCTAGGAAGTTAAGTAACATGCCCCAAATTCACAAGCAGGAATGGCAGAGTTGGGACATAACCTAGGTCTCTTCTCTCTCCAAAGCTTGGCACATAATCCAGATGCTGCCTTGCCTGGCCAGTACTTTGGATGAGGTAAAAATATAGTCTTTCACACGTTGTAGGCCACTTAAGAAGCACAAATTCCATCAATGTCAGGTGTCTCAGTCATGTGACACAGCCATGAGAACGAGCAGCTCTTCACTTCCCTTATTAGACTTCCCCAGTTGGCAAAGGGCCACCGCATGGTGAAATGCAGGAGGGGCAGGAGGGATGGGAGAGTCATTGCATTACTCCTGTCTAATTCTACTTGTCTAATGGACTTGTTAAAAGCACCCTGGGTGGAAAGTGTGAGTCTTAATGGCATTTTATAAAAGTTGCTCTGATGAATTAGCACATAAAACAAATTAAAACCAGCTTACCGCTTTTTAAATTAGGTGATGGGGCACTGTAACATTTTTCCCAGACATGAAGATCCATTAATATCCAAAGGAGCCAGAAGCCACTGAAATGTATCGGCTGCTTGTTTTCAGGGGCCTGACAAGTCTGAAATCCATGTAATCCTAGAGTGGCAGATTGTCTGAGATAAACAGAACTCGGGAAGAACGTGTTGTGAGCCCCTTCTGCGAGGATACCTATGGCTGAAGGCAGGAGTGGGAAACCTTCCCTCCAGGATTCTTGGGAATTAGAACAGAGCACAGTAGATTGAATATCTGGCCCGGTGAGGACCACCAGAACAGTCTCTACTCCCCTCCCTTACACATGAGGACACAGGCTTGAGAGAAGCGGGGCTTTCAAAGTTCATCTGAAACATTTTCACGGACTGACACTGAGGGTCTACTCTGTGCCCAGTGCTGAACTGGACTCTGAGGTTGGAGAGATATTTTAGATGTTTTTTGTACACAGTCCACAAGACAGCTATTAAGGGCCACAGTCCCAGCAGATTCCCTGAGTCAAGGCCAGCACATTTTTCAGAAAAACAATTATAAGAATAATAGTAACTACCATTTATTGAGCAATCACTAGTGCCAGGCTGCTGTTACAGTACTTTCCATATATTATTTTACTTAATCCTCACCACATCCCTTTGGGGTAGGTGCTGTTATTATGTGCCAGTTTTACAGTTAAGAAAACTTGGAGCCCAGAGAAGCCAAGTAAGTTGCTTAAAATTCACATGGTCAAAAAGTTGCAAACCCAAGCAGTCTCACCCTAGAGCCTGCCTTCTTGGCAGCCACCTGCCAGTTTTCCTGATGGCTTGACATCCATAAAGAGCCTGGTGCTAAATCAGAGGTTCAAAGACCCTTAGGACTAAAAAAAAAAAAAACAAAAAACAAAAAACAAAAAACACTGTGATAGGGACACCTATCAGCTGAGCGTCCAGCTTAGGCTCAGGTCATGGTCTTGCAATTCGAGTCCCAAATCGCTCGATGTTGTCAGTGCAGAGCCCACCCTGGATCCTCTGTCCCCCTGTCACTGCCCCTCCCTCACTTGTGCTCTCTCAAAAATAAATAAAACATTTAAAATTTGTTTTAAAAAATACTGGGACAAGAAGTGATCAGTAAGGGAGCTTTGGGGATTTGGGGGGGAGGGTGGGAGAGGATGGTCAGCCCTGAAGGGAGGATAAAAACTCCTGGTACTGCTAAATTGTGAGCAAGACCAGAGGATAACAGGCTAGAAAACTGAGCCTCACAATGAAATGTCCAAGAACATGGATTTTGGAGCCAGACAGACCATATTTTAGGTGCAGTCTCCACCACATGTGTACATGTGACCTTGGGCAGGTGCCCTACCGTCCTGAGCTTCCTTTCCTCATCTGTAAAATGAGGATACTAATTTTTACCTTCAGGTTGTTATGATGTCAAATAAGACAATGGATACAAAGTGCCAGGGCACCTAATATGAGCATAAGGAGTGGTAGCCATCATGGTTATTATCCTTGCCACCTTGTCACCACCTCTCAGGTTTCGGGGGAAGGGGTCATGGAGAACAAGTTGAAGAGCATTGTAGCAGGACTCTGGGTCAGGAGACCCAAGCTGCAGCCTGAAGTTGCTGACCCTAAGCCATGTATGCTGAGGTTAGTCTATCCTTCATCTGTAAAAAGGGGATAATGCTGTATCCATCATACATTCTTTATCAGAATGGATTGAGTCACAGATGAGGTAGTGTATATGAAAATGATTTGCAATCTATAGAGTGTTGGGGACCCTCAAGAAACTCCCAGGGTCGATGATTCACTGGGAAGGCTCACAGAACTCAGCATAGACATACTCAGGACTATGATTTATTACAGAAAAGGACACAAAGCAAAATCAGCAAAGGGAAAGGAGCTTGGGACAAAATCCAGAGGAAACTGGGCGCAAGCTTCCAAGAGCCTTCTCCCAGTGGAGTCACATGGGACATGCCTAATTCCTCCAGCAACAAATGGTGACAGCAGGTATAAATGTTGTCTACAAGGAAGCTTATTAAAGACTCAAAGTTCGGTGGGGGGGGGGGGGTTGTTTTATTTTTATTATCTTTTTTTATGTTTGTTTATTTTTGAGAGTGAGAGAGAGAGAGAGAGAGAGAGAGTGTGTGTGTGTGTATGTATGTGAGAGAAAGGGGGGGGGGGGCAGAGAGAGAAGAAGACAGAGGATCCAGATCCAAAATGTGCTCTGTGCTGACAGCAGAGTCTGATGCAGGGCTCAAACTCATTAACCGTGAGATCTTGACATGAGCTGAGGTCGGACGCTTAACTGACTGAGCCAACCAGGCGCCCCTCACGGTCCAGGGTTTATATGGGGGACTGGTAATGTAGTCACCTTCTGCCTGGCACATACCACAATTCCAGATTCACAGAAGAAAAACAAATGTTCACCTTAAATGTTGTTTATACACAGTTTAGGCATGGTGAGCCATTCTTAATAGGAAATAGAACCAAAATCTAATTTCCCAGATGTCAGCCATGAGCCACCCTTGTAGGAAGGTCTTTTTAAGGTTAGAAATCTTGGGGTGCCTGGGTGGCTCAGTCGGTTAAGTGTCCAATTTCGGCTGAGGTCATGATCTCACAGTTTGTGAGTTCAAGCCCCATATTGGGCTCTGTGCTGACAGCTCAGAGCCTGGAACCTGCTTCAGATTCTGTGTCTCCCTCTCTCTCTGCCCCTCCCCTGCTCACGCTCTGTCTCTCTCTGTCTCTCAATAATAAATAAACATTAAAAAAAAATTTTTTTAAGGATAGCAGTCTCAAGCTTACTATGTTAACTCAGAGTAGAATCTATACAAAGGATTTTTATGGATATCCACTCAAAGGGGACAGCGAAGAAAATAATAACAGTTGAAACTTGATGATTGTCACTATGTGCCAGGCATTGCTGTGCGTGCTCTATTTCACATGTATTACCTTACGTGACATTCCATCCATGCAACAATTTTATGATGGGGGTACTGTTACCATTGTTGTTGTCATCATAACTGTTATGTATGAGAAATCTGAGGCCTCAGAAAGGTTAAGTAGCTTATGCAGAAAACCAGCTATATAACTGGTAAGAAGCGGTAGAATCAGGAAATGACCGTGACAGTGTGACCCCTGAGTCTATTCTTAACCGCTCTGCTACACGCTGCTACAGTGCACTCACCGTGAGCTGGCTGCCTCATATGTCTTATTAATGCTTATAGCAGCTCTGTCTGAAAGTAGTTATTGGACTAATTTTGCATTACAAAAACCTGTGGCTCATGAGTGTTAATTAATTTATGTCACACCACCCAGCCAGAGAAGTGACAGTGTCAGAAGTGGACCTCTGCCCTCTCTCAACCCCCTTTCACCTGGGTAGAGCTTTGCCAAAGTCTTCAGTAGGGAAGATGCAGATGGTCAAGGTGGAAATGAGTCATTCTGGGAACTTAGACGGAGAAACTCTCCTCCTATTCCATTACTTGGGTACAGAGTTCATGGAAGACAGAGCTGTGTTGCAAGTAATTCAGATTTTTCTACCGTATTTGAGAGTTCTACATGCTGTCTTCAGCTCTTTTTGGTTGCCATGACAGCAGATGTGACATTTCTTTCATGAGGAGAGGGGGGGAAAGAAGAAGAAAGGGAAAGAACCATACTTGGTCCTCAGTGATCTTAGAAAAATCTGTTCCCCAGATCTATCTAATTTTGCTTGCATAGTGGTTATGCTCTAAGGAAATTCTCAGAATGGAATCAAAGGGAAATAAGCAGAGAGGTGGCAAAATCTGCTTCTCCTGAGAAATTGTATGTGTGCAGTGGTGGTTTGTGAGGGCAGGGGGATATGAGAGGAGGTAGGCAATCTAAGACTTGAGACAAACTGTCAGCTACTTAAGGCAACACCTAGCTACTAAGGTCTTGGCGATCATTTCAATTCTATTTGCAATTCCCTTGCCCCACCAATCTATACGTATAAGAGTGTTCAGTTCAGCAAAGGGAACGTGTTCTTTAGTGAGGGAAACGTGGTACATAAAGCAAGAATTACAATTCAGAATGATGAATGCAGTGCTGAAGTAGGCTTAGCCTTCTGTGGAAGCAAAAAGATTTGTCTTATCCATATAATTTTGATCTATCTATATACATACACATAAACATAGGAGTAATTATATTTTTATTGTTGCATTTTGACCACTTATTCATGTTATTTTATTAACCTCTACAACCATTCAATTTGTTTTATGTTTTATTTATGCTTTTGTGGTTTTAATTTGCAGTTTATTTATTAAAAATGTTAATTCCTGTGCAATGAACATACAGGTTATATTAGTTTCAGGTTCACAATATAGGTATGGAACTGCAACCTTTCTACTTCAGTAATGGTCCAGTAGTCCAGTGGGTGGAAGGATCACAGTCACCTATGGGTGGGCACTTAAGTTGTTACCGTTTCTCCCTATTATAAAAGAAAGAGTTCTGTGAACTGATACATACATCTGAGAGGATTTGTTCATAGCACAAAATGTTTCATTCACAAAGATGCCCATGTTTCTCTTCATTATTTCCTTCTTTTTAGTGACTTTTAAATTTCAATTGTAGTGGGAGGGAAAACATCTCAGGTGCTTCCACATCTCCCATTATCACCTTGCCACATATGATGGTCCCCAAGAAAGGAAGCAGTACCCCAGCTTTAGGAGTCTGTAGGCTGTCCCTGCAGCCTCCAAGGAAAAGCAGGAACCAATGTTAACTGGTGACCACAGCAGTGGGAATGTGGACTGCAGTCCTGGGAGTCAGGCCTCGGAGCTGGTATCAAATGGATGATGGATTCTCAGGGCAAGACTTGGTAATCGAAATGATGAATCCGAAATCTGTGCTCCAGAGGTTCTTAACAACGTTCTCTCTTGTCATTTCTACAGAGCCATGTTTGACTATGACAAGAGCAAGGACAGTGGGCTGCCAAGTCAAGGACTTAGTTTTAAGTATGGAGATATTCTCCATGTTATCAACGCCTCAGATGATGAGTGGTGGCAAGCCAGAAGAGTCACACTGGAGGGGGACAGTGAAGAGATGGGGGTCATCCCTAGCAAAAGGAGGTAAGAATTGCCTTTTCTATTTCAGACTGTATGCATTTTAGCTATCCAGGGAGTGGAAATAAGGGAAGATGAAGATAAGACAAACTGTTTATAAAATAACCATTTGAGTGGGATAGTCAGTCTGCAGGGAAATTGTCAGTGGTGACAGGTGACATGAATTAAGTATTCTTGTTCTTTTCATGTTAGGGATTTACAAAAGCTGGTGACTCTGATAAGACATAAAGCAAGAAAAGGGATCTGCTTCAACCACCTCCCTAAAACATTTACCAGCATCCACATGTTCAAGATTATCTTAGCATGTATGCGGATGTAAACACTCAGAGGTGTTATTCCAGAGGTTCAGATTTACCAAATAGCTTTACAGAAAGGTCAGGTGAAAGCCACATAAAGTATGATTTACTAATAAAAGGTCCTAGCTATGTATTACCTTCAACTACTGATGGGGGAAAAATTAAAACCCTTCATGCCAAATTCAGATGCTTGGAATATGAGCTGTGGAACATCTGGGTGAGGCCTAAGACTGGGTTTATCACTTACTGTTTTCCTTACTCCTTTTCCCCACCCACCCCACAACTCCCACTTTCACTCGGATAATCAGTTCTGTATGTCAAGAGCACCATGCCCTTTCTCTTCCAAGCCTTTCTTCCACTATGCTTTTGAAAGGCAGGAATATACTTCAGAACAGCCACCTCTCCCATGTGTCCCAGTAGCTTCCAGTCATCACCACCATGGGGGAATTTCCTTCCCACCAGCGTCCTTTGGGCACAGAATAGTTGCCTGACATTGCTTTGAGAGGACATTCTGAGTTTAAACTATGGCTTGTAGTGTTTTCTCAAAGGTTATATATTCAAAGCATGGACTCTCCGCACTAGTTTATATTCTGTTTCTCCATTTCCGTTTACTTAAAAAAAAAAAAAACTCAAGGCAACACGCATTTTGGTCTGCTTTGATTTAATCCATCAGAGCTGTCTGAGAAGCTGCTCTGTAGAAGAAAGAGCTATCTTCTTGAATATGGCCCCAAGGACGAAAGTGGGGTGTCAAGGAAGGAATAGATTTCAGCTTATTTTAAAGAAATTCTTTTACTAGTCAGCTGTGTAGAGATGGTATGGATTACCTGGGAAGATAGCAAACTAGAACAATAGTTTTCATAACAAGGGAGCATTATAAAAACTTAGATATGGGGCACCTAGGTGGCTCAGCATGATCTCACGACTAATGAGTCTGAGTCTCGCGTCAGCCTCTGTGCTGACAGCTCAGAGCCTGGAGCCTGCTTCAGATTCTGTGTCTCCCTCTCTCTCTGCCCCTCCCCTGCTCACACTCTGTCTCTCTTTCTGTCCCTCAGAAATAAATATTTTAAAATTTTTATATTAAAAAATAGCTTAGATGTGCCTGTTCCCTCCCTCTCTGGCCCTCCCCTCCATGTGTGCCTGTGGGTGCATGCACACACACACACACACACACACACACACACACACACACACACATATTCTAATTCAGTCCATCTGGAGGGGGTCCTGGAAATCTGAATGTGTTTGTAAATCCATCCAGGTGATTCTGGTAATAGAAGTTCTAGCATCGAGGATTCGAGGTTTGGATAGAGTGTTGAACTATATGATTTCTCGGGCCCTTTCCAACCCAGAGGTTCTGTGATTCTAACCAGTCTTGTCAGTAGCCCTTCATTTGTTCAATTACACATCGTTTTCCCCACAAGGAACATTCCCAGTGCTATGCCTCTTGAGGTAATTTTCTACCTGCTGGTGGTCATTCTTAAGTTGGCTTTCTCCCCTAGTTTGGATAAAAACCATCTTAACAACCATACTACAGCTAGCCTGAAAAAGAAGTTTGTCTAGTGACTCTAATGTTGACATGTATTTGCATTCTATCTCATGAATGCTGCAGTACACCCTCCATATGTGTGTACATGTGTGTGCATGTGTGTGTACGTGTGGGTGTGCTTATGGCTATAAGTGAGTTTCTGTCAACTTTCTCCTTAGGATTTTAAATCTTTTTTAAAAATGTTATCATTATTGTTTTATGTGTTTATAAAAGTAACACATTTCATTGTAGAAAAATGGGAAATTTTTGAAAAGTATAAAAAAGAAATAAAAATCACTTATAATCCTACCTCACAAAGAGTTCTTATGCATGGACTTTAAAATCTATCATGAGGGGCACCTGGGTGGTTCAGTCAGTTCAACATCAACTCTTGATTTCAGCTCAGGTCATGATCCCAGGGTCATGGGTTCGAGGCCCATGTCAGGCTCTGGAACCTGCTTGGGATTCATTCTTTCTCTCTCTCTCTCTCTCTCTCTTTCTCTCTCCTTCTCCCTTGCTTGCTCTCTCTCTCTCTCCCTCTAAAATAACACACACACACACACACACACACACACACACAATCTGTCATGAGCCTGTCCTAGGCCTGTTCTTTAATATTTTACTTTTAAATGAGGCTTTCTCATTTCACACTACATTCAGCATCTTACAACAACAGCTCAGAATAAGTGGGAGCTGCTCAAATATGATTTACTATTAGATTGGGGTTCATTTTTCAATCTTTAATTCCTTTATAGTCCCTTTTCTGAGTATAATTCAACTAGTAGAGCTCATCTGGGAAAATCTCTTAATGGGCGACATCAGGGCATGACTTCACCCTTTACAAATATGTTTCTCTAGTGATGATTCCATTTAATCATCCCAATTACACCAAGATGGAGAGTATGATAATTATTGCCTTCCTCCTCCTTTTTTTTGAAGATGATAAAGAAATTTTATTTAACAAAATACTCCAAGAGCATGCTAGGCACTGTTCTAAACCCTTTACAATGAACTTATTTAAACCTCATCATAACCCTATGAGAGATGTTATATTATGATTGTGCCCATTTTACAAACCAGGAGGTTGAGGCATAAAGAAGTTAATTAACTTGCCTGAAATTGTCCAACTAGTAAGTGGCAGAACCGGGATTTGAATCCAGGCTACAGAATTGATACTTTTAACTTATATGTAATCCTTCCTCCCAAAGTTACAAAAATAAAACTCGACAAAATTTAATTCAGCAAATATTGTTTGAGCAGTGTCTGTGTGCCAAGCGCTGTCATTAGGTCACTGTCTCTGGAGCCCAACATTTGTGGGACAACACAGTGTGCCTAGCTACAGTGTGATTAGGTTAATGGGGGCTAGTTTAACTAAAGGTACTTGTCCTAGTCAGCTTGGGCCGCCATAACAAAATATCATAGACTGGAAGGTTTAAACAATAGACATTTATTTCTCACAGTTCTGAAGGCTGGAGAGTCCAAATTTAAGGCACTGGCTGTTTGGGTTCCTGGTGAGGGCCCTCTTCCTTGGGTACAGATGGTCGTTTTGCTGTACCCTCACATGGCTAACAGAGAGATCATTTCTCATGTTTCTACTTATACCGGCACTAACCCCATTCATAAGGGCTCCATCCTCCCCACCTAATTATCTCCCAAAGGCCCCACCTCCAAATACCATCACACTAGGCACCAGGGCTTCAACATATGAATTTTGGGTAAACACACTTAGTCCATAGCAGGGGCAAAGGGATGTGAAAGGACACCAGACAGAGAGATGCATTCCATTGGATGATAGCACCAGCCATGTATTGTGCCAGGTGCTTTCAAATACATAATTTCATTTCATCTTCACAAAAGCCTCGTAAGGAAACCAAGGGTCCAAGAAGTCAGGTAACTTGCCCAAGGATGCACAACTAGCCACTGGCTGAACCCACGTCTCTCTGAAAACAAGACCACATGCCTTTCCACTACACCAAGGGTATATTAGAATGGTCAATTAGGAGGTCTTAATATGTATCAGACACGGTGCTAACCAATTCTCTCATATTACCTCATTTAATGTTCACCGTAATTTTCTGAAGTCTGTGTCAATACTCTAAGTTTACCAGCATGAATCCTAAGATCCTAAGAGGCTGAATGACCTGCCCAAGTCACACAGAGAGTAAGTGGCAAATGCAGTGTTCAAAACCAGGTTTGTGTGACTTTAAAACCTGGACTCTTAGCATAGAATCACTGCTTTCTGAGATTAGGTAGTTTGTGAGTCGCCAAGATAGGATGCATTTCTACAGTCTGCTAATCCCAGTCTTTAGTCATTGCCCCTCAGTGATGACCACCTGGGTTCTCAGATAACAAGCGTGTCGCTAGCATTGCCTTAAGGTTTAGGCACCTAGCTTTCACAGTGAGCCTGTGGCCAGTAACGTGGGTGACATTTCCATCCTTGTAGAGCACAGCACAGGAACACCCAGCACCAAGTGATGTTCCCACCATCCAGGGCTCCAAGCCTGACCTCATTATGTGTTTGGCCAGAACGTGAAAATGCCAGATGGGGAATGGGTGAGAGGGCAGAGGGAGACAGTTGGGCTCATTGAAGCATGACTATTCGGAACTCCCTGGAGAAGCTAGCTGTCAGAATTGATTGTTCAGACTTTGCCATCCAGTTTATATTTTCAGGATTTTGGTCAGTGACCAGACTAGGGTGGAGAGGATTATTTCTGCTTAAACAATCTAATTAATTGCTTGCCTCTTGAGTGTGAGAAAAGTAAGGTAGTACTTCTCATTTCAATTCAGTCTTTTTCTACAAGTGGTCCACCATTTCCTTAGGTAAAGATCTGAGGACTTTAATATCATGTATATCTACCAAAGGAATCTTACTTAGTAACACAATTAAGGAAGGTAATGCTAAACTTTTATAAGGACTCTTGCCAAGTGAAAAAGTCATGCAATGGTAAATAACTTTTTATGAAAAACACCATTTGTGTGGGCAAGTCACCTGACTCTTGAGCCTTAGTTTTCACATCCAAGTCAAGAATGCTCCTTGAGGGTTTATTCATGCTTTCATTCATTCATTCATTCATTTATTCAACAAAGATTTATTAAGCACCTACTATATGCCCAGCTCCTTCTTAGACCCTGGATCATTGTACAGTTATAGATAATATAGGCCAAGTACAACATCGAATACTTTGTGCATACTCAAATGATAGGTGTTTTCCTTTCTTCATATTTTTAGCTTTTAGTGCCTGAAAGAACACAGCATTATACAGAACCCTATTTCCCAGCCCTACCTCTCATTTGAGTGATAAACTATCCTCTTGCATCTCAAGAAGCACTAGAAGAGAGGAAGGGCCTGTGGTAGCTAAGAGAAAACATAAGCCACAGTCACTGCTACCACTGAAAGAGGTAATCAACATGGCCCTCTGTGAAGGGAAAGTAAGACAATGATGGGCCTGCAGTGAATGCAGAAAGACTGCAAAGGAGAGAAACTAATTCAACATTTATCATGTAATTCAATATTTATAATGCTGCACATAGTCATTTAGCTAACCTAAATTTCTGTGTTAAAATTTATTCTAAACTTTAAGCCCAGCCTTTTATGGTATGGTGTTAGCTCAATGATTATACACTTGCATTCAGTTATGGTTTATTTAACTCAGGACATTTGGGATATGGGGATTCAAGGGAGGGGGTTGGTTATCATTTGTGAAAAACTTAATGAAAACTTCCGAAGAACTGTATTGACCTTAAAACCATGTATGACCCATCCAAAATCTCATTTGTGTTGAGAATTCCCATTGTGGAGAAAGCCGTGGAAGATCCTTGAATGCTGTTTCTCAAACTAAGTAGATGTGGAGAAGCAGTCAAGTTAGCTTTTAGCAGCTGTGTGCTCAGGCCCTTATTCCTACCACTTTCTAAACTTGGCAAGCTTCAAGTGTCAGCTTTCCCAGCCATAAAATGGGGTCAGTAATACCTACATCACTTGATTATCATGGGAACCAAATGAGAGGATATAAATGTAAAGGAATCTTTTTGCTAATAATTATGTGTTAAAGCTTCAGCCACCACTTATATTATTCTCATTATCATGACTAATGAAATTTTCAATCCCAAGAGAAAGCAAAACTTTCCGACTTCCTCACTTCCATGAGTGAGCCAAAACCCTGCCACCTTTAAAAATTGTTTTTTACTTTTTTCTATGGCCTCTTTGAAGATTAATCATAAACCATAGCAAATAACAGGTGTGTGTGTGTGTGTGTGTGTGTGTGTGTGTGTGTGTCCATCTGACATAACATTCTTTGCAACCCATTTAAGGGATGAACCACTAAAGATGGCCTAATGGAGACATTTCTTAAGAAATCTAAAAAAAAGGTTGAGCTTGGAATCCAGGGGGTAAAAATTAGAATAGTCTATCCAAATAGTTAGTAGAATCCCAAATTCAGCCTAATATATGTTTGGAGCCCTGTGAGTTCTGTCGGTCTGGACAGAATTTTTTGCATAGCCTGATCAAAACCATGTATCCTCTGTGTGTCATTTCGGCATCATCTAATGTACTAGTGTTTTCCATAATCAGCCTGGTTAATGCAAAGAAGCCAGGATAAAGTCAGGGCTGTAACAACAGTTTTAGAAGGATTCGAAGAGATGAATATGAATTAACATTTGCTCTTGGATTAAAACTGAGAAAAGCTGAAGTAGCTCAGAACAGGCATTTTCTCAGTGAACATCTTTCCACTTGGCAGCTTACCTTATCCAAAGTCTTCCTTGTACTGTTCCCAACTGTTGTCTGTTGGGTGCAAATAGAAACTCTCAGTGAAACATATTGCTTTAATATCTGAGGTTAGATATGAAATTTTTTGTTCAGCTGTTTCCACTCAAATATTCTCCTCTCACACTGAAATATATCCTGAAACTCTGCCCTGTAACTATAGAAACCCTGATCTGCACTGTGTTTCAGCTGGAAACACAAAAGAGCTCTCAGTTAAAAAGCAATATGTTGTTAATTATTGATCTACGAATAATTTAGATTTCATAAACCATTCATTTCTGAAGATTCAGGGTTTTTCTTCTCTCTCTCTTTTCTTTCCCCATTTTTGAAATTAGAGCCAGCAATATTTAAATAAAAAATCCAGTTAAAACAATACACCACATATTATTTTAGTTAACAGCTGTTTACTGAGGTCTTACTACAATATGCTGTAGAGTGAGAATGTGGACTTGCCCTCAAGGAGCATGCAGCTTTGTATGTACACTGTGAAAATAAACACAAGGGAACAAGAGATAATACCAACATGAAGATACAAATAAGTACTGTTGTATCTTAAAGGAAGGGGTACTCGTGTCTGACTGGAGAGGCTCAAAAAAAACAAAAAATCAAGGAAGTACTTAGCTTCTCTTTCCTCTTTTTTCAACCCCATCCTTCAAATAGGCACAAGTCTTACCAATGTTACTTTACTACTATTTCTCAAACCCTTCCCTCTCCTCCACTTCATTGTTTCTTGCCTGGATAATGCCAAAAGCTTCTAAATGGACTTCCTGCTTCCCACAGTCCCTTCCCTCTTCCAGTCTATCTTCCTCCACCACCTGGGTTATTTATTTAAACTGTTAATCTGGGGGGAGGAGAGGGAAGATGGCGGCGTAGGAGGACGCTGGGCTCACCGTGCGTCCTGCTGATCACTTAGATTCCACCTACACCTGCCTAAATAACCCAGAAAACCGCCAGAGGATTAGCAGAACGGAGTCGCCAGAGCCAAGCACAGACGAGAGGCCCACGGAAGAGGGTAGGAAGGGCGGCGAGGCGGTG
>NW_024412411.1:12474257-12552578 GCF_014898765.1 Herpailurus yagouaroundi | reverse complement strand
TACCCTCTTCCGTGGGCCTCTCGTCTGCGCTTGGCTCCGGCGACTCCGTTCTGCTAATCCTCTGGCGGTTTTCTGGGTTATTTAGGCAGATGTAGGTGGAATCTAAGTGATCAGCAGGACGTGCGGTGAGCCCAGCGTCCTCCTACGCCGCCATCTTCCCTCCTCCTCCTCAATCCTCTCTTCTTAGAGGAAAAGTAAGTGAATGATCTCAAGCAGTTTTCCAGGAGACCTATCTGGTAACCATGAGAAAGACAGATTGGAGGGGAGAAAGACCTACAGGAGGAGATGTCTGAGAAAGCTACTCCAGTATCCTGGGTGTGAGATTCTGAAAATCTGAACTTAATGGCAAAAGAAAAGAAAAATAGGCAACTATTGCTAAAGAGATCAGAGAGAACTGTTGTCCTTGGACATCTGACCTAATGGTTCCTAATATTATTCTGTTTCCTTTTCCAAACCCTCAAGCTCCCTTTAGGAGGGGATGTTAACTGTGAGAGAGGGGATGGAGCAGAGATACAACTATGATGATAGGATCTTGGCAGTCTCTCTGAGTCTAACTGGAGCTGACATTGAGAAATCTCAGTTCTACTTCATACATTCTTGGAAGTTTCCATATGGCCATTGATTCCTACTATGTCATTTACAGATGAAGACACTGAGAATCATTTCTCTAGGACACACAGGGAGTTAGTAGCAGAGCCTGCCATTGTATCATTTATCAAAAAAGTGACTTGACAGTCATTGTTTTGTCAGCAAATAGGAATTGTGTTTGCTTCACCAGGATAAGTTATAAAGATTGCTTTTGTAACAGCTTCAAAGTGACTTCTGAGTTTTAAGGGAAAAAATCATTACTGCCTTCAAAAGAAAGCTCCTTAATATTAAGAGCTAGTCCCTGGATGGCCAGAGCCCCATGAAGAGCTTGAATGTCCAAGAGTAACTTGAAGATTAAGGTAGGGTGAAAGGGGCACCATACTGTCCCACTCCATGGGGCATCAGGAAAGCAACATTCTCCTCAAAGTTCATCCACCCAGAAAAGGCTCCTCCTCAGGTTTTTTATTTTCATTTCCGTACTCGAGAACATCTAACAGGTTCTTTATTGGTGTTCTGGCTCGAATCTTTCTCCCCTGATTCTTTCCCCTTACTGTAGGTAATATGGTTTTAAAGACTAGCATTTTTACATAAAGAACAAAGACACGGCTATGTCCAGAGAATTCTTAAGTGTCATCAGCCCATCCTGGGGAGAGCTGCTAACTCTTTTTTTTTTTCCAGTTTTTTTAATGTTTATTCATTTTTGAGAGACAGAGAGGGCACAAGCAGGGGAGGGACAGAGGATCTGAAGCAGACTCTGTGCTGACAGCAGACAGACTGATGTGGGGCTCAAAGTCACCAACCGTGAGACCATGACCTGAGCTGAAGTCAGACACTCAACTGACTGAGCCACTCAGCACCCCCATTTTTTTATGTGATTATCACATTTGTCCAAACTTTGAGCTCCCATATCCACTGAGAACCATATGAGCAGCACACAGATCAGTCTCTGATAAAGAAATGCTTGTGGCTTCTCTGAAGGTGGTTTGCAGGGGGGCCTACAATTGAGTTCCCTTCTCTAATACACTTTAGGAGGGTCCTGGAAAGCCAGTTGAATTCAATTAACATCATGAATAAATATACCCTATTTCACTTATTCCCCATACGGTATTTATTAGTCAAGTTACTGATAAGGAAATTGCTCATCTGTGGAATGAAATGGAGAATAAATCATGTTCTTTATGTATTTCTATGTGTACTTACTCTTGTTAGACATCTCTCTCCTAGGTCTAAAAAGTACTGCTGTTGAAACAATCAAGTTAATCTGCAAGCTTATATACTAAATTTAGTATAATTTATAACTGACAAAATCTGCTCACTACACAGATACACATATTTACTTTTACGATATGTTTTAGTTTGTGCATTCTTCTCCCTTCTCTAGTTTAATTGTTTTTAAGATACTTTTATTATTTTGTATATGTTGACACTTGAACGTGTGTGGTCAACCTCAAACCCAGGAGAAAAATAATACAAAAGTAAAATCTTTACAATACCTTTGAAATCCAATATTATTTTCATTGCCTAATTAAGCTAAAGTTTTCATTGTATTAATCTTAGGAATGGTAAAGTGAAACATAATAAATTCACTTGCTCATCCTGCTCACCTCCTGTCTAATATCTTCAGTTTTCAGTTTTTTTGCAGACATTTTTTTAAATGTTTACTTATTTTTGAGAGAGAGACAGATGCAGAGTGTGAGCAGGGAAAGGTCAGAGAGAAGGAAACAGAATCTGAAGCAGGCTCCAGGCTCTGAGCTGTCAGCACAGAGCCTGACAGGACAGGGCTTGAACTCACAAACTGTGAGATTATGACTTGAGCCAAAGTCAAAAGCTTAACTGACTGAGCCACCCAGGCTCCCCCAGACATTTGTTGAGGCCATACTATGTCCCAGGTAGTGATTAGGCAGTGGAAGTATACCATAAGTAACACATGGTTCCAGCCTTTAGGAATCATAAAATATTCCCCAGAGATAAACATGTTAACCAATAATGAATAGAATATGGTATAAGTGCTAAGTGAGAAGTGAGGCCAAGATACTATTTGAACTCAGACCTGGAATACTTAAACATCTCTTAGAGTTCATAGGAAAGTTCCTAGGAGAGATAATGTCCAAAAAGAGCCTTGAAGGATCAACCAAATATTTTTTTAATATTTTTTTAACATTTACTCATTTTGGGGAGAGAGACAGAGCACGAGTTGGGGAGGGGCAGAGACAGAGGGAGACACAGAATTGGAAGCAGGCCCCAGACTCTGAGCTGTCAGCACAGAGCCCGACGCAGGGCTCAAACTCATGAACTGTGAGATCATGACCTGAGCCAAAGTCAGATGCTTAATCAACTGAGCCACCCAGGAGCCCCTCAACAAAATCTTGACCAAGTGTAAAAGCTTCCATGCAAAGCTGCCAAGTGTCTACCAAGAAGGCAGAGGGAAAGCTGAGAACCAGATCATGAGGGCAGTGGAGAGTCTTTGGAAGATTTTACCAGAAGTTAGATTAGAGTTTTCAAAGATCACCCCACTGCTATGTGGAATGAATTTCCAAAAGAAGGCACCCCTATAGAGCAGGAGTCCATTTCAATAATGTAAGTGAGACATGGATAAGGCTGTCCTAGGACCATAGAGTAGCTATTGAGAAGAAAGAAGAGACCAGAAAATATTTAGCAGGAAAAAAAATGTGTAGCCTGGACCCCCCACATAACATCAGCTGGGTCTCTTATTGAACATGAACATGCACAGGCTCAACCCCAGTCCTTTGGAATCAGAATCTCTGGGGATGTGGATAGGAAAGCTGCATTTTAACAAGCTCCCCAAGGGTTTCTTGAGGCTTGCTTAGATTTGAGGTACACAAGCATAGTAGAAAGGTTTGATATCAGATAGACTGACCAACTTCTACCAGAGTTATCGTAACTTGTCTGAGCTTCAGTTATCTCCTCTGTAAAACTGGAGATTATGTTAAAAGAGATAATGTATATGAAGTACCTAGAAATATTAGCCCATCTCTTCCCCTCCCACCTCCTGCCTCTACCTACATGCACACACACCTCAAAATCACCCCTTTTACAAGACTAGAATGAGCAACTTCCTAGAAGTAGTCATTTCCTTAAGTTCTAAATCCCCTTTTGCACAGACTAGAGGAAGGGTGAGTTGCTACAAATTTTGTGGTACACACATCTGCTCAATGGGCGTCTTTGACTCTGTGCTTGCTGAGTCTGTGGTTGAGCAGGAAGGTCTGGAGGTCACAATAGGACTGATCTCACTCGGTCCCCCACTCCTGCCTCTGCCATTGGCTGCAAGTCAGGATTGTTTCAGACTCTTCTGCTATAGTGTGTAGCTACCTATGGGAAATTCTAAAACAGACCCGATCAGTGCTTACTGCACTGGAGAACCATTGCATTTCATTCAGTATACCAGTTACTCTGACCATCTGTATATTGCCTTTATTTTCTACAAGTTTTTTTTTTTTTTAATAGGCATTGCTCATTTGCTGTTTACAAAAATCCTGTGAGGTATATATTCTTCATACACTCATTTTACCATGAGAAAACTGAAGCTTAGAAAGGATAAATAACTTACTCAAGCTCATAGGGCTAGTAGGTGGTAGAGCTAGGACCTGCATAATGACATATTTTGTAAGCAAAACAGTATAATTGATTCTTTAAGGAATTTTTATATATGAACTCATTCTAGACATTATTAGCATAGCTAATTCTTTCTATTCAATTCGTGATGCTAGGAGGACTGAAGTAATATAAATAGGAAATGTATAATTTGTGGTTGTATAAATGACAAGTAAAGTTTCATCAGATGGGAACACTAAGCTTTTGTTAAATTGTCTCCCCACTATTAATTCAGAATGTGAAGTATTATTCAGAAAATTTAGTTCAAACCCATTTCCGCTTTGGAAGGTAATCATGAATCAATTCTGATTCACTACAGAGCTTCCTTTAACCTGACTCTTTAAGGCAAAAGGCCCAGAGTCGCACCTTCAAGCTTGCATGTTTCATTTTGAAGAAGATTCTAACTCACTAAAAGCTAAAACATCAAAACTGCGAGATAAAGATGTAGGAGTGACTATCCAGTCATCTGACTTCCTCACTACGGTAATCATAACCAGACTCCTAGCAAGCAAAAATAGTATATCTTGCCCCTTTTCAACTATGTGCTGTTTACACATGGGTAAAAAGTCTCTTTTTTTTCAATGACAGGCCATGTACTGTCTGAAACATTTCAACAACAGCTTCTAGTATGTTCCTAATATTCATGAAAAATACCTAATTACTTTACCCTTTCATTTAAAAAGGGGGGGGGGGGGTCGGGGCGCCTGGGTGGCGCAGTCGGTTAAGCGTCCGACTTCAGCCAGGTCACGATCTCGCGGTCCGGGAGTTCGAGCCCCGCGTCTGGCTCTGGGCTGATGGCTCAGAGCCTGGAGCCTGTTTCCGATTCTGTGTCTCCCTCTCTCTCTGCCCCTCCCCCGTTCATGCTCTGTCTCTCTCTGTCCCAAAAATAAATAAATGTTGAAAAAAAAAATTAAAAAAAAAATAAAAAAAATAAAAAGGGGGGGTCTAAAATTTTACTGTTCTCGATCCTATATTTGGCTTTTCTAACTATGTGATCTGGAACTAGTAGCTTCTCTGACACTCTGATTTGTCAGCTGTAATAACAAAAACTGGAGAGTAGGTTGCAAGTTCCTTAAAGGCAGAGAATATGATTTATTTGGGGCCTGAAATAGTTCCTGGCATTCAGTCAATAATTATTTAATTAAATAATGTGAGAATAAAGAAGGCGATGTTTTAGAGAAAAGTTACATAAATTAGAAGGTATAGCCCACACAGTTTTTGCTGGGGCTTATAAATAGAGAACTGAATGATGGATTATTGCCCTGAAAGGAAGGTTCTCTATATCTGAGTGTTATTTCCCTCTCACTTCAATAAAAAGATTTTGCATTTCCCCTATGTACCAGATACTGCTCTGGCCACTGAGTGGGGACATGAATGAATAAGGCCCTACCTTAGTCATCCCAGAGCTTACCTTCCAGTGTACACACACATGTACATGCTGTTAGAAACCAATGCCAATTTATGCATTATACTAAAATAACCACTGAATGGAACTGAAAACCAACCCAGGGCGGAATCAATAAAACTGTTGCTGCTCTCTCCCTGGTATCTCACCGCTGTGTTGGTGCAGGCGGACTCATAAAAGAGGACTTCAACTACCTCCATTTTGACCTAAGAGTCATTGCTGATTCATAGAACTTGAAGGAGAAATCTGCTTTTTGTCTCAACAAAGCTTCAAACTTGGAAACAAAATGGAAAAAAACAGCATGGAAGAGTTTCAGCGCAGCACTGTTCCACGCAAGAACGTGATCGAGTTCAGACCTCCGTTATACAAACAAAGATACTTCTTTGTTAAAGATATAGTCAATCAATATAAACCAAAGAAGGTTGCAGACTTGGGGTGTGGTAACGCCACACTCTTATGCATGCTGAAATTCCATAGTTGTGTTCAAGAACTTGTTGGAGTAGATCTCCTCATGGATCGTCTATTAGATTGGAACAGTGATAAGTTGTCTCCGTCAATAGGGGATCATTTAGGTCCTAGGGACCTAGATTTGAGTATTGTCTTGTATCGTGGCTCTGCTGTAGAGAAAGACTCCCGCTTGCTTGGATTTGACTTGATAACATGTATTGAATTAATAGAACATTTGGATTCAGAAGATCTGGCCAAGTTTCCCGAAGTCGTATTTGGGTACTTTTCTCCAGGCATGGTTGTCATCAGCACACCAAACTCAGATTTCAATCCCCTGTTTCCAGCATCGACCTTTAGAAATTCAGATCACAAGTTTGAGTGGAACCAAACGCAGTTTCAACACTGGGCTTCAAATGTGGCAAAACTCTATAGTTACACTGTAGAGTTTACTGGTGTGGGTGCTCCACCACCATGGGC
This sequence comes from Herpailurus yagouaroundi, assembly GCF_014898765.1. NCBI lineage: Eukaryota > Metazoa > Chordata > Mammalia > Carnivora > Felidae > Herpailurus > Herpailurus yagouaroundi. Next base: position 12,546,049 of record NW_024412411.1, on the reverse strand, counting down.
TAAGCATGTTGGATACTGTACCCAGATAGGGATCTTCAAGAAAAAGCAACCGGATCCTGGCAGCTGGATCCTGGCAAAACCAACTGGATCCCGCGTTTCAGAGCCAGAGGAACATGCTTATCAAGTTGTTTTTACAGCCTCATTCCCGAGTTTACAGCAAAAACACTTCCTCCTGTTTGTATTGTGTACGGAGGTGTTAAAAGAAGTCGAAGCCATAAGACAGAAGTATGTCTGGATTATGAAGAGAAAGGAATCCAGTGAACCCGAGTCAGAAGAAGACACTGACAGTGGCTTGGTCAGACGGCCCGGATTATTCCTCACCGATGCCCAAGTAGCCCAAATAGAGAAGTCCCCCAAACCCTACTCTGTGGGAAAGAGGTTTTATGTACCCCTGAAAAGACTTATTGGTTATCCGAAGGTGAACCGTTTGGTTGCTGACGTGTCCACGCTGAGAACACTCCTTGCTGAAGGAATTCCAATGCGACTGAACAGAGCTCATACTTCAGTGCAGATCGACTTGGACCCTTATGATTACCCTCACAATTACCATTAGTGAGCGGGAGCTATCTTTATGTCCTAAAATTCATGATTTTAAGGATAGTTAGGCTCATTTAGAAAATTATAGTCATACATAGGTAGCTTAATTTTGATATTAACCTCGTTACGTGTTTTTTTAAATGCTTTTTTGGGTGGATGGTGTAAGTTCACAGTGTGAGTGTTCAGGTTTTTTTGTTAGACCCATGTTGATGTGACATTAAAATTTTTAAAAATAAATAAAAATAAATAAATAAAACTGTTGCTAAAATAAACTTTTTTAAAAACTGAAAACAATTTTTTTTTAATGTTTACTTATTTTGGAGATAGAGAGAAAGCATGTGCAATGGGGGAGGGGCAAAGAGAGAGGGGGACAGAGGATCCAAAATAGGCTCTGCGCTGACAGCAGAGAGCCCAACGCGAGGCTTGAACTCACAAACTGCAAGATTATGACCAAGTCAGATGCTTAACTGACTGAGCCACACAGGTGCCCCAAAATGAAACCAATTTTAGACTGATTTCCAGTTTAAAGTCAGAAAGGTGGTTGTGACAGATCCACTCCTCTGGGATTAAGAAATTCTTCATGAATATTAGTAATAACTCCTTACATTTGTAGCACACTTTGGTACATTATCCATTTCATTGATGAGGAGGCAGGGGCAGGGGAAATGAGTGACCTGTCCATAGTTACATAGCTAAGTGTTGTCCTTTAGAGGTACATAAATACCATTTCATTTTTTCAGCGAAGGTTTACAAGGTGTCTTTCACGTCCAGCATTGTGCTAGGGCTAGGGAGAAACAAATATGCATGAGGCTTTGCCCTTGCCCTTGGCAAACATTGAATGGTCTGGGAAAGATTTGGATTTCCTAGGAAGATGGCACTTGTGATATGTAATCTGTTCCTCTCAAGCAGTCAAGAGACCTAATACTGCACCCGAAGCTATGCAAGTAGCCGAGTCACCTCAGGCAGGCCAACTACTCCTCTGTAAAATGGGATGGGTAAGAGGTGCATTGAACTTACTTAAAACGTAAGATAAACTAACCTAAAGAGACATAGTATAGAGGATATTAAGTCAAATCAAAATTACACGTCTCAAGAAAAAAATCCTTATCTCTCTATCAATCATCTATCATAATGTAATAGGCACCAGGAATCTACCAGCTCACATGAAGACATGAGACAATGAAAAGCATATGATGACTAAGGATTAAGACATATGACATTCTGTGCACTTGAGGTCCATTGAGGGGGAAAGGGAAAAAGTCTTTCCATGTAGCAAAGGCAATTTGTATCCATAGATGATAATGGACAAGCCATGGGAAACATCTTTTGTTAGTGTTGATAATACAGAATGCAGTTTCCAGAGTTCTGTGACATGTGGGTGAAGCAAGAGCTCTCCCAGCTGCTGTCTCAAATGTATTATAGGTATGAGTCAGTGTACCTTTGAGCCTACCTTGCTTGAAAAGAAGCAAAAAACTTGAAGATATGCTGTTTGCCTTTCATGTTTTAACAGCGTTATGAATATTTGTTACCACTTGTTGAAACTGATATTTGGGCATTCTTGCTGTGAATGGTGGTTTTTCCTGAAAGGCCTCAAGAAGCCACTGTTTCTCCCCATAATTGGCTTGTACTCACCTGACATGAAGAATTAACACCTTATCGAATTTGGGGCAAGTGTTCCACGAGAATGATCCAGCTGTCACTTATCATTCTTGGAGAAAGTGTTCTGGGAGGGCCCCCCAAGCCTAAACCCACAGGCCCCTGTAGAGGTGGGAACCCTGGAAACAACAGCCCAAATTAGTCAGAAAATAAATACACCAATTTATGATTGCTACTAAGGGACACTGTAGTTTTGTTAAAGGTAAGGAGCTCTTCTTTCCCCCAACTTATCCCCAAGAGCTGATTGAACTTCTTTGTTTACCCCCTTCTTAGTAAAGGACAAAGTGCACATTTAGCACATAAAGGATTTAATTGGATCACTATTTCTAAAATGTGAAAACAATATAACTATCATTTACTGAAGGTTATTTATAAGCCAGGCATTTTGGTAAATAAATTGTAAGGACTTTTTTCATTCATTCCTCACAACAACCCTATTAGATGAGGACTACATAAGGACCTCTTTTTTTTTTTTAAGTTTATTTATTTTGAGAGAGAGAGAGGTGAGGGAGGGACAGAGGGAGAGAAAGAGAGAATCCCATACTCAGCACAGAACCTGACACGGGGCTTGAACTCACAAACTGTAAGATCATGATCTGAGCCAAACTCAAAAGTCATATGCTTAAACCACTGAGCCACCCAGGTGCCCCTAAAAGAGCCTCTTTTAAAGAAAATAATCCTTCTGGTCTCCCCTAGTGTTGACTAAGTCTTTTTATGATAATTTTTCCTAAATATATATAAACAAAATTAAGTAAAAACACCATATGCTTATAGCTCTTATCATCTATAATTAAAATAAATTTACAAATTAAATATTATATATTTAAGAGCACCTGGGTGGCTCAGTTGGATAAGCGTCCAACTTTGATTCAGGTCATGATCTCGCAATTTGTGAGATTGATTGAGTTGGATAAGCGCCCAACTTTGATTCAGGTCATGATCTCGCAATTTGAACCCTGCGTCAGGCTCTGTGCTGACAGCTCAGAGCCTGGAGCCTGATTTGGATTCTGTGTCTCCCTCTCTCTCTGCCCCTACCCTGCTTGCTCTCTCTCTCTCCCTCTCTCTCTCTCTCTTTCTCAAAAATAAATAAACATTAAGAAAAAATTTAAATTATATATATTTAGTACTTATATATTACAACAACAAAATTCAAAATCATAATGTTGATGTCGTTGGTGATGCTTCAGTAGCACTAAATCTTCACCTGCTGTGTAAACCTGGTAGTGGCTGCTGTATGGACATTTCTTTTGAGTTGTCTGGGCTGGGTCAAGACTCGGTTCTCACACCACTGTCTCTCTAAGGGATACCCACTGCAAAACCAATGAGGGCCCAGGCTGGCCCTCACTCCTCACCTTTTACCTACCCCTAGCTCAGACCCCCCAGGAGTTGCTGACTGAATGATTATGGAGCTGGGTTACCACAGGACAGATGCCCTCTGGCTGAATTCAGTCTCGACAGTTTTCCTTGCCTGCCTCCCTAGGCAATGCTCAGCTGTACTCCCTTGGCGTTGTGTGCAGATATGTGCCTAGAGCAACACCTCTCTCTATCCCCCATCCAAACTGAATTATGCTATTTTTAATATACTGTGCACTGAGAAACCCAAGGAATAAGCTTTCTTTATTTCTTTTTCATTTAATAGTAGGATCTCCCCTGTGATGAAAATGCATAAGACTGTGATGGGGAGATTCTGCAACTTCTCTGTCAGCTGCAAAATTCTCCTTCTTTAACGTTTATAATCCTAATACTTGAAGTTGCTGATAAAGTGATAAAAGAATCATTCTGAACTCTATATGTGATTTCTGTAGAATGATTTATACTGATCAATTATTGCTTGCTTACTTCTTGAACACAAGCAAACATTCAGTAGCACTGGGTGTAACTGAGGGGTTCACAGTGCAGGCCAGATCTGCCTCTTGAGCATCTTTCCCACCATTTGTCTGATCCCCACTCTCCCCTAAATCCTACACTCCATCCAGAAAGCTTCATAGGATTAGGGAAGAGTGGAGGAGAAACCAGGTGGCTTTTGCACCCCCTGTTGGGCAGGACTTTCCTCTGCCTGAACCGAGCTTTGCTATCTAGCGCCACCTGCAGTCTCCTATTCATTCTTTAAATCCCACTAAAAGCGGTGCCCCTGGGCCTTCTCCAGCTTCCCCAGTGATCCTAGCTCCCTCCTCAGTGCCCTCTTATATACACCTCCATGGTAGCAATTATAACACAACATGGTAATGATTTTCTTAAACTGTGAGCTCTTCATTTTGTGTTCCCAATTATAGCCACATATGGCCATATTCCATATTGTAGCCATATTGCCACAGAAGGGACACACCTAGGGGACAAAACTCATCCCACATACCATTCAGCAAGAGCAAGCCTGATAAAGTGAGCTTTTGCAATTCCCTTTCCCAGACCCTTTTGCCATTGGATGCCTGAATATAGTATTTGGCAAAAACAATAAATGCTTTTGGAACAAAAAATAATTATCATTTATTGAACACTCACCATGGCTAAGCCCATACATACCTGGTTGTATTCAACACTACAATAGCCCATGGTGGAGGTATTGGTATCCCACTCCTTTGGAGTCTTCAAGTAATGGATATTGCTGTCAAATGTAGTATCTCCTACCAGGACTGACACTCTCCAGCCCCTGAAATGAGAATGGGTAATAATTAAGAATGTTGTTTATTACATGCTATTTCCTGGCACTGTGCTATGTGATGCAAATGCATTTTCTCACAAGCAGAACACAACTGCTATGTGAATGGTATGTCCAAACAAGGTGAAAATACTCTTTCCCTTGAGCCAGGACAGTAGCAAGAAGAATGGAGAAGAAGTGACAGAAATGTGTAAGTAAGGAATGAAGGATGATTGCCAAGTTTATGGAGAAAGCTGAGGAGAAGAATTCTTCCCTAAGCACAATAAACATGCTCTTTGGTTTTAAAGTGACAATCAGTTACAGTGACAGACCCACCTGGTGTTTCCTATAGAAATAACAATGAACCTGCTTGGCTGTCAGTGAACATGAATAGGAAAGGTTTGTGGGGAGGGTGGGGGAAGGGAGAGGGAGAGAGTGTGAGAGTGTTTGTAAATAGAAGTGTTGGGGGTTTTTAAGGTGTTTTTATTCCCTTGAGGTGTGTGTGTGTGTGTGTGTGTGTGTGTGTGTGTTTCATGTCTTTTATCTGTGCACTCTAAAATCTTAGAGAAATTCAGATCCTCGCCAAGTGAAAATCTGCAATTTTATCAGCTACTATGTGAAGTGTAGCAAACAGTGTTCAACTTTTCTTTCCCCAAAAAAATGTATTACTGAGAAATCCTTGGGCCACGCATATCTCTCACATTGGAACTACGATCCCCTCCCCTCACGAGTGCTACCTGTCTTAGAAAACACAGTCCACTAGCATATAGCATATGAAGTGCACCTCAAAGGAAATGTGTAGATGGAAGGCTCTGTGTGGGCCGAACAAAAGTGCCCCAGACAGAAACACCTTTCCACTCCTCTAACACACTACCTAACTGCCAGTGAGAGTTCTAACCCCCAGCCCCCTGTGACTCCATCCTGCTAAAATGGGGTTTCTCCTCACCCAGGTAGGGTAAATCAGCTTACAGCTTCCCTGCTGGCCTCCTGGGATCATATCACCTTCAGCGTAAGTGTGTAGAACCAGCTAGTGAAGACTGACCTAAGGGATTACCACAAAGGAGAGGAGCCTTGGGGAAGTTGCAGAAGAACTGGCATTCCTGAGAATGAAGAAATTAAACTGAGGAGTGATGTAGTCCCTGCAAATGAACATAATACTTTGTACTACTACAAAACATTCACTGTTATCAAAGCCCCTAGTGGACCCGTCACAGAAATTGCCTGAGCCATTTGAAAAGAATAAAGCAACAGAGATTTGTTTTCAGAAATTAAGTATAAAATTCCACAGAAAATAATTTGCCTGCAGAAGTCCTCAGCAATGCTTACCATGACCGTGACCGTAACCGTATCCTGAAGCAGAGTGGAATGAATTCTTGGAATCTTTGCAGTGATAGGAAAGGCAGTGTTACATAGTAGTGAAAAACTCAACTCTGGAGCTAACTGCTTGGGAATGAAACTTTGCTCATCAATCGTAGCTGTGTAAACCCTGGAGCAAATGACCAACCGCTCTAAACTTCAATTTCCTTATATATAAAGTGTAGACACAATTTGAAGCCACTAAATAGGAGTTCATGATATGTGTAAAGCACTGAGAATGGGAATCCATGTAAATCACTTATAAAAGTACCTGCCATGGGGTGCCTGGGTCAATTGCACATCCAATTGACCAACTCAGTCAATTGCACATCCAACTTCGACTCAGGTCATGATCTTTCAGTCCATGAGTTAGAGCCCCTTGTCGGGCTCGGTGCTAACAGCTCAGAGCCTGGACCCTGTTTCGGATTCTGGTGTCTCTCTCTGCCCCTCCCCCGCTTGGCACTCTGCCTCTCTCTCAAAGATAAATAAACATTTAAAAAACATGTTTTTAAAGAAGTACCTGCCATGTAGGTTAGCATTTAACAAATGTTAGTTTTTAAAAAATGCTATTATGGGGAGCCTGGCTGGCTTAGTCAGTAGAGCATGCAACTCTTGATCTCAGGATAGCTATAAATTTCCCTCTTAAGTACTGCTTTAGTGGCAACCCATAAATTTTCATATCTTGTCTCTTTATTCTCATTCATTTAAAACTATTTTCTGGGGCATCTCAGTGGCTCAGTCAGTTAAGCGTCTGCTCCTTATTTCAGCTCAGGTAGTGATGGTTCATGAGATCAAACCCCGCTTCAGGTTCTGCACTGTCTCCTCAGAGCCTGCATGGGATCTCTCCCTCCTCTCTCTCTGCCCCTCCCCCATACTCTGTCTCTCTATCTCTCTCTATATATATCTCCCTAAATAAATGAAAATTAAAAATATAAAAATAAAAATATTTTCTAGTTCCCTTGTAATTTCTTTCTTGACCTATTGGCTAGTTAGAAGAGTACAGTTGTTCTGTTTTCTTTTGTTTTTAATTTTCACATGTTTGGGGACTTCCTAAATTTCTTTTTGTTATTAATTTCTACTGTCTTTCCATTGTTATACATTCATTAAAGCTGATGCTTCCAAAGACTCCCTAACAATATGGGAAGTTGCTTCTGTCCTCATTAAAATAATTGACTCCTGGGGCGCCTGGATGGCTCAGTCGGTTGGGCGTCCGACTTCAGCTCAGGTCACGATCTCGCGGTTCGCGAGTTCGAGCCCCGCATCGGGCTCTGGGCTGATGGCTCAGAGCCTGGAGCCTGCTTCCGATTCTGTGTCTCCCTCTCTCTCTGCCCCTCCCCCGTTCATGCTGTGTTTCTCTTTGTCTCAAAAATAAATAAACGTTAAAAAAAATTAAAAAAAAATAAAATAAAATAATTGACTCCCATTTAGTGAGCTTTAGTAAGTGTCAGGCACTATGATAAGAGCATATCACATTATCGCATTTAAATACTCAGAACTGAGACCCATAGATTAAATAGCATTGCTAAGGTCATACAGCTAAATTTCAAAATACTTTCCCATAAGACTTTACTATATGTTATCGTAGTTAATAAAAACAAATCAATTTAAAATTCTGTAGACCATATCATACAACTAAAGTTAAGCAGAATAATTTCTTCAAAAACAAAGAAACAATAATGTTAAAAGTGATTTGTTTCTCATAATGAGATGACAAGTAACTTTTTCTCTCTATTTCCTTTTAAATTTTTCTAAAGGAGACATACTTAATTTGTTGGTAGAAAAAGTATTTTTAACAAACTAGCCTATTAGTTAGGAAAAGGAATAAAACTTAATTAAGGGGAAAAGTTAGAAAAGAAAAATCAAATGGTAAATTTTATTGAAGGTATTAATACTACTAAAATCCTTTAAAATTTCTATTTATTCAATTATGGACCATAGAGCTAAAAATGTAATACTATGCAAAAATGCAAACATATGAATAGCTGAGCCACCACCTTTTTTATTACTAGTAATAAACAGCAAATAAAAGTAAATCAGATTATAGAGCATAGAATTATGTGATGAAATTCATGAGAAAAACAAATTCTAAGAGATAATAACTGCAGAGAAATGCAAAAAATTCAAATATCATTCATTTGACTATGGCCTTATCCTTCCATTATTTCTCCCCCCACTTTTTCCAGATATTTGTTGTTCCTCCTGCTCCTCCTCCTCCTTCTCCTCCCTCTCCTTTTTTTGCCAGAAGTTTCTCCCCATATTACCAATGGGAGTCATCACTCAAAACTTTGGTTCATACATTCATTTGATGAATATTTATTGGGTACCTACTATGAGCTAGATCCTGGAGATACAGAAACAAAAATGATATGGTATGTGTTCTAAGATCAGAGTGGCATTCACTGTGACCAGTTATTCATGAGAAGGGTAAAGGGGAAAGTGTCCCCATAACTACCACCTGGGTCAAGAGATAGTTGATATATCTCTATATATTTAAGAGAGTAGCCTAGGTTAAAAATATATTTTGGGTAAGTGTCGTGGTTCTGGTTCTAACCATGATAAAGATAGATGGATAAAGACATAGTTCATACTTCCACAACCACTGACTCGAATTCTATCGTCATAGTTTGCCTGTTCTGGAACTTCTTATCAATGAAGTCATACATAAGTACTCTTTTGTGTCTGCCTTCTATCACTCAGCATAATGCTTTTGAGATTCATCGATGTTGTTGCTTTTTATTGGTGAAGTAGTTCAATCTTCTTTATTGTTTTGTAGCAATAACAATATATTGTGTGTATGAGTATACCACGGTTTATGACTTCCCCTGTTGGTGGATATTAGGGTTGTTTCTTGTTTGGGGTCAATATAAATATTCTTGTACATGCCTTTTGTGGACATATGTTTTTCTCTTGAGTAAATATCTATGGGTGAATTTCTGAATCATAGGTTAGCTATATGACTAACTTCATAAGAAACTGCCAAACTATTTTCCAAAGTGACTATACCATTTTACATTCCCACCAACAATTTTTAAGAGAGTTCTACTTGCTTCACATCCTTACCAACACTTAATATGGTTAGTCTTTTTAATATTATCCACTCTAGTGGGTATGAGATGGTATCTTGCTTTGGCTTTAATTTGCTTTGCTCTGATGACTAAGGATGTTTTTCATATGTTTTTGACCAGTTGTATACCTTATGTTAGGTATCCTATCAAGTCTTTTGCCCATTTTCTATTGGATGTTTTTTTCTTTTTATTGTTCAGTTGTAGGAGTTTTTAAATATTCAGAATAAAAATCCTTTGTCGGGTATATGTATTGTAAATATTTTTTCCCCATTTGTGGATTGTCTTTTCACTTTCTTAATGACCTCTTTTGAATAGCAGAAGTTGTTAACTATGATGAAATCTAATTTATCATTTTTTTGTTATCATTTGTGCTTTTATGTTATATCCAAGGGATTTTTGCCTATCCCAAATTACAAATATATTCTATATTTTCTTCTAAAAATTTTATAATTTAAGATTTTAGAATTGGGTCTGCAATTCATCTCTAGAGAATTTTTGTGTGTGGCATAAGTTATGAATCAAAGTTCATTATTCCATATAAATACATAGGAAGAATATAATTATGAACCTCTTGTACCTATTACTCACCTTCAACAATTAACAAACCATGAACAGTCTTGTTTTATATATTCTCATGTATATTTGTAAAATTACAATCATTTTAGTTATTGTTATGATCCAGAATTTAATCCAGGGCCACACTTCGTTAATGTCCTTTAATCTAGAATGGTTCCTTTGCTCTACATGTTTTTAAGATACTAGCATTTTAAGAGGATGTCTCTTAATTTTAATTTTTTGGATTATTTCTTCATGGTTAATTCCCTCTAATGCATTATTGGCAGGAATGCTACATCAGTGATATTGCATACATCTCAGTGCTTTCCATCAGGAGGCACATGGTGTCAGGTTATCTCACTTTTTGGTGATGCTAAATTTGATCACTTGGTTAAGGTGATATCTGCCAGATAACTCTACTAGAAAGGCACCTTTACTCACCTCTTTCATAATTAAATACCTGTGAGGAGATAAATATCATGTTCCTCAAAAAATTTTCAATTAATAGTCAACCGTGGATGATTCTTGCCTGAATCAATTATTACAGTAGCTGAAAAATGGTGATTTTCTGACTTTACCATTCCTTCTATAGCTGTCATTCTATTCTACTATAACAAAGAACTTTCTCTTCATTCTCATTTTGGATTAGTTAATTTAGATATTTTTGGTAATTTGCCTGGACTCATGAATTTCTTTTTTAATTCAATGTGTAGTACTCCATTACTGTTACTATTCATTTTAATATTCAAATTGTCTAGATTTCACTGGTGTGATCCTTTTAAACTGACTTTTTTGACATGGCATCATTAGTTTTAGGTTTTTTAAACTTTGTATTGATTTTGTGTTTATGTTTAGTACTTCTTACTTTCTAGTCCAACAAAGTGTTTCAGACTCACCTTATACTTTCCCTGCTGATGGAATAAACCATTTCTTAAAAAAAAAAAAAATCGTTCCTTTTTTGGGGAAACAAAAACTTCCTTATTTAGGAATCAAAATCTGAGGACCAAGTGTGCTTTTTGCTCCTAGAGTATCATTACATCTAGGCTCCTTTTGTGGACAAAGAGAGGAAATAAAGTTTTTTGGAAAATCATAAGTTCATATTGGATGCCTTTAATTACTATTCACCATCATATGATTCTTCCTCTCCTTCCTCCATCCTACAGTTGTAGCTCACTCTTAATTCTATCTTTAGAATATATTATGAGGGTACTCACAATATTATGGTCCTCTCATATTTTCTGAAGCAAATGCAGTGTGTCAAATCATTTCAACTGTAAATATATCAATATGGCATGACCACAATGCCATTATCACACATAAAATTTACCAATTACTGAATTAACAAATACCCTGTCTTTTTTCAGGTCTCAAATTGACTCATAAATACAATAATTGCTTTTTTGTTGTTTTGTTTTGTTTTGTTTTGTTTTGTTTTAAAATGTGTTTGTTTAAGCCAGAATGAAATCTATTGTAGTTGATCCATCCTAAGTCTCTTCTGATTTATATGTTTTCCTTCCATTATTTTTCGTTTTCTTTCAATTTTTGTGTTTAAGAAACCAGGCCATTTGTTTTATAGAATTTGTTCCAGATTCTCCTGATAGCGTAATCTATCACGTTTCTCTGTCTCTTTATTTCTATAAACTGGTAGTTGGATGAAAGGTTGAATTATATTCAGATTCACTGGGGAGAGAAGGGTTTTGTTTTGGTTTCTTTTCTTCTGAGAATAGAGGTTTATAAAACTACTCTGTAGTAGTATTTTGTTCTCCCTTCAGGAAGCATATATCATCTGGTTGTCTTTTATTTACATGTGTGATGTTACCAGCTATTGATGCTCAATGCCTAGATCCATTAATTCATTAGTATTGAAAATGGAACCCTTTTTGAATTGGACAATATTATAGACACACATATGTATGCGTACATCCATATAGACACATTTCTGGGAACAGCTATATCTAAAGCCAACTCTTGGCTTTCCTTTAACAGCCTATTTGTTTCATTCTTACTCATTCTTGAGCCTCTTTTGTTATATACAGTTCTCGTTTCTGTACAAAACCAGGATATATATGTAATACAAAATGATGGCCCAAATTTATAGTAACAGTTTTCCAAAGGGAATACAGTTATCTTAGAGGAGGGAAGACAAGAATGAATTAAGATGAAAGAAGCATTTATAAAAGATAAGGAGGCCACAAAAAGTGTGTATCTGGGCTCCGTATAAATTTAAATCTAAATTCTTCCTGGGGAACATTCATATCACAAAGGCAACATTTTAGAGCTAGGAAACATTTGAGATTTGAAAAATTAGAACAGGAAGATGAGAAGAGAAACTGAAACATGCCCCTAGTTTTAAAGTTTTCTGGATGAAAAGAATAAAAAATATATCAATTTACTCATGTGTCTGTAAGAACATGGGATTCAAGTGGAAGAAGGAGCAATTTGAGTTTTTTGGGGTTTTTTTTTCCTTTCTTTCTTTCAGCAATGCCATTACAACTTAGGGTCATGCTGGTCAGTTTCATACCACTTGACCTAACAACTTAGAGATATTTAAGTGACAGTGATAATATGCTGACTCCTTGTATGGCTGCTCTAATGTCTGTCACAACATGAAAGGTATTCATTTAACAGAGGAAGAGCAGAATCAGATAACCAAGGCATGTGTATCAGATTGATTGCAAGGGTTGGGGGAGTCTGTTTTCTTCTCATTCAATTCAAGATAAGAAATATTCACTCCAAATAAAATTCCAAACATGCTGTGTTTGTTTCCTCCCATTCCATGATGTAGGGGTTGGGGAGAGGTTCCTTTTTTCTAAAGGCTTTATTGAGATATAATTCACATAGTATACAATTCACCCACTTAAAGTGTACAATTCAATGTTTTTTAGTAGATTCATAGGGTTATGCAACCATCACCACAATCTAATTTTAGAACATTGCATCTCCCCTAAAACTAACACCATATTCATCAGCTTTCACTACCCACTCTCTCTATACCCCATCCCCAACCCTAACCAACCACTAATCTACTTTGTCTCTATAGATTTGCCTGTTATGGACAATCAACTTTTAAATTGCCATTCATAGCTTGTCCCACTGAAATTCTTTTTTTATTTCATTTTTTTACATTATCATAAGAACAAGAACAATAGCGTAGAGTCCTCCAAAACATGAATGGGTATCCAAAAAAAAAAAAAAAAAACTGTAACAGAATAACCCACGAAACTATTGTTGGACCCAATAGCACCTGATGGCTTAAATAAATAACTGCCAAGCAGTGAACCTGTAGGAATGATGACAAATTATAGTATTATGAGAGTCAAATGGTAATAATTTTAAATATCAATTTGAAACAGGCTTGAGTTACAGAAGGTTTTCTGGCTCATAAGAACAGCAATTTTGGAAATCAGTAATATTTGCAAATTCAAATCCTGACTTTACCTCTCATTGACTATGCGACTCTGGACAAGTAACAGAAGATTTGCAAACTTCATTTTCCTCCTCTGCAACATGAGAATAATGATGATACCAACCTCATGAAGTTAGTGTGGAGATTAGCACATGCAGAGCTTTTAGAACAACCCTGGAGCATAATAAGTGCTCCATAAATTGTAGTTGTTGTTGTATCACTTTTGTTCATAAGAACTCAATACTTAACAGGTCAAATTCTAAAATGGAATTCTTAGATATGCCAACTTGCCACTTTACACGTGTGATTGGTATTTTCAAAGTCTCTGTTCAAAGAAGTTTCCTGCCATGAAAGCATTAGATCAAGATTTAAGATACTGCAATGTAGAGAAAAAAATAGCATTGACCAACTATGATATACAGAGATGCAAACCAGCCTTCAGCTGCTTTAGAGCCATGTGTTCTATAAATAGTAAAAGTGCTAATTTATTATTCTCACTTAACAATCATGTAACAGAATTTCCTTTTTTAAGTTAAAAAAATTAACAGAAACAAAAGTTTATATAATGGTATTATACATGTCTAATAAAAAATAAAGACTAGTGTTAGAGCATTATAAACCACATATATAACCTCTTGGATTTGAAATGTTTAACTAAGACCCTAAATGTGTGACTTTTAAGTCTATGAGTGTGAATGGAAATTGTGATTTGGTTTTGTATCCATAAATGTAAGTTGGTTTAACCACCGATGACTCTATTACCTTCTCTTTAATTCTAACACAAAATGACTGTGGGTAATAAGACTAATGCATTAGATAATTTAATTTTGAGGAATTATTATGTTTTTTCTGTTCTTTTAAGATGTGGTGCTAAATATTATTATATCCCAATCAGGTGACTCATGATATACAACATTTTCATACTTGGGAAATGTTAACACATTACAGTCCTTGCTTTGAAAAGAGAAAAGAATTAATCACAGACAACACATTTTCATTTCCTTTGACCCCATGAGACAAGCTAAATGATGTGGTTTGCATGTGGCCCCATTTTGGCCCTCAAACGCCTCCACACTGTCCATCTGTGTCTACATTTTAGCCCCAGGCTTTACTTCTTTGGGCATTGTTTCGTATTTGCATGAAAGTCTGTAAAATATTTTTTTTTGCATGACAAGCCATCCATGATGTTGAAGTTAAATGTCTAACATATCTTGCAATATCACATGTCATTAATTCTTACATAATTTTTTTCTTTTATTTTCAGTTACTGAAGTTTAAATATGCTTGAAATGTAAAAGTGGCATGAAACTGGAGTGATGCAAGAATGTTTAATGTTCCTTTAAGGACTTGCCATTTTTTAGCTGGGAAAATCTGGGGGGAGTTCCCAGCCTTGTCTTCGGACACAAATCCTTTGGACACAAATTATGGCAAAACTATATGGAACCTAAGTGCTGTCAGCAGAGTAATAAATTCTGAAGCAATACTTCTTTCTATCCTGAGAATGTATTTCTAATACTTGACATAATAAGTATAAAATATGTTCCCTAATTTCAAAAATTCTTAAGTATTTGATTTATTGTTTTTCCTTAAAGCTTTCTTAATGGAACATAAAATTAAGCTCCACTGATTTTGGTGAAGTTCCCAGCACCCAAAAAAGTAACAAGTTCCTGAATGACAGCACCAAAATTTTAGCACTTTAATGTTTCCTAAGTAAACATGACTACCAAAATGGATATTTGAGAGTGCATTAGTATACAAAGAAGATGAGTTATTTACACTATTTAGTCAAGCTTCAGATCAATAGGGCATGCAACTAATTCCCACCAATGGGCCAAAATACATACATCCAAACACGTACTTTTTCTTCCAAGTAGTCACCCTGTTGTCCCTACATTTATTACTACCAGCTGCCATTGCTAAAACTATTTTAGAATACCCCTTGCCAGATTACCTTCGTAGTCTTTGGCGCATTCCTTTTAATACCTACATGGTAAGAAGTCTCGCTCTTTGGAGAGTGACTCACAAAGCCAGTCAAATAAGGATGATAATCAAGCTGGTGAAACATTTTTTTTAAATGATATGTGAACGTGAAATTACAAAGACCTGCATCACCTACAGCTTGTAAAAATGATGGTGAACACATGTCCCAAAGAAGAACCCCACAAAGCTTCTACATAACAGCAAGAGTGGGAATAAATGAAATTTTCTTAAAGAGTTTTCTAGGCAAGCAAATGAATAACTTCAAATTTATTTTATTATGTATATCTGTATTACTTTTAATTCAGCCTCATTTTACATTTTTAAGAAGGGTCCTTCTTAAAGTATTTTTTATCATGTCAGAATGTAGATGAATGACCATGATTTCTCCCTCGCCTGAGTGAATATCAAGTTACTATTTTCCAATATCGGATTTTAGTTGACAGTGTCCTAGCTGTCACCAACTAGCTCTGTGATATCAGCAAGGGACTCAGCTTTGCTGTTGCCTCTAGCCCCCTGTCTACAAAATGAGGGCCTGGGGCTCATATGTCTTTAAAATCTCTTTTGAAAGAATAATTATCATATATCTATGTGTAACACTATATTTGTCATATATCATAAATCCACACACTTGTCTGTGTGTTTTCAATTAAGTCCAAGCTGAAGTAACTCAAATGCAACTTATTAGAAACGATGTCCAGGCACTGATGTGTCTAGTATCTCTAAGAAAGTCTTTTCTCCCTGATAGTAATGATGACGATAAAGATCTCATTTGTATAGCACTTTTGTTTCTCCCGCATTACTTAAGTCTCACATCCTAAGAGCTGCTATCATTATCCTCATTATACAGATGAAGAAGATTTTGAGGTCTAGAGAGATTCAGTTACCCATCTAAGGTGATGGGCTAGCCCATTGCAGAGCCAGGACAGAGGCTCCTGGTCTTCTGCTTCCAATTTAAGGCTCTTTTCCTCCATCATCATTTACCTCAACCAGTCTTTTCATTAGGAGGCAGTTTTTCCAAAGTGTCATCATTCAGAATTTACACTCCTTGAAAATAAAATCTACTGTTAAGGACCCTCTGACACCTCTTTAGACTATCTCCTTGCGTCACTACAGCTCTCTCTGCTTTTACAAACTAGTTGTTTTGTCAGCATGAGTGTGACAACAATTAGACGTCCCCTGTTTTTGCCCCATGCCTTTTCTCCTTCACAGTCATTCAATGACAAGCGTAAAAAGAGCTTCATCTTTTCACGAAAATTCCCATTCTACAAGAACAAGGAGCAGAGTGAGCAGGAAACCAGTGATCCTGAACGTAAGTAGATTCTCGAAGAGAATGTCACATGCAACACAAGAGAAAAATATTCTTCACGGGCAACACGCATGATGTAGGCTCCCCCCACGCCACACGCCTAGGCAAACAAACACGGCAGGCAGGCAGGTCAGGGCTTACTACTGTGACCAGTGTTTGGCTGCAGTCTGGATCCTTCCCTTGATGTGGCTCTTCTTTGCAGAATGCATGGGAGAGGGACTTCAGGAAGCTTGGACTTTGCTTCCAACCAGAATTTTTCTGTGACCAGGGCTGGGTTTGTCTCTTCTATCATACAGCTCTTGAGGGCTTGAGACGAATTCTTTTCTGAACAGAAATACCAGATTCCATTGCCACATGTATGTTTTGGAATTCTAGCTCATTGGGAGTGATTAAATTCTCTCTACTGATTGCTAGCACCATGTTTACACTCTTCCTCCCAGCCAGTGTTAAACACTTACTGAGCAGCGGGCTTGTCCTGGTGGATACTAAATCTAAGAATTTGTTTTGAAACTTGGAGTGGACCATTGCTCTAAGTGGCACATTTCTGTGGCAACATGAACAGTGGGCAAAAATGGCTTTTGGCGAATCTTCCTCTTTTTTATAACAGTCTTCTGATTTTTTTTTTAACTAACAATCTTTTGAGTTGCTTTACAAATCTTTGAGTCTCAGCCCGGGGAGTTTAGGGTGAAAGTCATTTCAAAAGAAGAGGGAGTGGGATCCAGATTGCTTAGGCAACATGGTCTGTCATGGTAGTATCCATTTCAACTCCACTGACTTCTTCCTTCCTCTTCCGTGGCTGTTCTTCCTCTCTCATTGCTCTCTCTGGGG
This sequence comes from Herpailurus yagouaroundi, assembly GCF_014898765.1. NCBI lineage: Eukaryota > Metazoa > Chordata > Mammalia > Carnivora > Felidae > Herpailurus > Herpailurus yagouaroundi. The sequence goes on along the minus strand of NW_024412411.1, from coordinate 12,528,725 downwards.
ACTTCCATGCAGGACATCCCCGGATTAGGTGACGACGGTTATGGAACAAAGACTCTGAGTAAGTTCCCAGGAATGGTCACTGTAACTTTTCTTTTCTTTTCCTTTCCTTTTGAGTTTGGCTTTTGTTCCTTTTCTTGAGGGCCTTTCACTCCTAGCATGCACAAGATACGAGTTTTATGTTACCTAGCTGTGAATGCTCCTCCAGAGTAATTTCAACCGTTTTGTTCTGCATGTCAGCATTGAAAAGCAAAGTGTGTCAGGCACTGTAACTTCTGTTGCAGTTCACACCTTCCCTTTCTGACCGTGTGATGTGGCCAACATGGTCCTGATGCCAACATGGCATCCCTTGCTCTACCGCCTAACACCTCCCAGAGAGCAAGAAGCCATGTTGAAAGAAAGGGCGAGCTAAATGTTTAGAACAAGAAAGCAGAAATGTACTTTATGTCCTTTCTTCTGCCTTTTTACCCAGAAATATTTAATGACCTTGCCAACTTCCATAATTGGGGTGTACTTTGCTATTAGTAAAAGAGCTATTTTATTGTCAAAAGGAACATGCATTCTCAAAAAATAAACATTAAGCTATTTGATCTTCCATGGGTAATTCTTTGTTATTAACTACGGTTGATTTTTTTCCCCGACTTGCAGTGATCCTGCTTGGCACGTTTGTATGATAAAATTTTAGATATGTATTAATATGTTTTTCTATCAGTTGTTTATTAGCTGTATTACATCATCAGGTCTTCATTCTATAGTATAGAGTGCAAAATAAAGTATATTAAACCTTTAAATTTTCTAGTTATTAATGCCTTAGTCTGTGTCTCATTGCACTGAGCAGTAAAAAATAATAATCCTGTGTTAATCTACTATGCTATAATTTTTCTCTCTGTAATACTAACACCATTGTATAGGCACCAATGAAATAAGAACAGTATTGTGTCTTTTGCAGCTGTATCACATGTTCATTTTTTTGGTTGATTTCGTTTTGTTTTAATTTAACAGCTATGGGCAATATTCTTAGAAGCTGTTCATTTCATTTGTATTAAACAAAATAGCATTGAGCTGGACTTTGTTTTCAAGAGCTGTTTCTATAACCCTGTGTAATGATATGCTTCATCCTTCAGATTGTTAATTTGGACTCTTTTTTTAGATATATGTGTAGAAAACAAAATCTGATCAAGAGTAACTACTGATCTTTTTGAAAGATGAAAACTTTATCTTTGAGTCTCTATATGGAGTATGTCATAAAATTTTTCTTGAATTAGTGGCTAAAGTTCAGGTATTGATTTCAACATTACCCGGACAGCATCAAGTACCACCAGTTTCTAGATTTTCAACTGGGGTCGGTGGGGGGAGGGGAAGCATTTTGATATATTGTTAATAAATGAACAACACTAAAAAGTAGCTGTTATTAGAATGTCAAAAATTTGAGTGATGACCTTTTAAATCCAGAATGTGCAAATGTTTGTTTACTTTTTAAAAATTGAACAGATTTCACTAAATTTATTTGCCAGTTAACGCTATTATTAGCCATAATTTGCACTTTAGCTTGAACATATTTTCAATTTCTCTTTACATACAAAGTGGAAAAATTCTGTTATACAATATCTTGATAATAAGAGAGATTGGCTAAGCAAAACACTGAATAGTGTAGCTTCATTCTTAAAGTAAAAAAAAAAAAAAAAAAAGACTAAAAACCCTGTCATCCCCATTTCAAGGAACTTGAGATAATCATGTACATGAAGATACACCATTGTTGGGTGTGTACCTTGACTTTTTTCAATAACAGAAAACAAATTCACATTTCTTTCCCTGGTGCCCCTTTGCACTTGTAAAATGTGTGCCTAAATTAGCAGTGCAGTCCTGGTCATACATGCACCAACACAAAGAGAAATTATTCATGTGATTTTGTGATTTTAACTCATGTTTTGGTTTTCCTTGGTTTCATTCTCTAAAACTAATCCTTCTAGAATGTATTAATTAACTTAATTTTGAGAATCCTTTCACAATATATACACATATCCCATTATCACATTGTATACTTTAAGTGTATTACAATTTATTTGTCAATTACACCTCAATAAAGCTACAAAAAAAAATCCATTCAATTCATGAGAACGTACAAATATGTTTTAAAGCACTTTTTTACTGTTAGAGAATAATGTTATATATTCTTTTCCTTTTTGAAAAAATGTACAACAGTTGCCACTTTTTAAAAGCCTGAGTTTATTGCTGATGAGCATCAGAAGTCAATCACGTATTCCTCATTTAATTAACCTGATATACAAAAAACTTGATAAGTTAATGAATTTATCTTCTATAACTTAATACAGAGTGCAAATAAAATGATTTGGGGACATAAAGTCTCTAAATATGGCACATATATCCCTGTTACATCAGCTAAACTGTGTTTTCATGAAAAAAAATTTGACATATCACTGTGCAAGCAAGTTATTTAACATGAACTAAAAGCATATTTCATGCCAGGACCTGTGTTTGGTATCAGACCATTTATCCCCTGCCTGTTTCATTCCTCCAGAACCTAATAGCTATCCAAGCAAGAATCTTAAAAATAGGGGCGCCTGGGTGGCGCAGTCGATTGAGCCTCCGACTTCAGCCAAGTCACGATCTTGCGGTCCGTGAGTTCGAGCCCCGCGTCAGGCTCTGGGCTGATGGCTCAGAGCCTGGAGCCTGTTTCCGATTCTGTGTCTCCCTCTCTCTCTGCCCCTCCCCCGTTCATGCTCTGTCTCTCTCTGTCCCAAAAATAAATAAACGTTGAAAAAAAATTAAAAAAAAAAAAGAATCTTAAAAATAAAATCAAGAAGATATTAAGCTGATTCATAAATCATTTTTCAGTGACTCATTTCTTCCTCCAAGATTTTCTCCTCACTCACTGAAGCAGGAAAAGTCTTCAATAGTCCCTTTTCATCCTGAGAATTAGTTTAGGAAGCATCTATGTAGAAATAAATTTCAAGGGATCAACTGGCAATGTGAAATGCAATATTCCAGCAAAATACCTAAAGGCTAAAATAGAGAAACAAAAAGCTTGTAAGAAAACAATGTCTACACACCAGAAGCTTCTGAACTTGGAGTCGGGAAACGGTCCAGCTGAGACACATTGACCTTTGTAACATGAAACTGGAAAATCAGTCCCGTATGAATGGGGTTAAAGTATTTATAAAAAGAAAAGTGCTTAGATGGACATTATACATTTTTTGTGATTAAAGGTGCTTTCCTGTTTACTAAAAAGAAGCCCAAGCAATCAAGTAGCAGCTTCCTGTAAAATGGAGATAAAGTTTTCATCTTTTGTATCTTACGGAGTTTTCTTAATGCCGTCTCTTCTGCAGCCTTTCCCTTGCCTTCTGCTTACACTTGTAGTAGCCATGCATGAATGTATTCCTTCGCGTTCTGGCTGCTCTCCAATGCTTGGTATTTCTTTAATTTGCTGTGCTGTTCTTGCAGAACATGTTTCTTCTAATGCCAGCGATAGCGAAAGTAGCTACCGTAAGTTATTGCTTTGGTTTGTGGTTCTTTCCTTTGCAATTGCTCCATTGCGTGTGGTGGTCACTTCAGATTTTTGCTGTTGTTGTGTTCCAGTTGCTGCCCTTTATCATCCTCATCCAAAGCAAATGGCTTGAAATGAAATCGTCGTTTGATGTGGAAAGATACAAAAGACACTAGGGCCATCTGTGGACTCTTTTGTGATCTGTGCAGGCAGTAGCAGTCTTGCTAGTAAACAATTCCAGCCTCTGTTGGCTGCGGCCTGCTGATGCACTTCTCCCAGAGAAGATGGGAAAGTTCAACCTGGTGGACTTTGACATTCTGCCCCCTAACATAATTAAAACTCCCTGCAGGAGGGATGAAAAGTTTGATTTCCCTTCTCATTTTGCCTTTACTTTCTGTTCCTGGCTCCCCTTTGAGAGAGAAAGCTTGAGAAATTACAGTGTTCCTTTTAAATTGAGTGTGAACTTTTATATCTCTTCTCTCCTTGATTAATATTTTAAGGTAGATACTGTGATATATCTAACTTTATTTTTTTAGATGGTTGGGAAGTGATGAAAAAGTTTCATCCTCTAATGTTGAAGGAACTCACTTTTTTTTTTTAAGTTAACAAATCTTGGATCAGAAAGCTTAACTTTCTGAAAAGGTAGGTGATAAAAATTATCTCTGGTCTTTTTTGGGTCACCTCAAGCCATTTGCTTAGTGTATAAAAATTTTCACCAAACACCAAGCAATCCCTGTGATGCATTCTTGTGGTTTCTTACCACCTCTTACTGGTTTTTGGTGACCAACGTAGGTACATATTACTACTGGGATCCTCACAACTTCTATAATATTTATTTGCCCTCCGTCATAAAATGGGTTTACTCAAAAGCAATTACTGAGGATATTAGAAAACTACAGGCCCAGTACAAATGATCCACAGCTACCAAGAGAGAAATTGGTTGGGTTTTTTTCCCCCTTGAATCGTGTATTAATTAAAATTAAAACACTCTTTATTTTTTTCCTTCCATTACAGCATGGTTACGTTATAAAACCATGCCTTTTTTGTGGTGGAGTACCCACTGGTATTCTTGGAATGTGACAGATTCAATGTGGATTTTGAGAAAGACTTCATAGAATCAGATTGGTAACAAATAGAAAAAAGCACAAAAGAGGAAAAGTGCCAGATGGAGGGAGGGACCAGAGGAGGAAGATGAAATGAAAACAGATACCTTTGATCAATCAGATAATATTAGAACCACCTAATTTTCTTCCACAACAGAATGGCAAGTCTTATTGGTGAAAGGTATCAAAGGGTTCTTGTTCTCAACATGAGCCTTAATGTTTTTCCCTTCTTCCCACTCTTAAAATTTTATGATTTTCCCAAATTGGCAAAACACTTGCCTCCCCCTTCCCTTCATTGAATTTTAAAAGAAAGAGAAACCAGGCCAAGAAAAAGTGACCAAAAATTGCCTTCCTGACACATGAGGTACCCTCAATTTAGTATAAGGAAAAATATAACTTGTGTGTAGGGTTTCACAGGACCAAGGGCCCTCGTTTCTCTGATATTCAGTTCTAAGTGTTGTGCTTCCATCCTGCAGACGCAGGTATAGAAAGGGGAAACATCATACCTTCTCCTTTCAATTCTCTTTACAGAAAGTAGATATAAGAACTATGCTTTTCTTTGTAAATCCTTCTTAGAGTATTTTAGAGGCCCCTGTTTTCTCTTTCAGGGGTAGGAATATTCTTCCCAGAATAATTAAGTTAGAAAAATTGGCCCAATGCTTTCAGCTGCTTAAGTTTTTGGTGGTGATGCTCTAAGATGACGTCAATAAGTCCTCATTATCAAATAGTAGGTGCACATAAATATTTACTGGGTGAATAAAATAAGCACTTGCAGCAGCTTGAATTATCTATGAGAAGAGAGAAGAATTGGAGCTGGACTCTATGACATTAGGAGAGCAAATGTAGAGTCCAATAATCTATATTGGCCTGGGTCTCATCTGAGGTTACAGTTCAGCCACTCAGATTGCTTTCTTCACAAATGAATAAAAGTAAGAACAGTCTTTGTTGTAGCTCAGAGGAAAAATTTCCATCTTTCCCCAGGATGGAAATACGAGGAATTATGGAGGATTATTCATTTATTCAGTCAACATCTACCATGCCATGCTCTCTTCACAGGCACCATGAGAGCCAGTATGAATCTCAACCAACTCTAGAACTCAGCACTCAAACAACAACAAAATACACAAAGTGCAGCAGTTTCTAGGGTAAAAGTGTTGCTGAAGAATAGGAGAGACTTCAGAGATGATTTCAAAGGAAGTGACCTTTGAGCTGAGTTTTGGAAAGATGAGGTGCTTGCCAGCTAGACAAGTTGAGGAAGAAATTTCCAGGTAGGGCAGTGGCAGGAAAGAAGGCATGGAGACTTGCAACATGCCATGGTTGGAACAGACATTGTTTTCAGAAAATTGCCATTTTGAAATCAAAATAACTGCATTTTTGTATTGAATTCCTGGGTTTTGCTGTAATTATGACTAACTTTTATGTTTATGAACAGTAGTATAGACAAATACTATAAAGACCCTCGTTCACTGTTGTCCAGGTATTATTTTTTTACTCTTAGAACCATTCTGTGTCCACTCTGGGACACAGTGGCTTTAAAAAATGGTCAGTGGTCAAAACAGAGTCCCAGACCAGGATGTCTCAGTGCCCCAGAGGTACCATTCACACTGCATCCGGGACTCATATGTTGTGACAACCTTAAGTGAAGCCGCATGTATTTCCTGAGATATACACACATGCACACACACTTACACAAACCTCAATTTCTAATAAACAGCTCAGACATTTCCTGCACCATCTCAAGCATTATAAAAAAAGAATTTTTCAAAGCCCAACTGTACTAGCACTAGCTATAATGCAGTTAACTACAGCACACCTTGTGTAATTCTGCAAAATACCCCCTCAAAACTCTCTTAATTAAGGACTAATTCCAGATTTCTCTCTGTCAACAGAGTAGTACAGTGAAGGCTTGTATCTGTGGTGGTTTTTGTATCTTAGCTTTCAAACGTCCTCATATTAGGATGCAATAAAGACCATCCATGTAGGCATAATGAAGACTGCAAGTCTCTACAGCTGAGACCTGCCTTCCCCAAAGCTCATAAAGTTCTTTATGTCATCACTGGTAAAGGGGAACTGATGATTATCTTTCTATTCTATTGGTGTTCATCAGTTAATTAGGATTTTCAAAATGATCTGAATGTAACTGAGTGCTGATATGAGGAGACCCAAAACTTTTCCACTGGAATCCATCAAAAAAAGCCCATATTCTTCTCCTTTCTCCACTCTGCTCAAGGATTGCCCTTATAAATCCTCTAGTTGTTTGGACTTTGTAAAGCAATTTTTCATTATATATTTTCTTACTTGATTTCTGCAATAAAACAGTGAGATATGTCTTATATTAACATTCCATTTTACAGATGAGGAAGCTAAAGCTTCAAGAGGCTGCATAATATAGTGGCATTATAAGACCTGCAAGAGATTTTACTTCTGAATTCCATACATTGTCACTCTGCCATATAGTTTGTAATCCAAGCCTCTTTATGTTTTAAACAGTGCATTTCAACTATTCCACACCAGCTACTGAATTAATACAAGCAGAAACATTTATGTAGCATTAACTGTGCACTAAGCCTGGCTTTCTGTGTACATTAACTGATTTAATCTTCTGAACTCCTATGGAGACACTGAACCACCAATTCACTATATGACCTTGAAGAAATCACCCATCATCTTTGAACCTCAGTTCTCTCTTATATAAATTGAGTAGCCTGAGTTACAACAGAGATGGCAGGCAGATTTTAACCAAGATCCCAATGCTGACCCATGGATAACAGCCACCAGAAGAATTGTATTGAAAAGTACTGAGGCCAAGTTGAAGCCCAGCAGTAATGGGGGCAAAGATCAATCTGTGATGCTTATCAAGGGCACGAAATGGGGGAGTGACAGCGTGTGCTCCATACTTGCCATCTATGAATCACATGAGCTCCAAACCCTTTCTTAGCACTGATGTTCCATACCTCTAAGAACCTAATTTATTTTTAATAATCATCAAATGCAGGTGCTACACACTAAATTTAGAACATTAAGTGTACTGCCCCTGGTCTTCCCTTCCCTCCTCTCTCTTTTCTAGTTTCTAAAAACTCCTAACAAACACCAACTTGCTTTTCTAGATCATGAGGACATCTGAAGGTCTTACTCTGAGTCCCTCTAGTTGTGACTTGCCTCCAGTTTAAACACAAAGGTCTCATGGAGACTGTTAACAGAGGCCTCTGCTGACTCCCTGACAGTTGCAGCTCTCTGCACACAGCACTGTGCTGCTCTCCCACTTTCAGCCATGCACTTGCCAAAACAAGACCAAGTAATAGTTTGTACCTTTTTGTTAGCTGTTATTTCTAAGTGCCAACACCTCCTGAGAAAAAAATAGAAAAACTACTAAGAATGACTATTGTACAGAGACGACACACAGCAGCATTAACAAAAAATAACAGTTGGTGTTTATAGATGGAGCACTGTATGGCCTCCCAGGAACTCTGACCTGGGTTCAGCTCCTAAGTTTGCCACCCATTCTTTGTTCATTGGTAAGGTGTCCCTTTTATCCCCATCCCAACAGAAAATTCTACATCCCTTTGAGTAGTCAAAAAAGGTGTGGTTTTAAATCTTGACTCCACTACTTAATAACTGAGGAAACAAGCCCCATTAACATCTCCAAGCCTCAGCTTCTTCATCTGTAAAATGGGGTTCATTAGAACACCGACCTCAACAGAAATGGCTGTGAAAAATAGTAAACAATGGGTGTGAAAGCCCTTTATGGCCATACAGATGTGAATTGTCTTTCCTTTATTACTGTGACTCTTTTCCCCCCTTCTCTTAGTCTCCTTCACATTCCCTGTAGACCTTTTCGTTCCCACACATGAAAGTAAAAATTGGCTTCAGGTGCTGTAATCACAGCTATTATGTAATCCCATCCATGACAGCTTCCCTGCAGGCTTCCTAACATAGTACTTGATTGGTACAGGGTCTTTGGAAGTGGGATGGACCCTAACAAAAGGATGCTACCACCAGTCTTCCTGCTGTGAACAAGAACCAATGCATTTTGTAAGTTAGAAAGTAAACCAGAAAGCAGTGGATAAACAAAAGAACTACAGAACTCTCGAACAAAGTTAATCAAAGCTGTGTTGCTTTGTCCTAGTTTTCTGAATCACAAATTAAACATCCTGACACCAAATATCTTATTTAAGGTTTGCCTTTAGACTGTCCCATCAGAATGATCTGTAAGGACATTGGAAAAGGATTCCTATGGGAACATGTGTTATATTTATTTCGAGAAAACCACACTTCCCAAAATGAAAGCATCCAGACAGAAACATAAAGTAAAACCTATCTTTGGCCTCATTACTCATCCCATTTTCTACCACTAAAATCAGAATGCAAATTCATTGACATTTTTTTCTATGATGAACACTGGGACACCATTGGTAAATGAAACCCAGTCCTTGCCTTTATGTAGTTCCTTGTCTAGTAGTAGAGAGGCTAAGTATCTCCTGGTGTTTAAAATCTTTGTTGCCTAGTGATCAGGATTCTCCTCTCACATATTAATCGTTCCATAAAGATTTCCCCGTAAAGTTACAGTCTAACACTGCAGTACTAGTCTGCCATGTTGCTAGCCCCAAAGCTATACTTTGTCCCCAACTATTTTAACAGTTACCTTCTGAATTCCTATGACCTCTACCTGTCTCAGGCTTTAGACAACTGAAGTCAATCACTTTCATTATTTTTTGGCCTAGACTGTGTAAATTTCAGCTGTTTAGTTTATAAAAGGGAATCATATTGTACTGAATAAAAAATAATAATTGTGACTCTGACTCCTCACATACTAAAGCTGTGACCAGGTGTGGAAAAGTCCCTGATCATCCCTGGAGCAGCCATGAGTAGATGTCACTGAGAAGGAACATCAAAGCTCATTCTCCATGTCATGAGGAAGTAGCTTAGTCTAGCAGTGCCATTCTCAGGGTAAACTTGCTTGAAGGTGAAAAGAGATATGACTCTGGCCTGGTGCCATTTCTCACAGTTGAAAAAGTAAGATACTCTCAACCCCTTCCTCATCCCAGCTACCTAGTCTCCAGGGAAGACGTCTATGCTTCACAGCTTTATCCATATATTGCCTAATACCTCCTAAATTAGTTGTCATCAAAACTGCTTGTAAATATTAATTCCTTTTATGAAATTAACTCACTTTTCCTGATTCTGTAGTTATTGAAGGAGGAACACATGATATTGACGATGGAATGTATATCTAGGGGGTTGAGAAGAGAAAGCAATGGGATGCATGGCCCTTTGGTCTCAGGAAAAAATACCTCCTAAAACACTCCTCTACAGAACAGCATACAGGAAGTCCTTTCCAATAGCTCTAAACTATTTCTGTATCAAAAGGCTATCAGTACTGGGCCTAATGAGGAGAAAAGAGTAGACCCTTCTGGGTTCACAGCTGAATCAGGCTAATCTCATGCCCAGTTCATCAACTGGGTGAAACACATGTTTGAAAAAGTAATAGCCTAAAACCAATTAACTTTCCATAGTTATTTGTTGACTTGAGGCTCACTGTGAATCAGAAGGCCTGTAGTAAATGTCACTGGAGGGGCTGACACTTTTATTACGTTGTCTTCCTTAGTTCTCTTTCCAAAGTTTTAAGGCTAGATTTAGCAGTGATTCTAATCAGTGATTTAGAGGCCTCCTCAATTTTTTATCTCCTTGAACTGATCCAGCACTTTCTTAATGAATTACCATTACAGTAAAATCTTCCATGTCCCATGGTATATGCTGATGAAGTTTTTGCAACATAAATGAACCAAGCAGACACTTGCTTTTGAACAATGTGCTTTTTTGGGAAATTAAATAGAAGATGAAATATCAGGTCCAGGAATTCTGATAATGTGGAAACAAACTATTGGATGGACCTCTCCTAGAACTGAATGGTTTCATTATAAGTATAAGTAATAGGGACTCCACTTCTCAGCATCAGAAAGAAGGCAGTCTCATAGGTCACTGCCCTGCTGAACTGTAGGTAGTTAGCTTCCAGTCATTGCTTAGAGTTATGACCATCAATAACCTGATACTATAATAGTGCTAAAGAGTTTTATGAGGATGATGAAGGGATTTGGGGGGATGATGGCTCAAGGAGAGAGAGCAAGGAAAATGACCCCTGAACTGTGTCTATTTCCTGTGTTGCAGAGCAGGGCTTGTAGCTGTGGTGTGTGGTATATGACTGGTTGTTAGTTCACTGTAATTTTCCTTTCTTCTCTTCTCAGGAGGGCAAGAAGACTTCATTCTTTCTTATGAGCCTGTCACAAGGCAGGAAAGTAAGTTTCCCAGCATGCTCTGGTTCCTGATTTCCAGGCCACATCAGGTGACATCATTATAGCAGCCAAAGAGTGAAGGACTAAGGATGATAAACTCAGCCTAATGCTCCACTGTCCCCAGACTAGTCTCTGCTCTCTCATTGGCTCTATCATCAAATAAACAACTTCCCTGCTAAGCATGGGCAGTGACAGCTCCCACGAGGATGGAGCTACCTTCCAGATGAGTGGTCCTAAGTGGAAGGAGCCCATCGAATCACTAAAAAGCCCCACCTAAAGGACAAATGGATAAAATCTCCTGGGAGACTGATGTCCACTTAGAATTGAGAAAGGCTTTCTAGCAGACCTGTCCTAAGATACCAGCCATCTTCTGGGCTGCTCCAGAAGCCTGTATTTCTTTTTCTGGGAGGCTAATGGCTATTGACAAGCATATTGCTGAGAAGATTCAAGCATCGAGGAGGAGTTGTACCAAATGGACTTTAGAGTTCTTTCTAATGTCATGATACAAAGGAATTAGGAAAACCCCAGAAGAGAATAGAGAGCATTTGGAGCTGAGGAAAAGAAATTATAAAAACATAAGGTGTCATTATACTAACAATTGCTTCTTAAAGTCATTATCTAAACAATGGCCAAACAGCTGCTTTGGAATCTTTTTTCACCCGTTCAACTGACTAAATTCAGTAGTTGTTTTGACATTGTAAGGCAAAACCTGAGAGTAAGCAAAACTCTTCCAGATGTTTCTTTTCATTGACAGACACTGCAGTTGCTTTTCCCTATTGGTAAATTCCAGAAAGTAGGCACAGCCAATATACTGAATGTTGAACATCAATTTCTCATGCAGGGCTGTATGGGCAATTCATCCAATGAAGTAACGCCCTCACCAGTTCTGTTTGGCATTTTTGCCTTAGCACTCACCCATGCAGAACAGTTTTGCAGTCATGTCCAAGTCTTCCTCCTCATTTGCCTCTTCCCTTTCCTCTTTGCAGTAAACTATACCCGGCCAGTGATTATCCTGGGTCCCATGAAGGATCGGATCAATGATGACTTGATATCTGAATTCCCTGATAAATTTGGCTCCTGTGTGCCTCGTAAGTATCATTTCTCATCTTGCTAGAAGAAAAGCTCGACTCCTTTTGAGACGATAAGGTATAATTCTGTTCCTCTGATGGTCTCTCCACTGATGCAATACTGTCAATTACCTATTATCTGAGCATCTTTTTTTAATCTGAGCACCTTACTTAATTTTCTCTGCTTAACACTTTTCATCAGCGCTGCCATATATTGTTCTCTATTTAGTGAGCATAATATGTTCTCCAAACTGACTGTGGTCCCCTAGGAGGCAAGATAAATACTTTCTTTATAACTCCCATAGCATTTAAAATAGCATAAGATTATTGATCGTCATCAGTATGTTCTTATAAATTGATTGAAATGCCATGGAAGCATCTTTTCCCATAGAATAAGAGAGATCAGAAACAAAGCCATATATTAAAATCATCTCAGGATGACTTAGGGCCATGTGTCGATCCCAAAACATGTGTGATAACAGTCTAAGGTATTGAGAGGATGAAGACAAGAAGGTGTATAAAACCTTAATCTATGCTGCAGGCCATTGTGGACTTTAATCTGCTTTCTCGTCCTTATGGACAATCATCAGGTCTTCTGGTCCCTCTGTTTATAGCCCTCTAAGGATCCATCTGCTCTACTTCCTCCCATGCACCACACCTTCCCATTCACCCACTACTGCCACTGTGTCACATAGATATGTGTAGAGGCCTTCTGTGTGTGTGTGTGTGTGTGTGTGTGTGTGTGTAAACAGAACCTCCCCCCACCAAGTAATTTCAATTTATTAGATAATTGAGCTCTTAAATCTGATTCCAACAAATATTTTTTTCTCATTCCACATTTTTAAGCTTTTTGTATGCTTTGAAGTGTCTCTAACACCTCAGCACTGCAGATGTCACCCAGAATACCTAACAATAGCAGGAGTTGCATGTGTGTGAGTTCACAGAGGGGAGCTAGGGTGATTGCTGTATGTCATGAAACTATTCCAGCAAGGACTCTGGGAAAGGATCCTGCCACAGAGAATATCTTGAGAAGGTGTCCAGACATAAACGATCCAGACAAACCCTACTCCATTCATAGCAGCCTCCAGTGTGTTTCCCCACTTTGGAAAGAAAAAAACCCAGATGGTCCTTAAACACCATTCCTACTTTTCCCTCTACCTTGTGCTCTTTCTCTTGTTTTAATAGCACTATTTTACGATAACTAATGTGTGTTCATTGTACAAAACTTGGAAAATGCCAAAAAGAAAGTTAAACAAGAAAATAAAAAATATACAGAATTTCACATAGGATCCAGAGATAACATCATTGTTAATATTTTCATAGATTTTTGCCTAGTCCTTCTTTCTATGCACACATTTTCTCCTCTGATTGGGTACATTTTGGATGTATACAATTTTTTTTGGCTTAAAAGTATTTTTAAAGTATTTGAAATTTCATATAAATATTTTAAATTATTATATAATAATTAATCATTCCTCATTTATGAGTATTTGGGGATGTCTCTACTTTTCTCTAGTTGTAATTATGTTATAACTATTATTTGTAATTTATAAATTAATATAATTAATATCTATATGGATAAATCTATATCTGAATCTTTGATAATTTTTAAGATAGATTCCTAGGAAGAGAGTACCTGAATCAAAGATTGGAAATATTTTAACAACTTTTATTTATACTGATAAATTGTTTTCCCTTCTCTTCCTACCAAGAAGTTTAACCACCTCTAACCATGGTTAGAGTTGATGACTTTTAGTCTTACCTTAAGACTTTTAGTCCTACCTTTTACATCTTTTTAAATCCCTAAATGTGTTTTTACTGTATATCCATTTTTTTCTCTCTACTGGTTATATGACACACTTTCTTGTTTTTGTTGTTGTTGTTGTTGTTGTTGTTGTTGTTGTTTTGTGTGTCCTATAATCTTTAATTGTGTGTTGGACATTGTGACACTACATTACTGACAGTCCAGATTTGGTTATCTTTCTTTATAGAATATTGTTTTTGTTCTGGCTGATAATAATTTACTGGCAAATCAGCTTCTTCAGTTATGACTTGGTTACACACTTTGTGAAGATAGGTTTAGAATAAATCTAGAGTATCCTTCTAAATTTTGGCCTTTTCAGGTACTCAACCAAATGCCCAGTTCTGAGTGAACTCCGGTGTCTCCTAGCACTATATAAGCCCTAGACCTCCCTCTTGGAAATGGAGGTGGAATGAATATAGAGTTCCCCTCGTGGGTTTCTCCTCTCTCAAGATCACAGCCTTGTGTTGCCTGTTGTCTGATGCCTGGCAATGGCTGTTCCATATACTTTGTCTAATTTTGTAGTGGCTGACAGTGAGAGGCTAACTGGTACCTGTTACTATGTCATATTACATATTTTTGTATATCTGTGTTGGGGGTATGGTAAAGAAAATAACTGTAAAGGACATTTATGAATATAAATTATCTTAATTTTATTATTTTTGTTTTATATAGATACTACCAGGCCAAAGCGGGACTATGAGGTGGATGGCAGAGACTATCACTTTGTCATTTCCAGAGAACAAATGGAGAAAGATATCCAAGAGCACAAGTTTATAGAAGCTGGCCAGTACAATGACAATTTATATGGAACTAGTGTGCAGTCTGTGAGATTTGTAGCAGAAAGGGTATGTTCACCAATCATCTTATACCTCCCCTAAAGAAGGTTCCCAGGTGGCAAACTGCATTGTTTGGTCATTACTCTTTCCTGATTGCAGGTGTAAATTTTGATTAAATATTCCTTTTAAGACCTCTAAGCAGAGAATCACTTTAGAACAAGGTCATTAATCTTTGTTCTAATCTCAGTAAAGTATGCTGACTGACTTGTGGGGAGGAAGGTGTTATAAACCTAAAGGCAATTAACAGCTTGAAGTTTATGGAAATTCACTTTGTCCTTGACTCACTCATCTTTGGCCCCAGTAAACAGCTTTGAATTTATTAAGGAAGCTTTGTTACTCTTGGTTGTTTAGATCAGGAACCTCAATTCTTTTTGTTAGCAGGAGTTACATTTTATCTCCCTGAAAACTTGACACTCTCTTGGAGGAGTAGGTAGATGAAGAGGGCTAGGGACTAGCCTACTGTTGGCAGAAATTTCAACTTAGTGGGGTTTGAATACTGTAATTCCCTTCTTGCTGGTAATATTGAAGGCTTAGAAGAGAAGAGAATGTTCAAGAGAGAACAGGATAGGAAGGCACTTGAATGTGGCTTTAAGATCTGCCTATAGATAGAGAGGGGTGTCTGGGTGGCTCAGTCAATTAAGCATCTAACTCAACTTCAGCTCAGGTCATTATCTCATGGTTCGTGAGTTTGCGCCCCACTTTGGATTCTGTGCTAGGTGTGGAGCCTGCTTAAGATTCTCTGCCCCTCTGCCCCTCCCCCATCTCTCCTCCTTCTCTCCTACTTATGCAAAAGCTCTCTTTATCAAAAAAAAAAAAAAGATCTGCCTATAGAGTGTTCCTAATCTGTCAACAGATGCGAGGAAGGATTTATTTTATGAGAGAAAAGAAAAGAGTTAAGAACCAATACATTTGTTATACAATTCATACTTGTTGGGTTGATTTTATTTGATTTGACACAACTTTTTGATGTACTGATAAAAAATTAAAGAAGAAATTTTAATGTCTATCTGAGAATACAGGAAGAAAGCTGTGTCTCTTCCTCTCTCTCAAAAATTAGGTTATATGAGCTTCATCATATTGTTTCTAACCATTTTCCTGATTATTACATCTGTTCTCCCCTTTGAAATGTAGCTATAACCTTTGTTAACTTGAAAAGTTCTGGCCAGTGAATAATCAAACAGCATTTAGACATCTTGTATAGCTGCTGTATTTCACAAATAGCAAACTTGCAATTACTTAAGTGATATAGGGTTGAACCATCTTAGTATGTTTCTCCTAGAAGAGCTCAAGTATTCATTGGAGTCTCTTTGTTTTCACGTGGGTAATACACGTGAAACTCATACAGTTTTTATTCCCCCGTTATTGATTTAGGACTGTTCCTATCTGCACAATATGTTTTTTCTCTTCTTTTGTAAAGTTCTTCTGGCCTCAGCATAATGAGGCCATTTCTCCCCGGGAGTTAGAATATCATATTTGGCAAATATATCTACTTTTCCAGAAATACTTTATAAAGCAAGCAACTCCTTGCTCTGAGAACTCATTGCAGTGGAAGCCAAGTTAAATGAGGTGTGCTATATGTAATAGGGTTTTCATTTAACAAACAAGAAATTTATATGCACAGTGCATACACTCTCTCTCAGCACTTAAGATAAAATAGTTAAGGTAACTCTTTAGGTGTCTGTCCTTGGCTATACTAGATTGAGCATATCCAGGGCAGGACACATAAAATCACTCAACAAATGTTTATGGAATTGTTCCAAATTCACGTGATTACCATTCTTTTAGATTCAACATTGGTCAGGGTAAAGCAATGAGGTATCTATTGATTCCAACCAACAATTCTGTCAGTGCTTCAAGACTTGGGTTTGATTTCTTCTAGCACTAAGATTTTGGCAAGTTACATATTATTTCTAAGCCTTAGTCTTATCTTCTGTAAAAATGTGGCTGATAATACCTATCTGATAGATTTGGGAATTTCTTGTTGATAGTTGTCTTCAGAGACGGATTATGACAGCTCCATGAGCGTGGACCCAGTCACATTACATAATGCCACATATCTTCTTGTGTGAAACATCAGATATTTATTTCAGAAAATTAAGCTAACTGAGATAACACATGTAAAATCTCTATCCCAGTGGCAGGCACTTAGTAAAGGAATCATAAATACGAGTTATCAAAAGTATTCGATGATGACCCTGTATGTCAATTTTCATTTATGCTTTGCAATGACCTTTTATCAACCTTTAGGAATTCAGTATCCCTTACCTTCCTCTAAGACACACTTACTTTTTTTTTGTTTGTTTGTTTGTTTGTTTTGGTTGGATTATGATCATTCTTTCTGGATTAACTCCATATTTTTCTTCTCTTTCTACCAGGGCAAACACTGTATACTTGATGTGTCAGGAAATGCTATCAAGCGGTTACAAGTTGCCCAGCTCTATCCCATTGCCATCTTCATTAAGCCCAAATCTCTGGAACCTCTCATGTAAGTGGAGTGCACAGGAGGCTGTCACCCAGCTGCCTGTTCCACATAACACAGCAAATTGCTAACAGCTCTTTGTCACAAATGCTTATAAGTCAGAAGTTCCATTGTTGATTTTTTAACACATTTCCTTTTTAAAAAACACATTAAAATGTTTTTGGACCTCTAGAGACATAATGTCAGTAATTCCCTAACATGTCTTTCCTAGTGCTTCTTGATTTTTATTTTCATTTCACAAGTTGTTGTGTGTGTGCATGTGTGTGTGTGTGTGTGATTTTTTTTTCCTTTGGCTTGTTTTGTTTTGTTGTTTTAAAGGTATGTTGGTTCGGTTTGGTTTTCAAATGCGAGGAAGTGATCATCTTTGCTTGTATCTTTCTTCTGAAAGCAGTTCCATTAGTAAATCTTTTTAAATGTGTGGGTTTTTATAGAGGGAACAGACAGTATTTTAGACTCTTTCTATTGACATTTCATTTTTTTCTAGCAGATAATTCTTTTATTTCTTAAAACCTCATGTCTGTAAACCACTATCCTTAAAAGGGAGTTTTCTTAGCAACGTGGCAGTAACACTTCTGTAACTCACACCAATAGCTCCATACCAGTGCATATTTATGAATCAGGCAAATCTGTATGACTCAGATTTTTTTGTTGTTCTTTTTATTTTTCAGAGGACTGACAAAATATCTTCCTTCAAAAATATCAGTAAACAAATTAGGCAAATACTCACAACCTTACTATAAAGTAACATATTTTCAGTGGCAATTTGATACAAATTGTTGGCTTTGCTTTCTAGACAACTCTCAAACAAATGCGAGGCTGTGGCAGCCAAAAAAAAGTAGCAGAGCAAAGAGGCTATGAGCAGGGACTTGAAAATGGGTCAGGCTAGGTGTGGTTTTTTTTTCCCTTGGCCTCTGATCAGTTATGTGACCTCAGCAAGCTGCTTGACCTCTGTCAGATTTAGTTCCTCTCCTCTAAACTAGGCATAATGTGTACCTATTACCGAAACTAGGTAATAATGTGTACCTCACAGCTACTACAAAAGTTAAACATGATTATGAATGCGAAGTTCTCCATTTGGTCTTTAGCATATGGTAAGCATTCAATAAATAGTAGCTATTATAACTGTTAAAAATTTTAAGTTATTTTATTGTAAAAGGAATAAAACCATTTTATCATTACAAAACTCATAAACTACCTTTTCCAAGAGGCCACAAGAGATAATGCCAGTGTGTCTGTTGCAACAATTTTGCTCAAATGTGCTTCCAGTTGGGCCTCGAGATCTTAGAGCATTTGACCGGGTTCAGAAGTGAACCAGAGACTGGAAAACCCCTAGGGTGTGTGGAAAGACCAAAGAAAAGGAAATTACATAATCCCAGAGGTGAAACAATTACTTGCAAAAGGTATCAGCCAGCTGTTCCATGTCTTCTAGAAGAGTGAAGAAGCAAAGCAAGCTACAGTAGCTAGAATTGCAACCTAAGAGAATTAAGTTAAATACACAGTCAGCCTCTGGGGAAATCGCCAGAGACGTATTTATTCCCATAAATAAAAGATGGACAAAAGTTCTTCCCAGGATGAAGAAATAAAATCAAGAGGTCATTGAAGTGCCTTCTGCCCCAAGAATTTAAGTGTTAAATTATAACATAAAGAGCTTTGCCCATAGCTGGTACATGGAAAAACATGTGTTGATGATAAGATACTTGTTCTTGATAGTATTACCCTTGATAACCTGCATCACATTTCTCTTCATATGGGATACCAGGTTGGGTAGTGAACAAAGTAAATTAAGCAACCATGAATTTCATGATGTAAAAATGATTTATAATCTGCAAAGAGCTTCATAAATATTATTAGCAATGCCAACATTATGAAGAATAGAAAAATGGCCCTCACCTTTGGAGAATAACATCTTAAAGTCCTGTTTCAGAAATAGAAAAATAGTTTTTCACATCATAAATACACAGTGAGATAAATGGCTTCCCAGGGAAGTGAAGCCTGAGGGAGAAACAGCCTTGGCACATTTGCTTTAGTGTGATATTGGGAGACATTCCCATCTGGTGCTCGGTGGGAGAAGGTCTACTTCCTTCCATAACTATGAGATGACTTATTTAGTTTTGCCTGGGGCGCTGTCACAGACACTTATCACCAAGGAAAATTAAACATACTGAAGGCTGGCTTCCACAATGAGATCGTGAATCCGACATAATTTGCTGCAGCCATATTCATGAATCTCGAGTGCAGTAATGGTGACATTCAAACCAATGTGATCTTATTATTAAAGGCTGGATGTTTACTTTCCAGTTCACTCTTTTCCAAGGGTTTTACTTTAGGAGCAAAGCTAGCATGAATTGCCCATTCCCCGGGGAGAAGTGAATGCTAGGTCAACTGGAACAAAAGCATGGCGGCTGTCACATTTAGGCATTGACACATCATCACACACATTATTTCTCAAGTACATCATCCACATCAAACCACAGAGCTTATTAGTACATACATAGCTGATTCTTCAGAGGAGCATAAAATCAAGGGCGTGTATAAAAGAGATGTTCTTTTTATAGCGTGCCGCTGTGCCACTTCTGTTCCTCACCCCCATGCCATGGCAGTGTGAAGCTTCCTGTGTCTCTTTACCTTGCCACCCCCAATCTGTTTTTGCCTTCTTGATCCCACAGTGACCCATGTTTACTGCTGTCTTCAACTGTATCATAATTATGTTTATTTGTCCAGTTCTCCATTCATCCATTCACTTACTCATTCAACAAATAAGTCTTGAGCCAGACCCCATGACACATGCTAATGAACAAGCCCTGGTCTCTGCCCTCAAAGAACTCGCAAATTAGGCAAGGAGACAAAGTATATAATAGATGATATATTAGAGGATAAAAATCTAAATTCAGTCATGGCTACAGTAAGTGCAAAGGGAATTTTAAGAACATAGGCTAGCATGAGGCAGGCAAGTCAAAGGAGGTCCAGAGCCACATGACTTCTTGACATCTGGAACAAAACCCTATCTTTCTATGAAAAGTATCCCTGGGATTAGCCCAGCATCTTCTGTACCCAAGGGTGACATGCACTCTCAGCTTCTGGGGCTCATGCTGTTTGGGAGAAGAATTGTAGATACCATCCCTCGGGATGAGATGACTTTATTTCAACATCAAGAGTTCAGGAAATTGCTACTTTTTTATACTGCAGCCATCAGATCATGTCTAAAATCATGTTAATGTCTGACTTTAGTTCTTTAATTTTTTTTCCAAATAAGCCTCTTAGGAAAGTCTTGGTATAATGGAAAGTCTATTTGACTAAAATTGTTTTAAAAGAACTCCAAAACTTTGAGTTCAGACAGCAGATCTCCTCTTTTACCTTTACAAGTCCCTTTATTACTTCAGGCCACAGCTACTTGCTCTAAATCTACCTGTCCCATACCCTAATCTCTGGCTTCTTCAGTGGCATGCAAAGGCAGCAATGCTTTCAATATTCTATGTGCCCCTGTGATGCATCCCAGTGGGCCAACCAAGGTATCTTCACTCTTGGCTAGACTTTTATCAGCCCAGCGCAGCCACACTGGTATTCATATGATGATCAGAGGAAAGAATGGTCAGTCTTTGGTTAATAAAATGTCTTTGATTAAGAAAAAATGGGAAGACAATACCATTTTTATTTAGTGAAGTACAGCTTGTTGGGTAGGCAAAGAATTTTAACACCTAGATGACATGGAAAGATAAAGTTGCTGCTAAGTAGGAATCAGGAGATTGGATTATTTTTCCATTTTCTTCCCACTGAATTTATCCTTGAGCCTAGGTTGGACTTAAATAATCTCACAATGATTAAGGATCACTTATATACACCATCATTGAGAGACTGACAGAAAAAAAGGGACAGAGAGAGAATCCCAGGCATAATGCCTTTATAGCCCATTCTCCTATCAGAAGAGCAACAAGACCAAGTCAACACTGGAGATTCTTACCAAGATCCTCTACCCTGGCTCCCTATGTAGGTTGCTTGATTATAATCTATTTGAAAATATTTTCTCCCAGCACATTTGATTGTTACATTCTCTCTCTGTCCATTTATTCACACCTCCTTCAGCAGATACTTGTAAAGCCAACTGATTACAAAAACAGAGAAGTTCAGGGCTCTTGTTTCTATAGGGGGGACTCACCCTTTGCAGAAGTTGAGCAGGGAGAGTGGCAGAATGCTTCTTTGGCCTGAAAGTACACATGCCTAAGGGGCCTGTAATATTTTCTCAGGAAGCACTTTGTTTCTCCACTCCACACATTTCCTGTTACACACTGATGATGAGCCACAGCCCTTGGGGAGGACAGAGAGTGGAGAAATCAAAGGTTTCTGTGAAAGCAGGACCTGCCAACAAGCAAGTCTAGTTCTGTCAGATGTGATGAGGTACAAAATGCTGTGATGTCCCTTCCCTTCTCTCCATCTCTTCTCCCACTTCTGACCACCCCTGGAAGATTTCATTCGAATCTATGTCCCATATTTAAGACAGATCAAGTCAGTCAAAGAGTCCAAAGAGTAACCAGGAAGGTTAGGATTTGGAAATCACATCCAATGAGAGAACAGATGAATGAAGTAGGACAGTTTATTCTGAAGGAGGGGTAGCCTCAAAGGACACGTGAGCACTTGATTTTAAGACCCGGTGGCTGTCATGGAGGGAAGAGGTTTAATCCCACTCTGTGTGACTGCAGAGGACAGAACAGGAACAGAACAGGAGCCAGTGACAGGAAATCATAAACAGATAGATTCTGCATCAATCTCGGTTCCAGGATGGAACCAAGAGAGTGAGCTCTCTGGGAGGGGGTCCTCATTGCTGAAATTATTTCCGCAAAGAAGAATCCCAAATGAGGACTAGGAAGCTGCTAAGATTACTGTGCCTCCTGCAGGATTCATTTTTGCCACATATTTTAGTTTGTCAGGATTTGTCAGGTACTTCCCCATATGTTCTAATACCAAAACCTCATTTTCCCAGGGAGATGAATAAACGTCTAACAGAGGAACAAGCGAAGAAAACCTATGATCGTGCAATTAAGCTAGAACAAGAATTTGGAGAATATTTTACAGGTAAGTTCATTTACCCTTGTACTCTGACAGAAACAATCAACGGTCTGATGTTTGGCATTTAGAGAGGAGTCCAGGCTTGGTATACCTGGCCCTAAAACCTTCCCACAGAGAAGCCCTAATTTCCCTCTGCTTTACCTATCTGACCCAGAACTTTGGGTTCTCTCTTCTCTGGATTCAACTGCAGCCAGTTTCCAGGTTCCCACTGGCCCTACCCAAAACCATGAGTCACGTATGGCACTGAGCTATCTCCTGCTATTAAGATTTTAGGGATTTGGTACCTCATTAGACTATCTCCCTGATATCAACAGAAAACTTAAAAAAAAAAAAAAAGAAACTTTTAGGGCTCAGATAGGCAGCATCCAAAGTGGTGACTCATGAGAAGCAGTCTCAGGGCTCCATTCTCTGCTTCAGTGACCTGCAGGTCTGTGTTCCCATTAGCAGCACTTGAACATGATCATGAAACACTTCCCAGTGTTCCCATTAATTCTACATCAAGTCCCAATGCAAGACTATTTTACTTTACTTTTTTATTAAATGTTTATTTACTTTGAGAGAGAGATGTGTACACGAGCAGGGGAGGGGCAGAGAGAGAGGGAGAGAGAGAGACAATCCCAAGCAGGCTCCCTGCTCAGTGCAGATCCAGACCCAGGGCTCATTCCCACAACCATTAAGATCATGACCTGAGCTGAAATTAAGAATTGGATGTTTAAGTGACTTAGCCACCCACATGCCCCTTTTTCCTTTTTCTTTTTAAACATTTCCTTAGAAACATTAAGTTTGGGGAATAGAGGAAGATTTTCTTGCCCCAGGTATCCTGGGTTCTCTATCCTTACTTTCATGAAACACTGACCGAATCCAAAGAGTAATCAAACTGTGTGGAGTTTGCCTTACAACAACAAATGGCTTAGAAACAAGAAATTCCTTGGGTGGTTCACCATCTCACCATCTGGAGATTGAACTCTTGAGTTGGGCTCTACCCTGAGTGTGGAGCCTGCTTAAGATTCTCTCTCCCTTTGGGGCGCCTGGGTGGCGCAGTCGGTTAAGCGTGCGACTTCAGCCAGGTCGCGATCTTGCGGTCCGTGAGTTCGAGCCCCGCGTCGGGCTCTGGGCTGATGGCTCGGAGCCTGGGGCCTGTTTCCAATTCTGTGTCTCCCTCTCTCTCTGCCCCTCCCCCGTTCATGCTCTGTCTCTCTCTGTCTTAAAAATAAATAAACGTTGAAAAAAAAATTTAAAAATAAAAAAAGATTCTCTCTCCCTTTCTCCCTCCCTCACTCTCTCTCCCTCCCTCTCTCTCAAAAAAAAAAAAAAAAATTAAAGCAGGAAATTTCCTCCTGAATTTCCTTGTGAGAAGTTACAGGATTTATTTTTCATCTTAATCGGAATATGACAATGCCAGTGGCTTAGCAGTTTGCAAATATGTTGAATCAGGTAATCTTAAGTAAAATTTCTATCAGTAACAAAAGTATTAATTATGTGTCACCCTAAAAGAACATCTAGGTATAAATATCAGATCAAAATTATTCACATTTTGAGCAGTGGTTCATATCAGAAATAAAATACAATAAAATTATGGAAAGAGCCTAAATGTCCATCAACTGATGAATGGGTAAAGAAATTGTGGTTTATATACACAATGGAGTACTACGTGGCAATGAGAAAGAATGAAATATGGCCCTTTGTAGCAACGTGGATGGAACTGGAGAGTGTTATGCTAAGTGAAATAAGCCATACAGAGAAAGACAGATACCATATGGTTTCACTCTTATGTGGATTCTGAGAAACTTAACAGAAACCCATGGGGGAGGGGAAGGAAAAAAAAAAAAAAAAGGAGGTTAGAGTGGGAGAGAGCCAAAGCATAAGAGACTCTTAAAATCTGAGAACAAACTGAGGGTTGATGGGGGGTGGGAGGGAGGGGAGGGTGGGTGATGGGTATTGAGGAGGGCACCTTTTGGGATGAGCACTGGGTGTTGTATGGAAACCAATTTGACAATAAATTTCATATATTGAAAAAAATTTCAAAAAAAAAAAGATTAACCAAGAAAAAATAAAATAGAATAAAAATAAAGTATTAAAAAAAAGAAATAAAATACAATAGTCAATATATTCTCAGGGTTGTTTTTGAAGATCTAAACTATTTTTCAGTATCAATTCATTTTTAATCCCTAATGTCCTATAGATAGTGCTGACATGTTTTGGAGATCTATCTGTAAGATAACTTTAGTTCAAAGGAGATTATGAAAGGTACTTCAATCTACTGTCGGGTGACTTGATGTTTTAGGTAATATGTAGGTTATCAGGGTGTTTATATTTCCTCTTATTTATGTTTCTTATAAGTAGTTGTCATAAGGCATTCTCAATACGAACAGCCCTATGATGGTGAAATATCAGTTTACCGGATTACTTGGAGAATGAATGGGGGTTCCTATTAAAGGGTTTGGGGTTCAAGGGTTTAACTAAAGTTGCCTCCAAACCTTATTATTTCCTCTGTGTCTAAAATGTCTAAATTTCTGCACCTGCCAGAGTACTTACAGCATACAGAACATGAGACCAACTTTCTTTGATGAGCAGGGAGAGATCAGTCTGAAAATTGATCAATGCCTAGCCCAGTGTAGGCGCCCATAAAATTTAAATATATAAATGATTCATTTTCCAGAATTACAGACAGACACGTAGAAAAGGAGAAAGACTATGGTACCCTTGTTACCTGATCTAAGACACGCACTGAAAGCATTTTCTTTTCTTTTAATCACTGATGTGATCTTGCTTAAGTAAATTTTCCATTTTTTTCTTACTAAGGAAAGGTAATATGAAGCTTCCAGATGCGTTTGTCTGTCACTGGTTCGAGCTTCTGCAGTGTGATTGATGGCTGTTCTTCACCAACCGGGGAATGATTCCTGACTCTGCTGTGTTTGCTTTTGTTCTAGCTATTGTCCAAGGAGACACCTTAGAAGATATATATAATCAATGCAAGCTTGTTATTGAAGAGCAATCTGGGCCTTTCATCTGGATTCCCTCAAAGGAGAAGTTATAAATTAGCTACTGCACCTCCAACAATGACAGAAGAGCATTTAGAAGAACAAAATATATATAATATACTACTTGGAGGCTTTTATGTTTTTGTTGCATTTATGTTTTTGCAGTCAATGTGAATTCTTATGAATGTACAACACAAACTGTGTGAAGCCATGAAGGAAACGGAGGGCCCAAAGGGTGGGACAGAAAAGACACTGCAGTATGCAGGAAGGCTTTGGTTTGCTCAAAGTGCCAGGTGTAGGGATGAACCTCTGACAGGCTTTCTGGCCAAGAGATGGGCAGCCTCCTCACCCCGGCAGATGTCCAGAGCTGATTTAGCTGCTGAGCTCTCTGAGTTTTTTGCTTTAAAGAAAAGTTGCCAGCACTTGAACTTCACCAACCTTCCCATTACCCACATCTGTAATTGGTACACTTCGAATTTTATAACTATGCACACCCTTTGATTTCTTAACAAGCAAAAGAAAGAAAGAAGGAAAAAGGAAAGGAGTCCCTTTGGAGACGGCATAATATCAGGGAAGGATAAGTGTGTAGTTTCTCTGACTGGCATCTCCAAAGACGAGCATTTCATAAAATTCACAAGTGTATGGAGGACTGACCTCACTGAGAGGAGGGGATTCCACCTGAGGTTAGCTTTATGATTGTTTATTGTCTATTTTGCCATTTATAAGCTGAAAGAAGGCACTAAAGATGAGAATAATTTATACAATAAAAATATATCAAATGTATAGAAACGAATTTCTATAGGTTAAAAAAAGTTTTGTGAAATATTTTGTAAAGACTAATTGAAAGACTAAATGTATGCACTATCAGCAGATGATCAAATTCAAGAATTGAAAGTTGCACTCTCCCTTTTGTTGCCAATGATCCCTTAAGAGCATCTGAGTTCCTTCCAAAGTCTGAGAAAGACTTCTCCCTCACTTACCTCCCATGATCTCCCTTCCATATTAGTGACACACTCTCATGGAGCACATCCCTTAATGAGTTGCGCTCGTGGGTATTTTTGGAAGACATTTGATTAGTGTATTCTTAAGCTGATGGCTTTCAGACACAAACTCATGCAAATGATCTAAAGGGAAGTTTTTGCTTTCATCTTGTTAAACAACCTGGGCCTGCCATGCAAATAGATAGCTGAATAACTTGGTTCCTAGTTACTTACATGCAATTCTTAAAGGATCATTTAGTATTTTAGCCAACCATGAGTAATTAGGACTTTTCTTTTGTCTGTTTCACAAGTAATTAAGGGTTTTGTAATATCCAGAGATGGTATAGAGCCATGGAGAGATCTGTCCCAACAAGCACTATTTCTTTGAGGAAGAGGGAAGTATCTGGTTGGGGGTGAGGGGTGCAGACTTTTGTTTCTGTGTACGGGGCAAAGAGATAGAACACAAGGAAAGACAATTAACAACTTTGAGCTCAACCAGTTGAACTGCCTTTCTTGGGGTCTGCACCTGGACCAAGTTTATTTTTTAGCAATTATAATAATGATGACTTAAAAAAAAAACTCCCGAAGCCTATATCCCACTTTAGAGCTGATGATGACATCAGCATTGCTTGTGCCCAAGGTGTTTAGAGAGAGACTTTTCAGTGATCTCAATAACCACTCAACTCTGGGTTCTTTGCATGCCCAGACTAAGCCCCATCGCCTTATTTCTGGGGTACATCCAGACCTGGCAGGGATTCTGCCACACTGTGCAGCAAACCAGCATGCAGGCTGGGATAGGAGAGCAAGAGATAGAGCCATCAGCAGTGATGGGGCTTCTTCACAGTAAGAACATCAGAGTTCAGGATGAGGGTCTCTTTCCAAAAACCAGTGTTGTTCATCTTACACTACCACTGTCTGCCTCCCTGCAGTCACCAAACCAAACACAAAAATGCAAAATTATGCATCTACCTATAGTCTCGAGGCTGCCTTTGCCAATGGAAGGGCTAGCAATGCATTTTCCCTATGATGAAAGTTAAATTTTCAGAGACTTCCTTAGAGCATTCAAAATGTTTAAGATATGTCCGTGGCTGCGATCCGCCAGTTTCAGGTCAAGGCCTACTTTCATCAATATTGCTGCCAGAAGTTTTCTGCCACCAGAATGCCATTCCTGATCCCAGCTCTATTTTTAGGCCACCATAATAACTTCTTTGGTTTCTCAACTGAGCATGCAACCATTTATTTAAAGGACTGTCCTTAATGAGTAGATGTTTCCGCGGGTCGTGTGATGTGCTTTCCATTTAATATTAAGTATTGCTGTGGCTGAGTACAATCAAATTGATCCACCAACCCTTGGTTTTGTAGTAATATAATTATTTATTTTCCTAGTGTAGATGCTTCCAGATTAGAATTGGCATTTGCACTGATTTTTTTATGTAGATTTATATAAATATATATATACATATATATTTGCTTGAAGAATCACCAAGCAAATTGGTGAGAGGGTCTTTTCCTATAGAATTTACACCTCCATTTGTTTTGTTGTCTTGCGCTTCCCAATGTTGAGGTCTCTATGGCTCCAACGACTGGTGTATTTTGCAGCAAATCTGATGACTTGTATGGACACGGCAGGAAAGTTACCCAGATTACATCTGGTGCAAATGCACTTGGAGCCTGGGGCCAGACTGGTGCTAACACTGCAAACTTTGTCCGGAGCTCTCTCCAATCTGAAGGCTTGCTGGGGGCGCAATGTCACCTTCACATGCTGGGCCCTTTCAGAAAAGTGCCAGATCGTGTCACTGGTGCTATTTTTCATGCTCTGGTACAATGTGTAGCACCACGGGGGTCTCAGCTTTACCAAAATCAAAATCGCATTTGTCAGCTAATTGCAGGGGCGTTTGTTTTTTGCTCTCCTCCCACAGGATCTGTTGGCCATTTCTTTGCCGGCCTTCCTCCCATCCCCACCCCCAAGCCCCGAGTTCTCGGTGTGGCTCCTTCTGCCCAGTGAGCCCATCTTTTTGAAGCCGCACTCAGGTGCCTGTGAGCTGTCTGAGATCCTACTGCCAGCCCTTCAGGACCCTGAGCCAGGGAAACTCTCTCCGCTCCTCTGGCTCTCGCCTCTGGTTTTTCCTCATTCTTCTCCTCTGCCCACCCTCTTCCATGCGTGTCTCATTCCACCTCTTCTTGTGTACACCTCTCCCTTTCTCCTACTGGCCTGTCTTCCCTGAGTATTGCCTTTCTTCTGAGTTCTCTCCTTTACTCCCTCCGTTCACTCCCCTATCTCTCCGTCTCCTTCAGTCTCTCCCCTTCCCATTCCCCTTTCCCTTCCTGTCCTTTCTCCTCTCCTCACACCTCTGATCATCTCTCCCATACCTCACTCCGTAATATTTCTGTCCTATAAGGGCTCATGGCTGATTCGGACAGCAAGTCCATGCACTGGACTGATGACACAATTCCTTTGGGTCACCGTTTCACCCGCGCAGCCCAGAAAGCAAAGCTGAGCATGAGGTCCCAGACTGGAGCCAGCTCCAGCACGCCTCACTGAGCCAGCCTGCACCGCTGCCCTGGCAGCGACGATGCATGAGCTCTGGGCCCTGCCGGCACCTGGGTGCCTCTCTGCCTGAAGGCTGGTCCAAAGTGAGCCCACTCCCAGCATCATCCCGTGGCTCTGAGGACACTTCCTCTCTATAAAGGCAGACTCTGGCCCCAAAATCATTCTGACAGCAAACCTCTTTCTTCTCATTGAAGCCATGCCATCACCTTGGTTTGGAGAGAGACATTTTTCCCCCACTCATAAGCTTTTTTTTCCCCCCATTTTCATGTGAAGCCCCCTCTGCTTTTCAGCTGGTGATTGCTCTGGTGAGATTGAATGGACTTGCTGGTGAACTAACATCTCTTTTTTTCCTGTCTTGGTCCTGCCTAAATTCCTACAAAAGTATTTAAGTCAAGGACTCAGGCTAGCTCCTAAGTTTATCATACATAGTAATTTGTCACTCCTAGGGGGCAAAGGGGACATTTCTCTTAAAGCATGTGGAGTGACATGCTGACAACCGATTTGCCAGAGATCTCCCTCCAGAATTCTGTGGATATGCATTTTACTTATGTGTATGTATGGTCTATGTGGTATGTACATCATTTACACACATACCACATCGGGTATGAATGAATGTGGATGGAAACCCACACACACACTCCAGTCTGTAAATATCCTTCCTCACTGAAAACTGTGCTTTGGAAATCATTTCTTGTACAGCTGTGCAGTTTCTTGTAGCAGCTGAGGACGAGCTGAGACAGGTGGATGATTTAGACAAAGATCACCTAGGAGACAGAACACAGAATCTCCCTAGCAACTCATGAGGACAGACAACCAAATGGCAAAGTTGACTCCCAATGGGATGGCAAACTTTTCTTCCCTCCTTTTTGAATTTGTGTTTCCTAAGTGTGTCTTAACTTCTGAGTGCACCAGGCTGTACCCGTTAGATCCTTTCAAAATGACAGTTTTGTGCTTCTCTCTGACAGGATGTTTCTCCATCGAGCTGTAGTGCAGGATGGGAGGGAGGGGGGAAATACTCCTTGCCTGAGCTGGAGTTTACAGAGACACTGCACAGCTTACACTCCTGTTAAGTGTAAATATTCGACACTTCCATTCCATTTGTGTAAAAAATAAAGCACACACAATTATAAAATCGAGATGTATATTTCATACTCAGTGTGTCTGTGCATATTTATTGCGTATTTCTAGTTGTCAGCAGTGGCCCCATTGTAAAAATGCTTGATAGAGTGTTTATAAACATGTCATGGTTTTATTATAAGATATAAATATTAAAACATTTTATACTTTATAGCAAATTATTTTCTCCCAAAGCATAATTTGTCTTGTTTCATAGAGAATAGAATCAATCATTTCTGTTGTCATCAAATTTATATGATTTCAGAGCTAAAGTATAGTTATAGGAGGTTTGCTCTGAAAAACATTGGAACTGCTGAGAGGAGCTGAAAGTGGTACTTTTGCACATTTTTAAATATGTGGTTACTATCTTGCCTGATTTCATCAGGATTTTACCAACAGTGAACAATGAATTAAAAAGATAGGCTTTTGGGGAGATACCTGTGTGGCTCAGTTAAGCTCAGGTCATGATCTTGCGGGTCCGTGAGTTCGAACCCCATGTCGGGCTCTGTGCTAACAGCTCAGAGCCTGGAGTCTGCTTCGGATTCTGTGTCTCCCTCTCTCTCTCTGCTTCTCCCCCACTTGCACTCTGTTTCTCTCTCAAAAATAAATAAATATTTTTTAAATTTCTTTTTAAAAACAAGACAGGTTTTTTTTAAGACCCTCACATTTGTATGGAAAGAATTTATTCCCCAGTTTCCAAACTGTGAGATTCCAGAAGATGCTAATAATAGAGAAAAATATATTTTTTTCTTATCTAATACTTATGATGCAAAGAAAGGCACAGATTGGAAAGGAGATGTCACTATTCATGTACCCTGGGCCACAAAATATGCCAGCTCCAAAGATCTGAACATGCCCCAAATGTCAGGTTTAGGAACCTGAACCTGCCAGATAATATTCTAAATTCTTCCCGCTAGGTTAAACATATGCCTTGTCGTATTGACATTTAGACAGCAAAGGTCTGACAGCTGAAGGGCCGAAACAAAGTCCTCCTGTGCAGAGAGTGGAATTTCCCCGTTAAAGTGACCACTGTGGAGTGCGTTTTGCTTCACAATGAACTATCACATAACTGGGTCAGTCATTTGGGAAACCAGACTTGGTCATTACCATCCTGGCCATCACTGCGAGCCCACACAAGTCTCCAGCAGGTGTCCTGTTGCTGTCCCTGGGGCTAGGCAGCAGTGAGAAGACAGCATAAGAAGGCATTGACTGAGGCTGCAAGCCCAGTGCAAGCCTCATGTGTCAACAATATTCAATTTTTAACATTTACACAGACTCACCAGGTTTAGTATTCATAGTAACACTACACGAAAGCCAGATTTGCTCCAATGATGGGTATGTTAATTCCAGGTGGGGGAAGCTAAAGGAGCTCATGACTTTTTGTTTCTAAGTATTTTAAAAACATGACCATCCTAGGGATACCTATCTGGCTCAGTTGGTGGAGCACATGACTCTTGATCTTGGCGTTGTGAGTTCAAGCCTCACATTGGATATACAGATTACTTAAAAATCTTAAAAAAAAAAAAAAAATGACCATTCTAAGGGGCACCAGAGTGGCTCAATTGGTTAAGCTTCCAACTTTAGTTCAGGTCATGATCTCACAGTTCCTGTGTTAAAGCCTCACGTTGGGCTCTGTGCTGACAGCTTGGAGCCTGGAGCCTGCCTCCCTCTCTCTCTGTCCCTCCCCCGCTCACGCTTGCTCACTGTCTCTCTCTCTCTCTCTCTCTCTCTCTCTCTCAAAATAAATAAACATTAAAGAAAAAAAGTGGACTGCACACCTCTGAACCTAAGAGGGTCTTCCTTCAAATTTACGGTCTTTGTAGGTATTCTGAGACTAAACCATCCAGTGACAGAATTTAAAAGCCTTGGTGGGGAACAAAGCTAAGGAACATCTGCAGAGGGGCCACAACCCTTCCCAGCACAACCAGACCCAGAGTCTCCGAAGTTGTCAGGCACAATGTCGTCTATGGGTCAAGAATGCCAGGTCTCATAATCCCATTAGCTTCTGTGACTCACCTGTCCCTTAGGGACATCTCAGAAGACTACTGCTCTCATGAAACTGATCCCCTGCCCCTTCTAGTGTTACAACCTATGTAAGTCCCTACTTTGTCCCCAGTTCCTCTCAGCACAGCTGGGACAACGCTAGAATACTTTGATTACTGTGTAATTGTAAAATCACCTTAGATGCAGATTATGATGTTGGAGGTGCGGGAAGACACCAAGAGCCTACACAGTTCTAACAAGCTCCCAAGTGCTACTGATACTGGAGTGGCCAGGCTCTAAGTGTTTTTCAAACTCATGCTGACCACCCACCAGAAGGTCATAAACCAGCACTTTTTAAAAATGAAATAGAGGGGCGCCTGGGTGGCGCAGTCGGTGAAGCGTCCGACTTCAGCCAGGTCACCATCTCGCGGTCCGTGAGTTCGAGCCCCGCATCAGGCTCTGGGCTGATGGCTTGGAGCCTGGAGCCTGTTTCCGATGCTGTGTCTCCCTCTCTCTCTGCCCCTCCCCCGTTCATGCTCTGTTTCTCTCTGTCCCAAAAATAAATAAAAAACGTTGAAAAAAAAATGAAATAGAAATTAGAGTGCCTCTTGTGTCACTCTAAGGACCCAAGGATAAGGACACACTCTAAGGACACAGTAAGGATAAATACTGTTTCGTATTAGGAGAAATACAGAGAACAAACCAGTAGTTGCCAGAAGGGGAGGGAGATGAGGGGATAAGGAAAACAGATGAAGAGAGCTAAGAAGTATAAACTTCCAGTTGTAAAACAAAGAAATCACAGGGATGAAAAATACAGCATAGGGAATATAGTCAATAATATTGTAATAACTCCATATGGGGACTACATGTATCATGGTGAGCATTTCATAATGTACATAATTGTTGAATCACTATGCTGTACACCTGAAACAAATATTATGTCAACTATACTTCAATTTAAGAAAATTAAAATACCATATTAATACCAGAAAAAGAGAAGAAAGAAGAAGGAGGAGGAGGAGGAGGGGGAGGAGGAGGACGGGGAAGGGGAGGAGGAGGAGAAGGACAAGGAGAAAAGAAGAGGAGGAGGAGGAGGAGGAGGAGGAGGAGATTCAGGCCAAGGCATACAACAGCTCTCTCCAAATACCTGCAGGGTTCTGTGCTCCCTACGGATGTAAATATTCCGCAGACCAATCTAGGACCTCATAAGTACCTCCCACTTTGACTCACTTCAGTTTTAAAGATACTTCCACTTTCCCTTCATACATTTTCCTATTGATGGGACTTGCACAGAGCAGAATAGTAGGTATCCTGCCACTTGCATTATGCATAGTAAGTGATTAATAAATATGTGTTGTGGCATCTGGGTGGCTCAGTTAAATGTCTATCCACTCAGGTCATGATCTCACAGTTTGTGGGTTTGAGCCCTATGTCGGGCTCTGCACTGACAGTGCACAGCCTGCTTCAGATCTTCTGTCTCCCTCTCTCTTTGCTCCTCCCCTGCTCTTGTGCTCTCTCTCTCTCTCAAAAATAAAGTATTTTTTTAACTGTCAAATCCATGGGGCATCTGGATGGTTCAGTTGGTTGAGCATCCAACTGTTGATTTTGGCTGTCATAATCCTAGGGTCGTGGGATCAAGTTCCACATCAAGCTCCACACTCCTTGAGGAGCCTGCTTAAGTTTCTCTCTCTCTCTCTCTCTCTCTCTCTCTCTCTCTCTGTGTCTCTCTCTCTCCTCCTCTGTCCTTCTCCCTCAATCTCACTCACTTTCTAAAAGAAAAAAAAAGTAAAAGTTCTTGTCACTCTAAATAACAAATTACAACCAACTTTTTCTTAGTAATGGAGTTAGAGTCCTTCAGAAAAAAACCAGTTGATTTGATTCAACAAAATTATAAAAACAGCAAGTTAAAAAGTTGGATCCTAAATGGATTGTTTGGGGGCGCCTGGGTGGCGCAGTCAGTTGAGCGTCCGACTTCAGCCAGGTCACCATCTCGCGGTCCGGGAGTTCGAGCCCCGCATCAGGCTCTGTCTGGGCTGATGGCCCAGAGCCTGGAGCCTGTTTCCGATTCTGTGTCTCCCTCTCTCTCTGCCCCTCCCCCGTTCATGCTCTGTCTCTCTCTGTCCCAAAAATAAATAAACGTTGAAAAAAAAATTTAAATGGATTGTTTGACTTCTCATGGGCCACACCTGTTTCACTGACAGTATCCTTTCTGCAGAAATTCTGTGTGCCGCGATGGTATTTTATCTGGCGGTTCTGGTACAAATAACCTGCCGGCTCCCTCCCCACCTCCCATGAAGGAAATCTCTCCCCTTGGACTTTACAAACAAGTTTCCTTTACAATGTTGGACTTTACAATGTTACTTATCCTAATTAACTATAGCCACTAAATCTGACTTTGAGTCCACAATCTTTTTCCTTAACAATTGGTGGTTTGATTTTGACTATTTAAAATTCTTCAGGGGCTTGTGGGTGCCTCAGTCGGTTAAGCATCAGACTCTTGATCTCAACTCGATTCTTGGTCTTAGGGTCATGAATTCAAGCCCTGCAATGGGCATGGAGGCTACCCTAAAAAAACAATTCTTCAGAGTATAAAGTTATAGGAATGTATATCTTATTTTAAACTTGGGTCAATAAACACATTAAATTTTGGAGTATTTAAGCCAACATTTCATGCAAGAAAGGCTAGCAATTGCTTAATTTAAAATGCCCTACAAGGAAAACCTTTTCAAAGAAGCTGGCATCTTGTATTATTTATCTAGTTATCATTCCTTACACAGGCTCCTGCTTGGAGCCAGGTTCTATTTAGATGATAGAATAAAAATATAAATGTACAGGGCATAGCCTATCTTCTAAAAGAATGCAAACCTAGTAGCTGAGACTTAAAAAAAAAAAAAAAGATAAAGCAGAGAAGCTTTTAAACAGACCATTCAGTGTGGAAAGGGTGACCTTGACATCTAGGAGTCAGATGTACACCTGCTCAGGACTTGCCCCATTTCTCACACCCTGGAAAGAAACTGTATGGCAAA
Organism: Herpailurus yagouaroundi; assembly: GCF_014898765.1. Classification (NCBI taxonomy): domain Eukaryota; kingdom Metazoa; phylum Chordata; class Mammalia; order Carnivora; family Felidae; genus Herpailurus; species Herpailurus yagouaroundi. The sequence goes on along the minus strand of NW_024412411.1, from coordinate 12,493,946 downwards.
ATTGAATCTCTTCTCTGGCATTCCTCCCCACCCCCTATAAGCCCCACACAACAGTTGTGGGTTTTTTTGTTGTTTTTTGTTTTTTGGTTTTGTTTTGTTTTGTTTTTGTTTTTGTTTTGTTTTGTTTTTGTTATAATGCAAGTACGTGGCTTTAAGGTTTTAGATTGCAAAGGCATCCACTTAAAGACAGCTGTCTTGAAACCAATTTGACAATAAATTTCATATATTAAAAGAAAAAGACAGCTGTCTCCAATAAACACATTACCAGCTACACCACTAGATAAAAAGCCAGGCCCAACCCCCCAAATTTCCTTTGAGACATCTCTCATTGTCTTAAATAACTGATCTTTTGACCAGTTGTGTCTCCCTTCCAGAGCCTTAATTCCTGCTCTTAGGTTTTAAATTAATCTATGAAGAGTGAACCTGCAAAACTCTAGGCACCCCACCCTTTCACCCTCCCTCCTCATAATCTCCCTGTGTGGCGGATGGCATGCCCACACCTTCCAGGATAGGTGAGTACTAAACCTTGTCCTTTCAAAGTTTCCTGATGGTTATCACTGACAGTATCTTGCAATCATCATACCACAAGGAACAGTCAACCTCAACATTGGTTCAGAAAAAGAAATGTCTGTGGAGGTTCTCTGTGGGCAAGGCCAGGAGTTTATTGGAAATACAGAATTTCAGGCACTATCCTAGACCTCCTGAGTCAGAATCTGCATTTTGATAAGATTTGCCAGTGAGTGCATGCAAGTTAAAGTTTATGACACACTAGTTTACAAAACTAAATCAACTGTGAAGAAAGGAGCATTGGGGAAAAAAATACTTCATTTTAATAAAGTGAGTTACTAACTACAACGGTGAAAACAAAAAAAGCAAATAGCAGAAAAGGAGGATAGAGAGATACTTCTTGGAATAAGCAATTAACTTGGTGGCATCCTTCTCAAAGATAGGAACCCACCCAGTCTCTTACTACCCCCATGTGGATGGAGGAAGGGGGATTGCAAAAGTCATACATACAAAATACCTTATCCACGTACTTGATCAAGGTTTAAACCCAGGACTGTCTCCACTACAACTAAGGAGGCAATCCTTGGCACGAACCGCTAAGGGCAGTAAAGTGAGAATCTAACATCAATGTAAAACACAGACTTGAAACCAGGAGACCTGGGTTTAAATTCTGACTCCACTTTTTACTTGCCACATGACCTTTGATGAGGGCCTTAACATATCCAAGGGCCAATGTTCTCACTGAAACTGGGTGATAATAGCATCTGCTATGAGGAGAAAACTGTTAGGAAGAAATGCATGGAAATCACCTGGTATAGCTTAGGCATTCAGCAAGTGTTAGCTGTCATTATTGTATTCACTGATTCTTGAACATTGTGAAAGAGACTAGGCCAGTTGCTTCCCCATTTTAGAGGCGAATAAATCAGGGTTGAGGGAAGGAGGGAGTCTCCCCCAAGTTGACACACTTGCCGCAGAGCTGGGTCTCAAGTTCAGGCTTCAGCTTCTCTTGTTCAGTGTCCATTATGGCTGCACCAGACAGGCTCTGTGAATGTTAATTAAGGATCTGGTTTGGAGCAGTGATTACCAGGAAAGGTCCAGAAGGCTAGCCTGATGGACAAGCAGATAGCCATCTGCCTCCTACATGGGTTACCTGTACCCCTTTCCCATGAGGAATGAGTCACTTTGTCAAAAGGCAAAGATATTATCAGGAAAGGACCTCTTAAAAAGGATGAATGCAGGAATTAGCTTGTTAAACGACATGACCAGAACTGAGGGACAAAAGGCAAGAAAAGGAAGGCTTTTAAGAGTGGGTGAACTATTCTTAGTTTTAAGTTTATGTATTTATTTTGAGAGAGAGAGAGAGAGAGCTAAAGCAAGAGCATGAGTAGGGAGGGGTAGAGAGAGAGAGAGAGAGAGAGAGAGAATCGCAAGCAGGCTCGATGCTCAGTGCCCAGCCCCAGGGGATAGGGGCCCTTGATCTCACACATGGTGGGATCATGACCTGGGCAGAAACCAAGAGTCAGACAACCAGCCAAGCCACCCAGGCACCGCAAGAGTGGATGAGTGATACTTAAAGCAAGGCCACAGAGCACTGTATCTGGCCTTCTGTGGCAAGAGGGAAGAGGAAGGGGAAGAAGGGACGTGGGGGGAGGAGGATAAAGGAAGGGAAGGGAAGGGAGCTATCAAGAATTTTCCCTGTGCTGGGCGTAGAACCTCAGATGCATTATTTCATTTCATCATTGCCACAACTCTGTGACAAAGGCACTATTGTCCCCCAGACAATAAATAAACAGGCTTGAAAATGTAAAGGAACCTTCCCGGTTGTGACATGAGAGGGACAAAAAATGATGCCGACTTAGTCTTTTCTACCACACCACAAGCTGCAATGCCAGTCATTTTTAAATAAACTCCGTATCTTAGAATAGTTTTAGATTAATAGAAAGAGTACAAAAACAGTACAGAGGATTCCCATATTGTGGCAGGGTCCCCTCCCAAAGGGAAAAAAACCTCAAGGCAACCTGGCTATACACGGATGTGACAACATCCCTCATGACCTTGTAACTTGAGACCACTTAATCAGACTGCATGTTCGTGTTACCATATATGGGAGACAAAGAAGTAAAAAGTATATTAAAAACTACACCACGTGACGTTCGGGTCTCAATTCTTCCGGTACTAACCCAACTGAGTGGTGCTGGCAGGAATAAAGTTGCTTCCTGGAAAGAAAAGCCTCGGTGTCAGGACTCTGTGCAAGAATCCTGCTACAATATATCCATCAACCAGTTTCTTGTATTGCTAACTACTTGTCCTGATTAATTGAAGCAATGCTTATAATGTGTTGTTAACTCAAGTCCATACTTTATTCAGATTTCCTTCATTTTTACCTTTTTCTCCTCCTGGATTCCATTCAGGATACCATATTACATTTAGTCATCAACTCTCCTTAGTTCTCTTGGCCGTGATAGTTTCTCAGACTTCCCTTGTTTTGTTTTGTGTTTTTAAGTTTATTTATTTATTTTGAGAGAGATAGCATGAGCAGAGGAGGAGCCAAGGTAGAGGAAGAGAGAGAATCCCAAGCAGGGTCCACACTGTCAGCGCAGAGCCCAGCTCAGGGTTCAATCTCACGAACTGTGAAATCATGACCTGAGCAGAAATCAAGAGTCAGAAATTCAGCTGACTGAGCCACCCAGGTGCCCCAGATTTCCCTTGTTCTTGATGACCTGGACAGTGCAGAGGAGTACAGGTCAGGTATTTTATAGAATGCCCCTCACTTGTGCTCTGTCTGGTGTTTTCTCATGATTACACTGGGGTAATGTGTTTGGGGAAAGAAAACTACAGAGCTGAAATGTCATTCTCATCACATCATATCTAGGGTACATGACCTGATCACTGTTGATATTATTAACCATGTTCTCCTGGTTGAGGTATTTTTTTTCAAGTTTTTCTCTGTAAAGTCACCTTTATCCCCTGCTATGAATGTTTTATAATTTGGGTTATAACTCAATACAACTTTATTTTGTTACTCAAATTGTTTCAGCTTTGGCCATTGAGAGTGCTTTCATTTGGCTCCTGGGTTCCCTTCACATATCCCCATCAATGTGGATTTTTTTTTAATTCTTCCTTATTTTCTGGCTCTATGAGAGGTCCAGGCTCATTTTGTATATTTTTTGCCTGTATCCTAAAATGAGCCACTTTTCTAAGGTACCCTGGTTCCTTTTATTGGAGAATAATATTAGAAACTGGAATCTTGGAACCAAATGTGCTCACAGCTACTAGGGTGTCATTTCACAGGCTGGCAGAGCAAGGGGATAAATGTGTATACATTATATTTATACACATACCTACAATATTTCCAAATGTAACCATCTGTATCTATATTAAGCTAAGCATGAGTTCATACTGATGTCTCCATTCTTATCCATTACCACATGGATTATTCCAGCCTTCTCCCCTTGCTTCTCCCCTACTCACAACAGTGAGAAACCTAATGTCAATCATTTTTTCATCTCTTTATTTCACTCTGACTAGCTGATCCAGGATAGGACCTCTGCTCAGGAAAGTCATAAAGAACCTTCTAATCTCTCACCTTGTGGCTTTTTATTAGTGTCTTGCTTATTTCAGGCTCCCGCTACTTCTTTCCAAACTTGATAAACATCTAGACTCTCTCCCATCCAGAGCACGGAAGAATAGCGAGTAACTGATTTAAAGGGCAACAAATCCCACCTCATATGAGAGAGAATTACAGTCAAAAATTTGAGGGTTCATATTGTTTCTTTCTTTATCACCATTTCAACTGATTAATTCTTAGCCTTTGACTTGCCTTGTATCCTAATCATGTTTAGATGAGCTCAAATACAGTAATTTATACAATGATCTAGAATTGTCGAGTCTCTTGCCCCTGCTTCCCATAGTCTCCACAGATGGCACCTGGGTTCCAGAGTGTTTACATCACTTGATGGCATCATGAGGATGGGTGAGCTTCTGTTCCCCAAACCTGACCAGAGTCTCCTGCTCCCACTCACTGCCAATATGATGGCCCCATCTGTCTCTCTTTATACTCTGGCTCAACACCCTTTTGGATCATTCTTGAAAAGGCTTTAGCAAAAAGGAAAGATGAAATTATCCACAAGCAAATTGTGAATTGTGTATTATGCAGCTTGTATAAGTTAGGCTTCTTTAGTGAAAGGTGTAAGAAGAAATATTTGGAAAATATTAATGTAGATTTACATCCACATAACCTGGTCCTCTCCATAGCCAAGTTACTCACCTTTCTTGGCAGAAGGTAGGGGATGGGGTTGACAGAGGGGGAACTGGGTTCTTAAAGAAGGAATAGAAAGAAAGGTGGTAATCAGTTACTGACATTCTAAAACCAGGCAAATGGATTTGAAAGTCTACATTTCTTTTGTTTTTATTTTACATATCAGCCTGATATAGAATTTTTCCCATGGTATAAATAAGAGGGCCTTAAAACTAGAGACAGAAAAGGAAGTATATAAAATAGAAGTAAAAGAGAAGCCCACCCCTTATAATCCAAGGCTATTGAAGACAGAAGGTGGGTTAGAAGCAGAGAAAAGAAAGAGGTGAAGGGGTAGACAATCAGACTGTGCACTGTTCTTCTCCCTGGGATGAAACCCTGGCAAGACGAAGAAAACAATTAGGACAGAGGGGTCCCAGCCCACTCCCTATTTGGAATCCTAAGAGGAGGTCACTTGGTGGGCCAGTCACCCCAATGTGTCCATAAGAACTTGGGGACTGGCCACATCAAAGTAAAGCTCGAGGTCCAGCATGGTCAGAAAAGGATGACCAAAGCTCAACTCTCCCAGGCTTCCCTCTCTTTCCATAGGATATATTGGAAGCCAGCAACTCCCACTGGGCCCTGGGCTGGAGAAGTAGAGGTAACTGAGTCTGAGAGCCAGGTTTCTAACCCTGAGATCTACTGTAGTGAGAGGTGACTCAGCAAAGAATGATGGGCTTTACCCCACACCCCATCCCACCCCAACCAGTAGCCAATGGAGGATATGCAGAGGTGCAGTGGAGATTTTAGAGGTGGGATTGGCAGCCAAGAAGTACCACAGCCTCTGCCAGCCTAGAGAGACCAGACTGCAAGTAACACCAGCTTTGACTTTAGACACAAATGTCAGCAGGGCAAGCATCCCTGTAGTGGACAAGGAACGTCCTGGAAATAACAGACTAGTATCATGGAAAGCAGGGAGGTCAGAAGATATCACATAAACCCAAAGAACCCTTTTCTTCCTGCTGCCAAGAGGACACAGTGAGCCACACCCTGTCTCATTCACCTCTGACCGTAAACTCCAACCAACTTAATCAACCAGTGTTATGGAAGTCAGCTGGGCAACTCACAGAATTAAAGGAGCTGCAGCAGGAGCCTGGGATGGAGGGGGAGGGGGGGAAATAACTCCAGCTGGTGGGAACTAAAGAGAGAAAGGCCCTCAAGAAACGAGGGATACTCTTACTAGACACAGAAGGAAGGGAAGCTAATCGGGCAACACAGCAGATGTTCATGGCTTTCCTGTTAGTAAACGGGAGGCCTGGTCCAGAAAGCAATCATTCATTCATTCATTCAACAAATACGTATTGAGCTGAGTGGAGGAACAGGACTACAAAACTGAATCAGCCGTGGCCCCTGACCTCCAGAGTTTACAGTCCGGTGGGAACAGCCAGTGGGAAGAGCTCTATCACCTGCCTGGAGGGTGGAGCATCCTCATAATGGGAGGAAAGAGCAGTGAATTCTCATTGGAGGTGTCAGGAAAGCCTGGCGTCTGAGCTGTGCCTAGGAAGCAGAGTAGTGAAAGAGGAAAGGAGCATAGGGAAAAGGCAGGAAGCCTGAAGAGAAGCAGACAAATTGGAAAGCACATGCACCGTTAAGGAAATGCCAGGAGGCAGGCATGGCTGCCACGCAGAAGGCTTGATGAAATGTTGAAGAAGCGGGAAAGAAAGGCCAGAAAGAGAGCATCGTAAATGCAAGGTAAGAGAGCGTGGCTTCGCCCCGCGGGCAACGGGGAGCTACTTCACCTTTTAAGATGAGATCGGTGTTTTGGTGTTTTGGAATGTTCGCTCTGGCAGCGGTGTGGGGAGCGGGTTTGGGAAGGAAGAGATGGAAGCCTCTAGTCCGTGGATCAAAGGACAAAGGATGAAGAGGGCAATGGATTGTCAGAGCTGCTGGAGGAGTTTTCCCCAGAAAAGGGTGTTGGCAAGGGTTCTTAACTGTCTGCAGCACCCTGTCAAAGGCCAACTCATCAGCAGACACCCAGGATCTCGCTACTTTTGCCTTTTCATGGGTCGCAGCCCTGTCATTACACCCTGGCTCTTCCTCACCAGTCTGTCCTCCTCCTGCTGGCTCACAACAATGTGCAGACACACGGGGATCTCTCTTCTCTGAAAATATTCTTTTTTTCAGTTAATTTTTTTAAATTCCAGTTTAGCATACAGTATTATACTAGTTTCTAATGTACCATATAGTAATTCTATATGTACTATATACTGATTCAACAATCATAAAAATACCCTTGATGCTATAGTCTACTGCCCAGTCTTTCTGTTCTGCCTCCTTAGCAGGGGCTTCTGTCCTCAGGTTTTTTTCCTGGTTGTGATATGGCCACTGCAGTCCCCATCATCTTGTCTGGCATCCAAGCAGAAGATGGGAGAGAGTTCAGTCAGTCCCTTTATAAGAGCTTTTATATACGTAAAACTTCCTGCCCCTTGTCAGGTACTCCGTAACTAAATGTTTGTTGAGTTATGGGTCAAAACAAAAAGGTAAACATACAACATTTACATTTAATTTCTCCCAAAAACCTTGTAATTTAGTATCTTTATCCCCATTTTATAGATGAGCAAACTGAGGATCAGAGAGTTTTAGGCTGCTTCCACATCTCTCCAGGCCATCAGTCACCCCAATGGGTCATTTTTGTGCTTTATAGTTGACCAGAAAGTCAAGAAAACAACACTTGTTGCTTAATAGGAGGCAAAGAATTGAAAAGTCATCCAAGATTTCATTATCTTCCCCCAGCTAATTGGGACTCATTAAAAAACCTGATTCTGAAGGCAGGAAGAAATCATTTTAATTAGCAATGAGCTAGACTTTTCCTCCTCAGCAACAAGTCCAGAATCTCAATTTATGCTGAAGGAGGCTTTAATTACCAAGAAAAGTGGCTGTTTCTGTGAAGGATAGAGAAAATACGGAAGTTGGTCCCCGTTCTTTGCGACTTCTAAAGGCATTCTACATCTCTCAAAGATTGCAGTTGTCTGTGGTAGCCAGTTTAACCACAAATATTTCCCATCAGATGGCTACATTTTTATCCACCTCATTCATATTGATCTGTGTAAGGTCAGGAAGGGCAAAGCTAAGCTAGAAAGTAACAATTAAATGCCTCCCTTCCTCTTACACTTGCTACCAATTTTATATCATTTTGGGCACTTCAATTAGTGTGTTAACAACTCTAAGAAGCCTTACTGTTAAGAAAAATTTTTAAATTCTATTTAATCCAGATTTCCCAAGCTTACTTCAGCATGGAACTCCTTGCTCACAGTATGTGTAGTAGATGGTCTCCAAAGTTGGCCACCAATACTTCCTCCATTCCTGTATGCACATGCTGTGCCCCTCCATCGATAGATAGTCTATCTCCTCTCCCCTTGAATGTAAGCTGGCCTTGTCATTTACCTTGTTGAATGGAATGTGGTAAGAGTAATGCTGTGTCAAATCTGGGTCTAGCCCTTAAGAGACATGACAGATTCTTCTGCTCTCTGGGAAACTGTTACCCTGAAAAAGCCCATCTACATGACTAGAGAGAGAAGTGTAGCTAGGAGTCCATTTGGGAAATGATTTTCCTAGCATGACCTAGCTACCTGGGCCAGATCCAGCTCTCCTGATTCCCCGTCCAGTGCTCTGTGTTTGATACCACTGATCTGCCTGTCAGAGAGCTTGTTGTTGATCTCACAGATGGTTTAATTCAACACATTGGGATTTTTTTTATTTTAAATATGAAATTTATTGTCAAATTGGTTTCATACAACACCCAGTGCTTATCCCAGCAGGTGCCCTCCTCAATACCCATCACCCGCCCTCCTCTCCCTCCCACCCCCCATCAACCCTCAGTTTGTTCTCAGTTTTTAAGACTCTTATGGTTTGCCTCCCTCCCTCTCTAACTTTTTTTTTTCCTTCCCCTCCCCAATGGTCTTCTGTTAAGTTTCTCAGGATCCACATAAGAGTGAAAACGTATGGTATCTGTCTTTCTCTATATGGCTTATTTCACTTAGCATAACACTCTCCAGTTCCATCCATGTTGCTACAAAAGGCCATATTTCATTCTTTCCCATTGCCATGTAGTATTCCATTGTGTATTTAAGCCACACTTTCTTTATCCATTCATCAGTTGATGGACATTTAGGCTCTTTCCATAATTTGGCTATTGTTGAAAGTGCTGCTATAAACATTGGGGTACAAGTGCCCCTATGCATCAGGACTCCTGTATCCCTTGAGTAAATTCCTAGCAGTGCTATGGCTGGGTCATAGGGTAGATCTATTTTTAATTTTTTGAGGAGCCTCCACACTGTTTTCCAGAGTGGCTGCACCTATTTGCATTCCCACCAACAGTGCAAGAGGGTTCCCCTTTCTCCACATCCTCGCCAGCATCTGTAGTCTCCTGATTTGTTCATTTTGGCCACTCTGACTGGCATGAGGTGATATCTGAGTGTAGTTTTGATTTGTATTTCCCTGATGAGGAGTGACGTTGAGCATCTTTTCATGTGCCTGTTGGCCATCTGGGTGTCTTCTTTAGAGAAGTGTCTATTCATGTTAACACATTGGGATTTTAAGTCATTAGAGACTCTTAGAAACTTGAGTCTAGTTCATTCTAGACTCATTATTGCAGTTTGATTTACTTTCCTAACTTTTCCCACTAAGAAGTCTCCACTTATTCTTGTGGTTTACATAGAAGCCCTCTTCCCCTCCTGATAACATCTAAATAGTAGTAAAGAACTCAGGTTCTGTATCATTCACTCAGAATTCAATTCACTCCACTTATTGTCCACTAGACAACTCACTGGCTTACAAAAGTTCATTCAGCCCTCTGAGTCTCAACTTCTCATCAACAAATGAGGATATAAAAATGCCTGCCAATTATTTAATTATTAGTACTTTTTATTTTGTTCCACTGCTATTGTTTTATTACTACTGATTTTTTTTTCCATTTTTTGTGAACCAGAGTCAAACTACCAATCAGAACTTGAGATAGATAATCAGTGTTACCCCTGTGAGCTAAAATAATTTTTGCTAAAAGATAAGAAGATTGATGTCTTGGTTCACCTGAGTGGACTTTGGCAGGTAAATAGTTACTGTTTGCTGGGTTTGGGAAGATACTAGAAAGAATTTGGTCTATCGTTATTTACAGTGACCCCTAAAGAAGCACTGGCCAAGAGAACACCCTTTCCAGCTTTGATGTTCTAAAATTATATAGACATCCTCCTTCCCCCCAAAATTCCCTGTCAAATGTGCCACAACTTCCAAAAGGCTCACATCCCTCCATGGGCTGCACAGGACTCCCCCCAGTGAGGTAACCCCATATGCATGGATGGTGGAAGGACAGCCTGCAGATCTATGGCCCAGTTTTCAGGTATAAATTCATGTGATCAGCCTGCCATTTGGATCCATTGCTCTTTGTACCAGAGTTGATCTTTAAGAATAAGTAAGTACTATCCAAGTAAAGGGGATTTGGAGGACAGTATCTCAAGGATAAGGGGTGAGTAACAGCCTGTTTGCTAAGTGTCCAGTAAGAGGGCAGGTTAAAAAATCCATTAACAACCACAGCCTCTTAAAATAACCTTTTTAAATGAAAGTTGCCCCATCAATATCCCTATACCTACATTTTTTCAGGAAGTAACAAGATCCCCCCCCCCCCCTTTGGGACTCAAATGCCAGAGTGAAGTACTCTCTGATATTTGTGATTTGGCATTTGTTTTCAAGGTCTTTTGCATTTCTTGTTTGAGAGATGCTTTTCTGACTAAACTTGATAGTCTTTTTTCTGCAATTTCAAAATAACCTGTTAGCCTCCACAGGCTTGGTTATTAACTTTCCATTACTATCACTCTAAAGCTATCCATCAATAGCTTCAATCCACTGTGCTTAAATCTCTATGAAAACTCCCACCTCCCTGCTTTTGCCCATACTGCGCCCCCCAGTGTTTGATTTCTTTTCTAACCCTCCTCAATCTTCATTTGTACAAGTCCCACGTATCTGTATCCTTTTTTCTTCCATGTTGACTCTGAACACTCTTAAAGCACATTATTCTTCTTTTTATGTTTATTTATTTATTTTTGAGAGAGCATGTACATGACTGGACGAGGGGCAGAGAGAGAGAGAGAATCCCAAGCAGGCTCTGTGCTGTCAGCTCAGAGCCCTACACTAGGCTCCATCTCACCAATTGTGAGATCATGACCCAAACTGAAATCAAGAGTCGGCTGCCTAACCAGCTAAGCCACCCAGGCGCCCCACTCTTAAATCACTTTAAAATATTCTCCCTTGTATTGCTGTCCTGGTGAAGACCACCAACTCTGGAATTAGCCTTGGTTTGTATTTCAGTTCTAGAATCTATTACACATGTAACCTAGGGCAAGTTACTTAATCTCTCTAGACTTTAGGTTCCTCATTTCTGAAATATAGGTAATAGCACCTGATTCACAGAGACTGTTGTATGGATTAAATAAGAAAGTGATCAGAAGTGAATTAGTCAGGGTCCCAGCAGTAACCAGACCACACAAGCATAGTAAGATAATTCTGGGAGATGAGGGCAGAGCAGGGAGCAGTATGTTGGTGCCAGCTCATAAGATGAGATAGTTAGATTTTCAGGAATTTTTTGCAAGCCAGTTGTTAAATATGGCCATTATTTTAAAAATTGTATAAATTCAAGTAAATTACATTTAGAACAAAGGTAGCAAATACTTAAAATCCATTACTCCCTAATTATTACATTTTACTATCATAAATGTCCTTGTGGATATTTAACATCTATTGTATCTGTGTGGTAGGAATATTATATAATGTATGCTACAGTGGATCTTTTCCCAAATTCATGCCCAATGACCTGCCATTGGCACTCTGAAATCAGCCATGGTGGGAATATTCACATCAGAGAAAGTGGCAAATGCTATATAAATCAGGGCTTTCTCCTCCCACCTCCCCTGCCCCCAGAGACCTGGCTGTTAAAATATTTATCATCAGGAGCATGTATAGGGAAATCACAAGAGATCTTACACTACCTGTTGGCTTTTATCACCTCTAAATTCAAAAAGACAACAAGAAGAAGCAGTTACCCAGATTCTAGGAAAGAGTAAGTTGTGAAGAGAGGTGTACTACAACAGGTACTATAACCTCTTTGGTCAAGGAACACCACCAAACAGAAGTGACATGGGAAGAAGAGAGCCAGAGGCATAAATCCCTGACCTCCCTCTCCTCCTCCCTTTACTGCTTCATTCTCCCACCTCCTTCCAATGAGGGCTAACCAGATCTCAGAGGGCAAAGGGGCCCAAACAGGCCAGTATCCTGGAACAGAGAGTGGGGTACAGGAGTGACTCGGTCAAATGGAAGGACAAATGGGGAATATCCTACCTGGTAAAACAGTGCTGTATCTGGTACATAACAGAGGCTCAGTGAACATTCTCTATTATTGTTAGTTCAACTCAACAAAAATGTATTAAGTGTTATGCTGAACATCCTTCCCTCAAGAAGTCCACAGCCCAGTGAAGAGCTATATAAATAAATTATATATCAGTGTACAATGTACTATTATTAATGAAGATAGTCTTTCTCTCCCATTAGATGATAAGCCCCAACAGAGCAGAAACTATGATCAACAATCAATAAATATCTGTTGAATAGATGTACTCTCACTTCCCCTCAGTGCCCAGTACTGTTTATTATGGAATCTTTTAAAGGAAGCAGGTAGGAAGGCAGCTAATAATTTCTGAGTGCCTCTATGTACCAAGGACTTTCCATATATTATCTTATTTCATCACCAAAATAAAAGAGTGTAAAATAGCATATTAAAATTGAAGTTGATAGTGAAGAGCCAAGATGATAAATACCAGATACAAAATAGTGCTAGCCCCACCACGAGGAGGAAGTTTTCAAATTGATGGCCAAGTAATAGTTAGACAACCTGCACATATCAAATACCAGGTTGTTGAAAGAGAGACAAGATTTTGAGTACTGATTTTGTGAAGATGATTTTGTATTCAATGGAGTGCTGGGAGTCCCCTCTGTGGGGACAGAGAGGGAGTGTTCTTGCTCTCTCAACTCAAGCTTAATGTGGAGCACTTCAGTATGACTACATCCAGATCCTAAGCTTTGTCTCCTGGAGTTTGGAGGCATAGGAATTTGGCATCAGAGTCCAATCCAGGGAATCTAGCAGCCAAGAGAAATGGCTGACCAATTCCTTTGGTAACACACCTGGCAAAGTTGCAGCTTCTGAGATCAGGTTGAATTCCCTGAGATTTTTGATGAGTGGGCATTCCTAAGTACCAGACGTCAAACATACAGAAGATGCCATTGTGGAGGCATTCTAAATTCTGTCAAAGAGAACCTCCTAGTGGGTACGAGGGGACCCAGCAGGTAGTCTGTTGGAGCACCACTAAAGAACAGGAAACTAGGAGTGCAGGGTCTGAGAAACAGAGTTGCAGATTAGAGAAGTCAGCAGGAGGGCCTCCAAAGATACACAAATGGCCCACAGGAGAAAGAATCAGTAATTGCACACCTGTAACTCAGAGATGCCAAAGAAACAGCGGTAGCACCCACCATGTTCCCTTTCCCCTTGATCCCCTCTCCTGCTGCATCTGATCCAGGGAGGGACTGAAAGAGATGCCAGAGGAAACCGGAAATGGTGAATACAAACAGAAATCAGGCCAGGCAGCTACCTCACCCCCAGACTGAGTTGCAAGTAGGGGAGAAGATTTAACTTAAGTTCATAGAATGGATTATTATGTAAGACTGTAAACATTCTTAATTACCAAATAGAGATTGTATTTTTTGGCTTAATATGACCTTCGGACTTTCTATCACCTAAACGTAAGCATAGCATTTATGAAACCTGACCAATTTCATCCATTGGAAAGCTAAAAATATCATCTATTGAATAAATTTTAAAGGAACTATGGAAAACAAAATTAAGTTGTATCTGATTATATGCCACATTTGCTTGATTTAACGATTATAAGAGGTATAAGTATCCCCATTTTATAAATGAGCAAATGAAAATTCATACAAGAGCCCAAATCGGACAACCCATAAGTGGTCAGACCAGAATTCAAAACAATTCTGACCCTAGTGTCACTGTTCCTTGTTTCTACATTAATTCTGCCTGTGATCCTGGAATGTTACAGCTGGAAGTGATGATTATTTTAGCTTATGTAACCTTACTTTCTCATGTTAAATAGCAAAAAGTTTATATATATTGGCGCTTATTATATAACTGGCATAGTACTAAACATTTCATATGTATAATCTCCTTACAACACCTCCCATGAAATACAGATCTCTGATATGCAAATGAGGAAACCGAGATCCAGAACAGTTAAGTATTCTCAAGTTCATACAGCTAATAAATAGCAGAACCGAGATTTGAACCCTGGTTATCTGACTCCACACCCACTATGTACTAGCCACTAAGCACTAAGACTCAGAAATTAAATCTTTTTAAGATTATACCAGAAATGAGCCAAATGTAAACTGGTTCTTCTGATTCTTAAGCCATTACCCTTTCACTGCAAAACCTACAAGACAGAAGAAGAAGGAGATTATAAACACTTATTAATGTATGCTGATGCATGATGTGATAGTTACCAAGAGAAAATTTTCTCTCATGGATATTTGAACGATGGAACAAAACAATTAGCAAGATGACACAATGAGATGGGAATTTAGCCCTAACTTTTTAAGTACGTGAATCTGCCAAACTTGTGTATGTACCTTATACTGACAATTTTATTACCTTTCTCCCGGGGCCCCCAAAAGTATCAACATAGCCAGCCCCAAACCTCACTTGCTTTTGGACTCTACTTGTCTGACTGGTAATGGACTTCCTTTCACTCCTTATTTACTTCTGTTGTATTTATAAAATTTCATGGTTCACTTCTAGCAAAATGTTGTGAAGAAGCACAGTCCATGCTACCAAACGTGATTTCAAAAAAACTCAAGTCTATTACTTGTATATCTCAAACACCATGAAAGGACCACAAAGTCAGAACCTTTCTTAAATCCCCTTTCATCTCTCCTAGCCTCTGCCTCCCATCTGGCAACTGGTCCCTTCTATATCTTGCAACACTTCCTTTGAATTCCAGCCGGCCTCCTTGCCACATACTTCCTATGAACCTCTCTTCCCTTTTCCTCCAGGTTCTCCATTAAAAAAGGCCAACAACTGGTAAGGCAAGTAGAACCTGCTTAATGGGAAGGGTACCAGTTGGGAGCTTTCATACTTTGATAGATGCATCTCATCTATCAGTGGAGTCACCAGAACTCTTACCTAGTTTGGCCAATAGATGAAACCAGCAGGTGTTTTGAATAGCAGCTCTTAGCAGATGCTGTTGAACAGGAATGCTTATGTTTCTCTTGGAGTTGCCTATTGAAAGACTAGGGATTCATGTTGAACATCAGAGGAGACTCAGTCTCCACTTTGCTCCTCTGGCTGCAATCCAGGAGGGTGGACAGAGGGCTGTGTGTGGAGGGGGAGCAAGGAGGCTGAAGCCTGGTCAGGTTGCCAGGAGAGCCAAACAGGATTACTACTTTGGTGGCAATTTACACCTATTATGTGTGTCTGCTTTGTTAAACCTGTAAGTCTCCCTCCCTGCCACCTTCCGACAAAGAGGTTGGAATTTTATTTCTGATACCATAATGGGGGAGGACTAACAGGTCCAGTCAGGGAAGGGAGAATAAATCTTTTGAACCGGTGACCCTCCAAATGGTGGATACAAAATTGCATATACAGCCACTTAAAATGGTGTTTTTGAACAGCATTGAACAACCTTGGGAAATGCTCACAACAAAATAAGTAGGATACAAATTGTGTAGCTTGTTACAAGCATAATCCTGATTGTTTGGAGAGAAAGAGCATGTACCTGGAAAAAAAATTAGCTACATTTATCTCTGGAGCTAGATGATTTTTTCCTTTTATTTGTTCTTCTTTGCATATCCTAATATGTTATCATTTTAAGTAAAAGTTTTAGAAATTAAGAAAAATAAGTAGGGGGCCTGTGTGGCTCAGTCGGTTAAGCTTCTGATTTCGCCTCAGGTCATGATCTCACGGTTCATGACTTGGAGCCTGCCTGGGGCTCTGTGCTGACAGTTCAGAGCCTGGAGCCTGCTTCAGACTCTGTGTCTTCCTCTCTTTCTACCCCTCCCCCCACTCACGCTCTGTCTCTCTCAAAAATAGATAAACACTTTTTTGGGAATGCAAGCTGGTGCAGCCACTCTGGAAAACAGTATGAAGGTTCCTCAAAAAACTAAAAATAGAACTACCCTACGACCCAGCAATTGCACTTCTAGGCATTTATTCACGGGATACAAGTGTGCTGTTTTGAAGGGACACATGCACCCCCATGTTTATAGCAGCACTATCAACAATAGCCAAAGTATGGAAAGAGCCCAAATGTCCATCGATGGATGAATGGATAAAGAAAATGTAGTATATATATACAATGGAGTATTACTTGGCAATCAAAAAGAATGAAATCTTGCCATTTGCAACTACATGGATGGAACTGGAGGGTATTATGCTAAGTGAAATTAGTCAGCCAGAGAAAGACAAAAATCATGACTTCCCTCATATGAGGAATTTAAGAGACAAAACAGATGAACATAAGGGAATGGAAACAAAAATAATATAAAAACAGGGAGGGGGACAAAACAGAAGAGATGCATAAATATGGAGAACAAACTGAGGGTTACTGGAGGCGTTGTGGGAGGGGGGATGGGCTAAATGGGTAAGGGGCACTAAGAAATCTACTCCTGAAATCATTGTTGCACTATATGCTACTAATTTGGATGTAAATTTTAAAAAATAAAAAATAAAATTAAAAAATAAATATATAAATAAATAAAAATTTTTTTAATTAGAAAAAGAAGTAAAACATAATCCAGACAGTGAGTATGTCTCCAGTGGCCCACAGGTGCTCAAGGACCTCACCATTCAGACTCACCTATGCCCTCAAATGCTCCCCAGTCTCCTGGAACTGCTCCATGGGGTCCTCACCAGCTCACCCCATCAGCCCTTCCTCCTTTCTGACCAGCACTGGTTCCCATGGTCCTAACTCTACCAACACCTTGCACTCCAGGGAAGATGTAGACTTTGGGGGTATTTATAGTAGGCAGCAGCTATGCAGAGGGCAAGGCAGGTAGGGAGAAGAAGCAAGTGACTGGGCTCATTTTATGTAGCAAATGACAGCAAGATGCTCATGGTCACATTTGCCTCTGTAAGGAGGTAGAGCACAGCATCTGGAGAAGCCTCCTCTGACACACAATCAAGGGCATCTCTACACAAAGCTAAATCTGGCTGCTGTATCTCCATGGAAACAAATGCAGTCTTTATCTTAAAGCTTCTTTTTAATGAAGCACAATTTGTGGGCAACATGATCATCTTCAATATGCCTATAAACGTTTCCAGAAAACATGGCTGCTGGCCAGAAGAACGTGGGGACTCGAGTCTTGGAGGTTGAGGGCCTGATTTTGTCAGCTCACCAGATAGCCCCGTCTCTCCTATATGAACTCAAACAAATAAGCTCATAAGAGACTGATAGGTGATGAGAAAGCCAACTCATTAATTGAAAATTAAAATAACATTAAATATAGAGTTATGGCCATATGACCTAGCAATTCCACTTCTGGGTATATACCCACACTAAAATATGTACATGAATGTTTATAGCAGCATTATTCATAATAATCCAAAAGGAAAAACAAATCAGCTGATGAATGGATAAATAAAGGTGATCTGTCCATATAGTGGAATATTACTGGATGATAAAAAGGAATGAAGTGCTGATAAATGCTACAATATGGATGGACCTTGAAAAAATTATGCTAAGTGAAGGAAGCCAGACACAAAAGGTCACATATTGTAGGATTCCATTTATGTGAAATGTCCAGAACAGGCAGATTCACAGAGACAGAAGGTAGATTCATGGTTGTCAGGAGTGGGGAGGAGGGAGAAATAGGGAGTGACTGGTAGCAGGTGCAGGCTGGCTTTGTGGGTCAGTAGAAATGTTGTGGAATTGGATAGTGGTGATAAAAATCCTGGCTGCTTAGAGGACAAGATCATCACAGTAGCTCACCCTCCAGGCCCCTGGATGTGAATTGAATCATAGCCAGAATATTTGATAAGCATGGATTTTGAGCAAGAAGGTATTTTGCTTAAAAACTGTAGTAATTGACCCAATCCCTGGGCGTGGCCCTGCTCACTGCTCAGATAGAACTACTTGGCTGGTACACAGGTCCCATGGCTGGCCCCCAGCCTCCCGAATAGATACAAGCTTGAACCAAAGGATCAATTCTAGACCATTCCTGCTTCCATTTGGTGATGTTTCTATTACATTTCAGCCTGACCCAGGATTGTCCAGGCCTCGAGCATGACAGAACCTGCCATTCTTGTCTGTATCCAGACAGGGATGGGATGGGCAGAACAAACAGAAAGGAGGTGTTAAAATATGACAATTCTTACAACCATCCAGCCGGAAACTGACAGCTAGTCTGAGGTCTAATACCCCCATTCCATATAAACAACTTTCTATGGACACTTGGGGCCCATCTAGAACCATTCCAAATTCTTAGAATCTTGTTATGAACAGCTGAAACTTCTGAGTGAGCATCTGGCTGAGTTTGGGGTAGCCTCCTGGAGGGTAGAGTGGAGAAACAGCCATCACATTGCCTGGTACACTCACTGCACGATTAACCCCAATGAGCCGTTTATTTGTTGACCTTGGGCTAGTTGATAAAGAATGACAGATCGAGAAGGATCCACTGGGATGGCTATGAAGGCAGTTTTCTCTTCTGAGTAATGGATCTGTCCTATCAACACAACTGTGCTTTGAAAGCAAAAGTCTCTGACCCAACTAGAAGCATCAACAGCATGAAGAAGCTAAGGCAAAGCCAGACATGTGGTGCTCTCCATTGGATACCCTTTCTCACTTGGTGAAACCCATCTTCCCAGCTTTCCTGCCTTCTTTTCTAAACTTTAACACTTACACAAACAGCAGCTGTTGGTTTAGATGCCTCTCTTGCAAAAGGCTGTCATGTTAATTTGGTCTGTATTATCTCCGCTCAATTCACGTTCCCCACCCTCTAGCTGCACACCCATGGAGCTACATCCCTCTGTCCTCTTGACTTCTTCTTGGCCTCTTTCAGCAAAGGATTTCTACAGAAATGACTACATCTACATGGCCTTTGAGGGATTTCCTTTATTTCTTATGAATTAAGGAAATAGATTTCTTAAACTATAAAATACATTTTTTATCCTTCCCTTTTAAATAATAATGAAAACTTCCCAAGAAACTTAACATTGCCACCAGAGTCAATCACAAGTAGAGGTAAAGAAATGTTTTAATGTGTCCTTGTTTCTGCTACCCACTTCTTTGCCTCTGTTCCCATTTCTCTTAACTGGTGGCAAGTTAGGAAACTTAATTTTGTCCTAAAAAAGCTAAACAGCCACATTGGAGTATCCGGGGTGTCACTTTAGGCCAGATACAGAGAATTAAAACACCACATATATTTTATAATTGAACCCCAGTCAGCATTATTTTTCTACAATCCCTTCTCAATTCAGTCCCAGCTTGCATCACCATAACAACTTATATCCCATAATAAACAGAAAAATCATTAGATGAATGACAGCAGGAGAGGCTAGCTTACTATTTGTTTTTGGGGATTTTTTTTTCTGGGTGGGAGGAGTGGGGATATCAGTAAAATATACTATCTCATTTCATGACATGCATGCTAACTCATTTAGGCTCAGAAATTTCAGAGCTATTTAACCACTCCCAACTTCAGTCACTGACATGACCCTTGATATGTGTGCCTCTTCCAATCATCCAGATCATAGAAGGGGTAAAGTTTTCTCATTTTATTTTTATTTTATTTTATTTTATTTTATTTTATTTTATTTTATTTTATTTTATTTTATTTTATTT